>NC_080546.1:90356256-90656256 GCF_028640845.1 Ahaetulla prasina
CATGTGAGATTTTAACACAAGTATCCTGAATGTCGACGGATTCTTTTTTCCTAACTTGTTGAATTTACTTTGAACATTTTAATTGAAGCTCAAACTCATGACCCAAGCATTATTCATGTCATCTGTATCATGTTATTTGCAGCAGGGGTCACCAGCCTTTTGGACCTCAGGGACCACTAAATTCATAATTTTAAATCCCGCGGACCATTAATATGATTTGCCTAATGACCAGTTGGGTGGGTGTGGCTAGGTGGCCATGTAACTGGGTGGGCGTGGTCAACTCAATGTCATTCATGTGGAGGGGTGTCTCGCCAGCCTCTACACACCCCTCCCCTCCCATCCACTCCTTGCCTGTCCATCCAACAGGGCCCCAACAGGAAGCCGTTGTTGGAGCTAAGCAGCCACCACGAGAAAGAGTTGACAAAACAGCTCAGATCAAATTGGATCTGGCCGAGAAGCAGGAGCACCTCACTGAGGACTAGGAGTATAGGCTTTCCAAGCAGAGGGAAGACCTGCGGGAATGCAAGCCCAGGTACCGGCGCCTGGAGACTCAGCAGGCTGAGATGGTCAGCCAGTTCCAGGCCATGATGCAGTCCCACTGGAACAAGGCCCTCTGGCTCTTCGCCACCAGTGGCACTTCCAGCCTTCGCCCAAAGCCCCACATCAGGAGGCTGGAATTTCTGTCCCCCCCAACCCGCACAAAAAGACCCCAAAGGGGGAGACTCTATGCAGCAACACAAACGTTCATTGCACGTATCCGTCCCAGGGGCTGCAGTTTGAGGACCCCTGATTTAGTGCAATATAAAAAATGCAAATAATTTTTCTGCAGACCACCAAAATTTTCTCACGAACCACCAGTTGGTGACCGCTGATTTACAGTATGGTAGCAAAATAGATGAATCATGAGGACCCCGAGTAAAATCTTAAAATGTACTTGAAGGTTCAAACAGCAATCAATCAATCAATCAGGAAGGTTTAACAGTAGGCCTCTTTAAACCAATGCATTAAGAGCACGTTTATTTTTATTTTTCCAACATCGCTGATTAACATGAAAACAGAAGATTTTGAGATCATCAAACCAGTTTCATGATCCGCTGATATTTTTTTTTGCATTTCACAGAAATAACCCTGGCAAACATTAATTAGGTGAAGGTTGGTGTGATCATTTAACAATATAAGGCATATTTACATCATCCTTACAAAAAAAAACAACAACCCAAAAACACACAGCCACACACAAATCCTCATAAGGTTCAATTCCAAAGGCATTTTACAGTTATAATCTTGGCAACGAACGAAATATTTATCCCAGCAGCACGCAACCTTTTGTTCCTTCGTGTGAGCTACTTGTCCCTATTGTGCTCAGACAAAATGGAAGCTTCCTTCATTGTGCTAACTTTTAAAAATGTCTTTGCACCATATTCGATCTTGTATCTTTAGACTATGGTCCATCTATGACTTGTGGACTTCAACTCCCAGAATTCCCGAGGCCGCCATTTTAATATGAAAGGTACTAAGGCAGAGGTGGGGAACTATGGCCCCTTTATGACTTGTGGACTTCAACTCCCAGAATCCTGAGGCCGCCATTTTAATATGTAAGACGCAGGTTCTAAGGCAGAGGTGGGGAACAATGGGCCCTTTATGACTTCAATTCCCAGAATTCCTGAGGCCGCCATTTTAATACGTACTAAGACTCAGGTTCTAAGGCAGAGGTGGGAGAACAATGGAGCCTTTATGACTTGTGGACTTCAACTCCCACAATTCCAGAGCCAGCTGGCTCAGGAATTCTGGGAGTTGTAGTTCACAAGTCATAAAAGGACCATAGTTCCCCATGCTGGCTCGCGAATTCTGGGAGTTGAAATCCACAAGTCATAAAAGGAATATTGTTCCACCACTCTTGCCTTAGTCCCATCCTTTTGTGCTGTGGAAGTTTATATCACTGCTATTATGTATATAAAATGGTGAACGACCATATCAAAGGTGGGTTTCAGTAGGTTCTGACCAGTTCTGGAGAACCAGTAGTGAAAATTTTGAGTAGTTTGGAGAACCGGTAGTAAAAATTCTGATTGGCCCCGCCCCCATCTATTCTCTGCCTCCCGACTCCCAGCTGATCAGGAGGAAATGGGGATTTTACAGTATCTTTCCCCTGGATTGGGGAGGGAATGGAGATTTTACAGTATCCTTCCCTTGGAGTGGGGAGGGAATGGAGATTTTACAGTATCCTTCCCTTGGAGTGGGGAGGGAATGGAGATTTTACAGTATCCTTCCCCTGGAGTGGGGAGGGAATGGAGATTTTACAGTATCCTTCCCTTGGAGTGGGGAGGGAATGGAGATTTTACAGTATCCTTCCCCTGGATTGGGGAGGGAATGGAGATTTTACAATATCTTTCTCCTGCCACGCCCCCCAAGCCACGCCCACCAAGCCACACCCACAGAATCGGTAGTAAAAAAAAATTTTGAAACCCACCACTGGACCAGATGGTATATTAATTCCATGGATGAGAAGGCCAAACGCCCACCAAGCCATGCCACGCCCACCAAGTCACACCCACGGAACCGGTAGTAAAAAAAAAATTTGGACCAGATGGTATTTTAATTCCATGGATGAGAAGGCTTAAACCCCAAATGTCTTGACCATGCACTTGTTAACTATTATAAAAGGATCTAGGTTTTATTTTCATTAATTGTATCTTTTAAAAAGAAAAGAAAGGAGGAAAAAAAACCCAGTCAACCCATGTCCTATCCAACCGATAGTTCACAGAAAGAAGAAAAAAAGCCGCAGAACTCCAAGGAGTAGACCCAACAAGTAACCGGCAATGGAACAGACACTTAAATCACCAAGGGACATGAGATTCAATATCTGAAAAACTATAGCCCATATTTTTGCAACAGTTCAGACTGCCATGGACGTTTTCTCTCTGGAAAATCGTCGGGGATATGAATATTTTTAAAATCCTGAATGCATTTTTTCATCTCTTCCTCCACACTGAGCTTCTCGGAGATCTTTTTCTTGGAGAGGTTTATTTCTCTGGACTTACTCATCAGAGTCTGGAAAAGTTCACTGTTTCGACGTTTGTCCGGCGGGGGCATTTTCTGAACAGGAGCTTTCTTCGATGGGCGATCCAACGTCAGAGTATTAGTCTCGTGGCTCGTAGGCTGCTGAGCGCTAGCAGCATTTTCTTGAGGCGTGCTGGCTTCGGAATGGCTCTCGCAACTGGAGGTGGACAATTCGTTGCAGGACGTTCCACTCTCGCTTCCTTTGTCCGCCACCTTTTCGTGTTTCCGATCTTCGCGTTCTTGCTTGGGAGACACCGTTCTCTGGGGCGGCCCTAATAAAGAAAAGGGATCAGATTATTAGGAGACAACAAGCCAATCTGCAAACATGTTCAACGTTCTGGGAGTTAGTTTTAAAACACGAAAGATCAGGTGGTTGGAAGGAAAATCCATCTGGTTCTGTTCTGTCCCCCCTCGCCTCTGTCCGAGCAATGGCTTAATTAGCCGGCACTATCAGCTCTGGCAGCAAACGAGTGAGCATCTGCCAAGTGACTCTGTTATCTCCCTTGATGCCGATGAGTCACCCAGGAACAAACAGTACTTCAGCTCTTAATTAAGCAGTAGATTTGCCTGCTACGAAGAGGCATAGCAGCTCTCGCTGCTTTTATATCCTGTGGGGTGTGGCTCCATGACTCAGCACTTCCTAGGCCTGCCCCACCCCTGCTTCTGTTGTTCCCACCTCTCCTGCCTACGAAACCTAGGGTCCAGCCAGGCCTGATTGCCATCAGCCGGGTCGGGAGGTGTGGCCTGGGGGGGGGGAAGAGTCAGGGGACGGAGGCCTTGTTATCTCCTCCACCTGGCCTGCCTCTGGCTCCTGGAGCTGAGCCAGGGAAGCCGGTGCTCCTGAGGTAAGTCCTGATGGCCCTTCCCCCTCACTTTCCAAGTCACTTTCTGGCAGGAGGCCCAGCTCAGGGGGCGCAAACACAACAAGCTGGGAGAAAGACCCTGGAAATAAAATGGAGGCTGATTGGAAAGGATGTTTATTGATGGGCAGAACCAACACACACACACACACAGCATGCAGTTCTAGGACAGCTGACAAATTAGCTTAATGAGTGCCAGGATGTTCACACAGTTTACAATATTTTGTAATGTTGAGGTTTGCTTTGTGTGCTTTTACTGTTTCGGGGGGGCGGTCAACCCAGGGGTGAAATGCTCCCGGTTCGGACCGGATCTCCCAATCCGCTAGCAATGGCGGCGGGTGGTTCAGAGAACCGATAGCAAAAATCCCTCTTGTCCCCCCACCCCAGCTGAGCCACGCAATCATCAGAGGTTTTTTTTTTTAACTTTTAAAAGCATTTTTTCTTCTGCCGAAAAAATGCTTTTAAAAGTAAAAAAAAAGTCTCTGATGATCGCACTCAGCTGGGATTATCAGAATCCTTTAAAAGCATTTTTTCTACAACCTCTTCGGCCGAAGAGGCTGTAGAAAAAATGCTTTTAAAGGGTTCTGGCGATCAAGCAACTCAGCTGGGATTGTCAGAACCCTTTAAAAGCTTTTTTTTCCCTCTGGCGATCCCAGCTGAGTTGCCTGATCATGCTGAAGAGGTTGTAGAAAAAAATGCTTTTAAAAATTAAAAAAAAAAAAGTTGGCCACGCCCACCCAGTCACATTACCCCACCACCACCAAGCCACGCCCACAGAACCGGTAGTAACAAATTTTACATTTCACCCCTGGGTCAAACTCAAGGCCTGCGGGCTGGATGAGGCCCACAGGGTGCTTAGATCTGGCCCACGAGGCCGCCCTGGAAACAGCGAAGGGACGGCTCGCGGTCCCTCTACCAGTAAAAAGGAAGCTTGGGGAGGACCGCAGGAGGCCGTCACAGCCAAAAACAGGACCCAGGGGGCGTGCGCAGCCCAGCCAAACTCCGTTTTCACTGGCAGAGGGCTGCAGGAAGCCGTTGAGGCCAAAAATGGAGCTAGCGATGGCTGTACGCGGGCTTCTTGAGCTCCGTTTTCACTGGCAGAGGGTTGCAGGAGATCATCACAGCCGAAAACAGAGCTCGGGAGCCCAAAACTTCTGTTACTAAGTGAAAGTTTTGTGAAGGGAGTTTCGTCCCGGGGTCATATGACCATATTTTGTGACGAGTAAAGTCATTGGGGAAACCCAGTTCATTTCACAACGGTGTGACTAATTTAACAGCTGCAGCAATTCACTTAAGAAACGGGGCAAGACAAGTCGGAATATGGGGTAAAACCAGTGGTGGGATTCTGCCAGTTCTACCCGGTTCGGGCGAACCGGTAGCTGGGGCTATGGGAGGCTCCGCCCACCCGCCCAGACATCATCACGTCCTTTTTTTCAATGCTCTCCGCATGCATGGAGGGGGCACACGTGGAGGTGGTTGCTCACAGTTGCAAACCGGTAGTTAAGATAAGTCAATACCATCCCTGGGCAAAACTCACTTAACAAATTTCTCACTTAGAAACAGAAACTCTGGGCTCCATTGTGGCCGTACGTCGAAGACTACCAGCATTTCCTATTTATCCTTTTTCTCTGCTTTACTGAATATTGTTTCAAGCGCTGGAACCTCCAATGCAATATACTTGTTGATTTTGCTAGATTGACTGGGACAAGAGCAGATGGCAGAGGTCATTCGGATAATCTTTAGAAGAACACGGCCAATCTTGACTTGGAAGTTGAAGAACTGAGCTGATGCATCAGCTGTAGGTCTGGGAATTTGTCCAAGAAATCGTTCTCCATCTGGCTGAGTTTGGAGCACTCCGTCGGAGTGTCGTACGACCCTGGCAGAGTCTTCCAAAGCAGGCAGAGGCCACGATGCAGTCTCAGATTTGGATGTTTGATGCCTTTCTCATTAGAATAATCTTTTATTTTCCAGGCTTGCCTAGGGATTCAGTCTGTTTTGGTCCACCAGGAGCTGTGAGGAGGCTGGGAAGGACAATGAGTCAGTCCTGGAGTCAGGGGAAGGCCCGGACGAGAGCTCTGCGTTGGAGGAGAGATGGGGCCAGGGCCATCTGGGAGCGATATGCTGACTCCAAAGCCTCCAGAGCCAGACAGCAGAGAGGCAGAAGAACAAGAGAAGCCTGTTCCTAGTGCATGCATGCAAAGAGCTGCCAGAAGGTAAGAGCAGCTAAAGCAAAAAGGATGACTTGGGAGTAAGGCAAGGAGATGATTGGCCCCTCCCATAAGGCTTAAAAGAGCAGCAAAGGCTCTTGGGCTCTTTGTAGGAAAGCAACGTTGCTACATCTGTTTCTATTCGTGTCTCTTATTTCTGAACTTTGTGGGGTTTTGCCAAGAAAGGCCTTTGGCAGGGTGCCAAAGAAGATAAAGGTTTGTGATAAGGCTGAAGGACTTTTTTATGAAGGGCTTTGGTTTGGAATTAATTTGGACCAAGCTGGGAATGAAGTAATTCCCAGCTGTTATAATAAAATAGGTTTGTTTAAGACTAAGTGTGTCTTTTATGCCTAAGTGAGCCTAGGTCACAACACAGTCAAGGATCATTCGTAACTACAACCATATTTTATTTTCAAAACCTCTTTGTATGTTCCAGTTGATATAACCCCCCTTCTTAACTGGTATGTCTGCTCCTACGATTATTCTACGGGTCTGGATGGGGAGAAACAGACTCAAGCTCAATCCCTCCAAGACGGAGTGGCTGTGGATGCTGGCACCCCGGTACAGTCAGTTGCATCCGCAGCTGACTGTTGGGGGCCAGTTAGTGGCCCCAAAGGAGGTGGTTCGCAACTTGGGTGTCCTCCTGGATGGTCGGCTGTCCTTTGATGAACATCTGGCGGCCGTCACCAGGAGGGCCTTTTACCAAGTTCGCTTGGTTCACCAGTTGCATCCCTTCCTTGACCGGGATGCCTTATGCACAGTCACCACGCCTGGTTACGCCTCGCTGGATTATTGCAATGCTCTCTACATGGGCTGCCTTGAGGTGCACCCGAGGCTGCAGTTAGTCCAGAATGCAGCTGCGCGAGTGGTAATGGGAGCCGCCGTGGCTCCCATGTAACACCACTGCCCGTAGTCTGCACTGGCTTCCTGTAGTCTTCGGGTGCGCTTCAAGATCCTGGTTACCACCTTTAAAGCGCCCATGGCTTAGGACCCGGTACTTACGAGACCGCCTGCTGTTACCTTATGCCTCCCATCGACCAGACGCTCACAGAGAGGGCCTTCAGGGTGCCGCCCGCCAAACAATGTCGGCTGGCGGCCCCCAGGAGTAGGGCCTTCTCTGTGGGAGCACCAACACTCTGGAACGAACTCCCCCCTGGCTTACGTCAACTGCCTGATCTTCGGACCTTTCGTCGTGAGCTTAAAACATAGTTATTCATTCAAGCAGGACTGGCATAAATAGTTGATTTTAAATTGGGGTTTTAATAATATTTTAAATTTTTAAATGTTTTAATTATTGGCCGTATAGTAATAGTTCATTTTAAATTCTTTTAATTGTATATATTCTGTGTTTTTATTCTGGCTGTACACCGCCCTGAGTCCTTCGGGAGAAGGGCGGTATAGAAATTTAATAAAATAAATAAATAAATTCTCCAGTCCCCAGTAACTACTGGTAATGCCATAATATGATTGAATCTAGGGAAATCAAAAGCCAACACAATTCTGGGCTGCATAAACAGAGGGATAGAATCAAGATCACGTGAAGTGTTAATACCACTTTATAATGCCTTGGTAAGGCCACACTTGGAATATTGCATTCAGTTTTGGTCGCCACGATGTAAAAAAGATGTTGAGACTCTAGAAAGAGTGCAGAGAAGAGCAACGAAGATGATTAGGGGACTGGAGGCTAAAATATACGAAGAACGGTTGCTGGAACTGGGTATGTCTAGTTTAATGAAAAGAAGGTCTAGAAGAGACACGATAGCAGTCTTCCAATATCTCAGGGGTTGCCACAAAGAAGAGGGAGTCAAACTATTCTCCAAAGCACCTGAAGGCAGGACAAGAAGCAACAGATGGAAACTCATCAAGGAGAGAAGCAATCTAGAACTAAGGAGGAATTTCCTGACAGTGAGATAAATTCATCAGTATAACAGCTTGCTTCAAGAAATTGCAGGTGCTCCAACACTGGAGGTTTTTAAGAAGAGTTTGGACAACCATTTGTCTGCAGTGGTATTATAGGGCAGGGGTCAACAACCTGCAGCTCTGGAGCTGCATGTGGCTCTTTCACCCTTCTGCTGCGGCTCCCTGTCACTCAAAATATGCATCACAACCGCTAATGTGCGACACCCGCCGGCACACGACTTATTGAGCTTTTCCACTCCCGGTAGGCCAACCATGGATAAATCCAAGAAAAGAAAAGTTTCAGAAGAAAACAGAATGCTTAATTCAACTACTTATGCTAGTTTTGTGGCCGCTCAAGAAATAGTCAGGCATGGGGAAAGGTTTTGTGGCTCCCGGTGTTTTCTTTTCTGTGGGAAACGGGTCCAAATGGCTCTTTGAGTGTTTAAGGTTGCAGACCCCCTGGTATAGGGATTCCTACCTGAGGAAGTGGGGTGGACTAGAAGGCCCCCAAGGCAGTGGTGGGTTGCCCCTGCTTTGGACTGGTTCTTGCGAACCAGTAGTAAAACCGGGGGGGGGAGGCTCTGCCCACTGACCCCAATGTCATCAAGAAGCTTCTGCGAATGCACAGAAGCAAGCGCGAGAGCCAAGCTAGCACGCGTGTTGTGTCTTGTCTGCTCTCACAGCAGCCGGGGCCTTCTTATCTGCTCCCGAACACGGAGGAATGTATGCCTCCCGGCCCCAGTCCTGGCTCCATGCCCAGACAAGCTGAAGAGGAGGGGGCACCTCCCGGTCCCAGCCCTGGCTCCATGCCCAAGCAGGCTGCAGAGGAGGGAGCATCCCCCGGCCCCAGCCCTGGCTCCATGCCCAGGCAAACGGAGCAACTAGACCCCTCCCCCTCCTCCACAGCATGTGAGCCTGAGGAAAGTTTATTTCCAACAGCTGCTGATTGGAGTGACCCTCGCATCAGAAGACTGGATAGGCGGAGGCAACAGAAGGAAGGGAGGGGCAGGCCTTAATGAGTGCTGAGTCATGGAGCCACACCCCATGGCCTATATAAAGGATCTGCTTTCTGGCAGTCTCTGAGTCAGGCAAAGTCGAACTTATCTTGCTGAAGTCACTTACTGGTCTCCTGCCTGGTCTGAGGACTTTGCTAGGACTTTGGGCAGAGCTGCAGAGGCAGACCTGATTCGGATTTCCCTGACCCGGCCATCAGCGGAGGAGTGGGACACGACAACGCAAGCGCGAGCATTCTGCAAACCAGTAGTAAGGGTAAGTAGAACCCACCCCTGCTCCAAGGCCCCTTCCAACTCAGTGCTATTCTGCTATTCTGCAGAATTCTTCTGTTAATCAAAACAGATTGCACTGCGATTACTAGGACTGGAATCACCCAAGGCCAATGCGGCCAAAAGATAAGAAGCAGTAACTGCTTTGACTGCAATTTTTTATTTTTTTGGTAGAAGGCAGTTCTAATTCACTTCGCCTTTTTTTTTTTTTTCCTTTCCTCCCACTTGGATAAGCACCATGAAAGCCTAGCCCACAGCAAAAAATAAAATTAGCTTCCCAGATCGCTACCGAGAGACCGGCAGGGCACACTCCCCACCATACGGCTCAATTGCGTAATTATAAAGCAGCCATTTGGACTTAACGGCATTTCATTCAGGAAAATATGCCTTCTTTCAAAACCTCCGAGTTTTAGCACGATAAGCACCATAAAACAATTGAAGGAGTCTGTTGTGGTCCGTCAGCAGCCTACGGAGCTGGCAACGGAGTCGGACAGCGATGAGGCTGAGGTGGGGCCAGGGCCATTGAGGAGTGAGGTGCGGACTCCAGAGCCTCCAGAGACTGATAGTAGTGAGGCAGAGGAACAGGAGGAGCCTGTTCCTAATGCACGCATGAGAAGAGCTGCCAGAAGGTAAGAGCAGCTCAAGCAAAGAGGACAACTTGGGAGCAGGGCCAAGAGATGATTGGCCCCTCCCATAAAGCTTAAAACAGACCAGTATCGGTGTTTCAGCTTTGCCAGAAAACAATGCTGTAGCTGCGTCTTCTGCTTTGTCTTCTGCTTTGTGTACGTCTTTGTTTTTGTGGCTTCTAGATGTTTGCCAGGAAGGGCCTTTGGCAGTTTGCCTAATTGGAGTAAGGTTTGTGAGATAACTGAGGAATTTGTGTTGGGAGACATTTGTTTTACTTTGAGTTGAATGACGCTGGGAATGAAGTAATTCCCAGCTTTTCGAATAAAGTTTGTTTTTCCATGGACTAAGTTTATTACTACCTACTTGGGTCTGGGTCCCAACAGAGTCCTGAAATGTGACAGATTAAAGACGTTCGCCTGGTCTTCGTTTCTGTAAAACATTCAGGGTCATTATATTTATATTGCTTCAGTGGGAAATCCAGGGGGGGAAAAAACCCTAGAAACAATTAAAAATATTGGTGAGGAAGCACCATCCAGACTGCTCCCTTCACTAGCTCACATTGTCATTACAGTTTCACTATACCAAACCAGCAGTGTACAGGTAGTCCTGGATTTACAAAGGTTCACTTAGTGACCGTTTGACGTTCCAACAGCCCTGAAAGAGGTGACTTAGGGCCAGTTCTTTCACACTTATGACCGTTGCAACATCCCCATGGTCACGTGGTTTACCTACATTCCAACGCTTGACAACCGACTCGCATATATGATGGTTGTATCCAGTAGTGAAATCCAATTTTTTTTGATACCGGTTCTGTGGGCGTGGCTTCAAGCGCGAGAGCCAAGCTAGCACGCTGTTGTGTCTTGCCTGCTCTCACAGCAGCCGGGGCCTTCTTATCTGCTCCCGAACACGGAGGAATGTATGCCTCCCGGCCCCAGTCCTGGCTCCATGCCTAGACAAGCTGAAGAGGAGGGGGCACTTCCCGGTCCCAGCCCTGGCTCCATGCCCAAGCAGGCTGCAGAGGAGGGAGCATCCCTCGGCCCCAGCCCTGGCTCCATGCCCAGGCAAACGGAGCAGCTAGACCCCTTCCCCTCCTCCACAGCATGTGAGCCTGAGGAAAGTTTATTTCCAACAGCTGCTGATTGGAGTGACCCTCGCATCAGAAGACTGGATAGGCGGAGGCAACAGAAGGAAGGGAGGGGCAGGCCTTAATGAGTGCTGAGTCATGGAGCCACACCCCATGGCCTATATAAAGGATCTGCTTTCTGGCAGTCTCTGAGTCAGGCAAAGTCGAACTTATCTTGCTGAAGTCACTTACTGGTCTCCTGCCTGGTTTGAGGACTTTGCTAGGACTTTGGGCAGAGCTGCAGAGGCAGACCTGATTCGGATTTCCTGACCCGCCATCAGCGGAGGAGTGGGACACGACAAGCAAGCGAGCATGCTGCAAACCAGTAGTAAGGGTAAGTAGAACCCACCCCTGCTCCAAAGCCCTATATAGCTATTCTGCAGAATTCTTCTGTTAATCAAAACAGATTGCACTGCGATTGCTAGGACTGGAATCACCCAAGGCCAATGCGGCCAAAAGATAAGAAGCAGTAACTGCTTTGACTGCAATTTTTTATTTTTTTGGTAGAAGGCAGTTCTAATTCACTTCGCCTTATTTTATTTTTTTTCCTTTCCTCCCACTTGGATAAGCACCATGAAAGCCTAGCCCACAGCAAAAAATAAAATTAGCTTCCCAGATCGCTACCGAGAGACCGGCAGGGCACACTCCCCACCATACGGCTCAATTGTGTAATTATAAAGCAGCCATTTGGACTTAACGGCATTTCATTCAGGAAAATATGCCTTCTTTCAAAACCTCCGAGTTTTAGCACGATAAGCACCATAAAACAATTGAAGGAGTCTGTTGTGGTCCGTCAGCAGCCTACGGAGCTGGCAACTGAGTCGGACAGCGATGAGGCTGAGGTGGGGCCAGGGCCATTGGGGAGTGAGGTGCGGACTCCAGAGACTGATCGTAGTGAGGCAGAGGAACAGAAGGAGCCTGTTCCTAATGCACGCATGAGAAGAGCTGCCAGAAGGCAAGAGCAGCTCAAGCAGAGAGGACAACTTAGGAGCAGGGCCAAGAGATGATTGGCCCCTCCCATAAGGCTTAAAACAGACCAGCATCGGTGTTTCAGCTTTGCCGGAAAACAACGTTGTAGCTGCGTCTTCTGCTTTGTCTTCTGCTTTGTGTACGTCTTTGTTTTTGTGGCTTCTGGATGCTTGCCAGGAAGGGCCTTTGGCAGTTTGCCTAATTGGAGTAAGGTTTGTGAGATAACTGAGGAATTTGTGTTGGGAGACATTTGTTTGACTTTGAGTTGAATGACGCTGGGAATGAAGTAATTCCCAGCTGTTCGAATAAAGTTTGTTTTTCCATGGACTAAGTTTATTACTACCTACTTGGGTCTGGGTCCCAACAGAGTCCTGAAATGTGACAGATTAAAGACGTTCGCCTGGTCTTCGTTTCTGTAAAACATTCAGGGTCATTATATTTATATTGCTTCAATGGGAAATCCAGAAAAAAAAAACCTAGAAACAATTAAAAATATTGGTGAGGAAGCACCATCCAGACTGCTCCCTTCCCTAGCTCACATTGTCATTACAGTTTCACTATACCAAACCAGCAGTCTACAGGTAGTCCTGGATTTAAAACGGTTCGCTTAGTGACCGTTTGACGTTGCAACGGCCCTGAAAGAGGTGACTTAGGGCCAGTTTTTTCACACTTATGACCGTTGCAACATCCCCATGGTCACGTGGTTTACCTACATTTGAACGCTTGACAACCGACTCGCATATATGATGGTTGTATCCAGTAGTGAAATCCAATTTTTTTTGCTACCGGTTCTGTGGGCGTGGCTTGGTGGGCGTGGCAGGGGAAGGGTACTGCAAAATCTCCATTCCCACCCCACTCCAGGGGAAGGATACTGCAAAATCCCCATTCCCTCCCCACTCCAGGGGAAGGATACTGCAAAATCTCCATTCCAACCCCACTCCAGGGAAAGGATACTGCAAAATCTCCATTCCCACCCCACTCCTGGGGGAGGACACTGCAAAATCCCCATTCTCTCCCCACTCCAGGGGAAGGATACTGCAAAATCTCCAATTCAACCCCACTCCAGGGGAAGGATACTGCAAAATCTCCATTCCCTCCCCACTTCTGGGGGAAGAATACTGCAAAATCCCCATTCCCTCCCCACTCCAGGGGAAGGATACTGCAAAATCTCCATTCCCTCCCCACTTCTGGGGGAAGGATACTGCAAAATCCCCATTCCCTCCCCACTCCAGGGGAAGGATACTGCAAAATCTCCATTCCAACCCCACTCCAGGGGAAGGATACTGCAAAATCTCCATTCCCACCCCACTCCTGGGGGAAGGACACTGCAAAATCTCCATTCCCACCCCATTCCAGGGGAAGGATACTGCAAAATCTCCAATTCAACCCCACTCCAGGGTCAGGATACTGGAAAATCTCCATTCCCTCCCCACTTCTGGGGGAAGAATACTGCAAAATCCCATTCCTCCCACTCCAGGGAAGGATACTGCAAAATCTCCATTCCTCCCACTTGGGGAAGGATACTGCAAAATCTCCATTCCTCCCCACTCCAGTGGGAAGGATACTGCAAAATCTCCATTCCAACCCCACTCCAGGGGGAAGGATATTGCAAAATCTTCATTCCCACCCCACTCCAGGGGAAGGATACTGAAAAATCTCCATTCCCTCCCCATACCGGGGGAAGGGACCTGCAAAATCTCCATTCCCACCCCACTCTAGGGGAAGGATGCTGCAAAATCCCCATTCCCTCCCCACTCCTGGGGAAGGATACTGCAAAATATCCATTCCCTCCCCACTCCTGGGGAAGGACACTGCAAAATCTCCATTCCCACCCCACTTCTGGGGGAAGGATATTGCAAAATCTCCATTCCCTCCCCACTCTGGGACCAGCCAGAGATGGTATTTGCCGGTTCTCCAAACTACTCAAAATTTCCGCTACCGGTTCTCCAGAACCTGCTGGATTTCACCCCTGGTTGTATCCCGGGGTCATGTTGCAAAATTTTGAGAAGCAAAGTTAAGGGGGAAACTTTTTTTCTAAATTAACAAGCATAGTGATTCGCATAACAGGTTTGGACCTTTCGCCGGGAATTAAAAACTTATTTATTTATCCAAGCGGGACTGGCTTGATTTTTAAATTTTTCAAATTTTTAATTTTTAGTAATTTTATATGGGGTATTTTAGGCTGGGTCAATTTGACGGTTTTAATTTGGCCATTATTGAATATGTATTTTAATTGATATTTTAATTTTGTATATTTAACTTTTTTAACCTTGGCTGTACGCCGCCCTGAGTCCTTCGGGAGAAGGGCAGTATAAAAATTTAAATAAATAAATAAATAACAAACGGGTCAAGAAAAGTTGTAACGTGGGGCCAAACTCACTCAACAAATTTCTCACTTAGCAACATAAATTTTGGGCACAATTGTGGTCGTAAGTCGAAGACTACCTCTTTTCCTGTTGCTCATTCAGGAAACGAGCCCATGTGAAGTGCAATGTTCTATTTTCCAACTTTGAGAAGGAAATGAAGCATGTTCCAAGCCCTACATTTCAATCTTAGCAAACCTGAAAATGTTTGGACTCCGACTCCTAGAATTCTGTCGGCTGGGGAATTCTGGATGTTGAAGTCCACACAGCTTCAAGTCGCCATGGTCGAGAAACGCCCTTCTAAAAACTGATTATGTTGAGAATAAGTGAGGAGAGGTCAAGAATAGAATTTCGCTTAGGATCTCCAGACCCCAAAAGATAATTTGAAAAGATAAATTACTCATTATAGGACTACAGAAACCATCTGCACCACTCAGGTGATCCCTGAAGACACAGATAAACCTCCAAGTGGCCTTAATGACCCACTAAAAAAAGGCAAGTGACCAGGTGTTTGCAAGAAGTATAAATCCTTCCATTCCCCATTATCTAGTCCAGTGGTTCTCAACCTTTATAGTGCTGCGACCCCTTTAATACAATTCCCCACGATGTGGCGACCCCAACCACAGAAGGGGGGGAAAATGGCAAACTGTTTTTTTGAATTTATCGCGCCTGAAGCCGTCTTGGCTAGCGATCTGAACTGCTTGCAATTGCCTTGAGGAAGGAGGCATTAAAGCGAAGACTCCTCCCCTATTAAATTTATCGCGCCTGACGCCAGATTAGGCTAACGATTGGGAGTGATTGCAGCTGGCTTGAGAGGGAGACATCAGAGCAAAGATTTCTCTCTTTCTTAATTCATTGCGCCTGAAGCCGAATTCGGCTAGCGATTTGAAGAGCCTGCAGCTGGCTTTGTGGAGTCAACCATTGGAGCGCGATTCTTTGACTCGCAAGTATACTTCCCATATTTCCGATGGTCTTAGGCGACCCCTGGCAAATCGTCATTCGACCCCCAACGGGGTCGCGACCCACAGGTTGAGAACTGCTGATCTAGTCAGAGTTGAAGAAGCTTCTTGGGTGAGAAGTGTGTCTAAACAATGAAATGCCAGAGCTGTGGGGTTAATCTAACAAATACATCTTAATATTCTCTACAGCTTTCTGGAGACGCCATTAAAAAGTCTCGGTATAAACAATGACTCTACTTTCTCCTCTCATACGTTTTAATAAAGATTGCCTGCTTAACCATTTCAAGGGGTTATTTCATGAGGTATGAAATAATTACTAGACCTGTCACACGCAGGCAGTTGACTGCGCTTTCACTTTAATCAAAGTTTGTATTTTTATCCAGTCCAAGAAGATTATATTTTATTAGCTTCAGGAAAAGCGGTTGCTATCATCAGCAAAAGTCAATGCAGCTTCTTTAAACTCTAATAAAGAGAGAAACAGCCTACTAAAAATCATTTAAGACTAGCTGGACGCCCGTGCTTCGCTACGAAACTATGTGCTCGGGCTTGATAAATTGACACTTGCAGCCTGAAACTTAATGTAGAATGTGCGACTCCGCAGCATCAGAGTGTGTTAATATAATGCAACTGGCAGTTGGAACAGAGTGGGAGGGGGAGCAGAATGTCCCAGCCTGCAGCATCCATCGGTATTCATCTGGCTAGCATCCTGTCGGTGTGTGAGAGAATTGAGGGGTGTTTGGAAACTCAAACAGTATTTGCTGTGTGAGCAAGAAGGAGGCAGGAAGGAGGCTGGGCGTGGCTTAGCTCAAGTGTTCTGTAGTAAAGCTGCTTGCTGCTGTTAAAGTAGAACTGAAAGTGAAACTCCTCTCCTCTGCTTGTGTTTTGCATTTGGAACAGATTTCTTTTGAGGTGGGGAGGGGGAGTAGAACTCCTTAACATCAGAGTGTGTTAATAATAATATAGGAAATACTAATGCTCTGATGGTCATTTCGAAAAATCCTTTCTTAGTGAGCACCTAGAAGCCAAGAGGAACAGAGATTTTGTGATGATACATGAGTGGTTTTTGCTTTTATATATAGAGATTCCAGTTCTCAGGCCTGGTTTTAGCACTCTGGCAAATCAGCCATCAACAGACACATAGACATGAATGACATTTGTAGGCTATGCCGAAGAGACAATCAACCAGCCCAAAAGAGAAGGAAAAAAGACTCCAACATTTCTCCACCCGTAATCAGCAACCAGATCAGCATAGATTAAACTCCAAGGCTAACATCAGACCAACATCACTTAACAACTGTGGTCAGAAAGGTCATAAAACGAGGTAAAAATCACTTAACCCATGTCTCACTTAGCAACAGAAATTTTGGGCTCCGTTGAGGTCGTAAGTCAAGCAGGACCTGTATTGCCATGGAAATGATTTTTTAGCAGGCTCTACCGTGGATAGATGCGGTGGGACGCGGTGGCTCAGTGGCTAAGGTGCTGAGCTTGTCGATGGAAAGTTCGGCAGTTCAGCGGTTCGAATCCCTAGTGCCGTGTAACGGGGTGAGCTCCCGTGACTTGTCCCAGCTTCTGCCAACCTAGCAGTTCGAAAGCACGTAAAAAAATTGCAAATAGAAAAATAGGGACCACCTTTGGTGGGAAGGGAACAGTGCCCCGTGCGCCTTTGGCGCTGAGTCATGCCGGCCACATGACCACGGAGACGTCTTCGGACAAGCGCTGGCTCTTCGGCTTTGAAACGGAGATGAGCACTGCCCCCTAGAGTCAGGAATGACTAGCATATATGTGCGAGGGGAACCTTTATCTTACTGTGGATAACTTCTGTGTTTAAAGTGAGTGGCTGCAATCGTTTCTCAAAAAAGAGACCATCAACCAGCCCAAAATGGGACAAACCAGGGCCGGATAGCTCAAGCTGGTAATAGCCTGTTATTAAGAACACCGAAGCCTACAATTATTGCAGGTTCGAGCCCGGCCCAAGGTTGACTCAGCCTTCCATCCTTTATAAGGTAGGTAAAATGAGGACCCAGATTGTTGGGGGGGCAATAAGTTGACTTTGTAAAAATATACAAATAGAATGAGACTATTGCCTTATACACTGTAAGCCGCCCTGAGTCTTCGGAGAAGGGCGGGGTATAAATGTAAACAAAAAAACAAAAAAACAAAAAAAACCTTAACCAGCACCAGTAATCAGCATAGATTAATTCCAAGATTAATGGAGAATGTAAACTGACAGCACACCGCACTCATTAGGACTGATGACGTTATCTAGTTGGGTAATTAAACATCTGCAAGAAAACAAGCCAGCTCAGAGAGCACCAAGGACCCCAACAGATAACGAAGCATTGAAGTAATGTGATTCTATCAACAAGCCAAAGTTAGGTTTTCTCTTTTAAATGATAACACTGAAGTGAATTTCATCCCACTTCCCCTCTCCTCTCCCACTTATTAAAACCAAAATTCATAGCCCATTTTATTACGCCGTCCTCAACGCGCTCTTCTTATTAACGTGCTCCAACCTTAATGAAAGCTTGTACATTTTCGCAATTGCATGTTCATCATTTGTACATAATTCATTCTTACATTGCTCAAGCCCCCATTATCCTTTTATCCGTCTTAAATCTTTCTCTTAATTGTGCATATGAAAACCATCGGAAAGGATATTCCTCTATAGGGCATTGTTCTCTTGACTTCATCTTAAATCCTCCCCCTTCTTTTATGAATAAATCTTGATCTGTTGCCCATTTCTGTCTGCTGTGGCTTTTTTTTCCCCTCTCTCTCTCTCTCTATCCCCCGAAGTCGTCTTCCAATGGTTTAATAAAAATATTAAAAAGGCAGCGAGAGATGGAAGGAAATAAAACCTGTAGCATAATCCTCCACCAGCTTTGGGTTTAGCAAATTTAGAACTACGCCACTTTCGGTATGGCCTAAGCTTAGCTCATAAAATCTTCTGCACCAATGTCCTACCTGTCAATGACTACTTCAGCTTCAACCACAACAATACACGAGCACACAATAGATACAAACTAAAAGTGAACTGCACCCGAACTCGATTGCAGAAAATACGACTTCAGCCAACAGAGTGGTCAACACCTGGAATGCACTACCTGACTCCATGGCTTCACCCCCAAACCCCCAAAATTTTAACCTAAGACTGTCTACTATTGACCTCACCCCATTCCTAAGACGTCTGTAAGGGGCGTGCATAAGAGCACCAACGTGCCTACCGTCCCTGTCCTAATGTTCCCTTTAATGGTATTCATTTTATGTATTCAATTCATGCTTATACTTATATATATTATCTAATACGTACCCAACAAATAAATAAATAAACAAACAAACAAACATCAAAATGACTCCGGTAGCAGTCCTTGTATTTCCTAGGAGTCTCCACCCAAGAAGGAACCAAAAAATAGAACACAGAACATAGAATATCAGAGTTGGAAGGGACCTTGGAGGTCTACTAGCCCAACCCCCGGCTGAAGTGGGGGTTGGGCTCATTATACCAGTGCTAGCTAACTTTTTCGGTACCGAGTGCCAAAATTGGAGTGTATATATGTGCACATACACACCGGAGCGCAGGAACCCGGAAGAGAACAGCTGGCCAGTGCGCATGCATGCGAGTGATGGAACCAGGAAGAGAGCAATTCTTCCAGATTCACTTAATAACCGTGTGACTAACTTAACAACTGCAGTATTTGGCTTAACAACGGTGGCAAAAAAGGTTGTAAAATGGGGCAAAGCTCACTTAACAAAGGTCTCGCTTCGCAATTTGGGGTTCGATTGTGGTCGTAAGTCGAGGAACACTGTATATTACCCTACCGTGCAGCGACATGAGGCCTGCCGCAATGTAGATGTAGAAATGTTACCTAAATTCCATTACAAAATTCAGAAACAACCCTTTGCACAACAGAAGATGAATTAGTATTACGCGGAGTCCTTAAAAGGCAGAAGGATTAACATTTCTGAATAGGCCTGTGTGGGTTTACCAGTAGCCACCTCTCTCACACAGAAAATGCATTCAAAAAAAATAAATAATTCTCGCTAAAGTGATTACGAAAGGCAAGGTAACAGGATAATGAGTTGAATAACATGGTCTAATCGGTCATGAAATGCCAATATTTCAATAAATGTGGACCGGATGTTCGTTATGTTTAATTAGCCTCTCTCTCCTTCTATTCCTCCTTGAAAGCTATAAATCAAGAAAAAAGAGGAATTGCCAACCGTTGCAAAACATCGGTGTACTGATTTATCAAAAGTAAGATACATCCACGGAATAATATGTTTTGGAGAGATAAAGAAAACATATTAAAACAGCTCGACTTCTTTGGCGAATGCCATTTAATACTAGGCACAGGTGATCTTTCAAGTTCGATCCTAGGTAGAGGCAGATATTTCCCTCTCTGGGCACAATGAGAATATATCTGCCGAACAAAACTCCGTACTGGCAACAGGAAAGGCATCCGGCCAGTAAACACTCAGCTCCATTCAGTTGCCCTAGACACCACCCCAGCAAGAGATTATGGGGTCATTAAAAAAACATGATGGATGATCTTTTTTTTTTTCTTCAATTTGTAATTTCTTCCCAAACTTCACTAGCGATTCGTGGTGGTATTCTGCAGGTTTAGACCGGTTCGGACAAACTGGTAGCGGCAATCGTGGGTGGGCCGGCCCACTCGCCCACTCGCCCTGGAGCTATGCCGTCCTATTTAGCTATTTAGCTAGCAAAGAACATGCGCAGAAGGCCAAGCATACGTGGAAGGTGTCGTGTCCCACTCCTCCGCTGACGGCCGGGTCAGGGAAATCCGAATCAGGTGTGCCTCTGCAGCTCTGCCAAAGTCCTAGCAAAGTCCTCAGGGCAGGCAGGAGACCAGAAAGTGACTTCAGCAAGATATGTTTAGACTTTGCCTGACTCAGAGAATGCCAGAAAGCAGATCCTTTATATAGGCCATGGGGTGTGGCTCCATGACTCAGCATTATCCAGGCCTGCCCCTCCCTTCCTTCTGACGCCACCGCCTATCAATTCTTCTGAAGCGAGGGTCACTCCAATCGGCAGCTGTTGGTAATAAACCTTCCTCAGGCTCACATGCTGTGGAGGAGGGGGAGGGGTCTAGTTGCTCCATTTGCCTGGGCATGGAGCCAGAGCTGGGGGCTGGAGATACTTGCTCTTCTTCAGCCTGTCTGGGCATGGAGCCAGGGCTGGGGCCGGGAGATGCCCCCTCCTCAGCCTGTCTGGGCATGGAGCCAGGGCTGGGGCCGGGAGGCATGCTAGGACATTCTTCAGCGTTCGGAAGCAGATAAGCAGACCCCGGCTGTGGTGGTGAGATCGGACGAGACACAACAGAAGGTGACACTTGCGAACGAATTGAGCTCACATTTGTGAACCAGTAGGGAAGGTAGGGGACGCGGTGGCTCAGGGGCTAGGACGTTGAGCTTGTCGATCGAAAAGTCAGCAGCTCTCCGGTTCGAATCCCTAGTGCTGCCGTGTAACGGGGTGAGCTCCCGTTACTTGTCCCAGCTTCTGCCAACCTAGCAGTTTCGAAAGCACTTAAAAAAATGCAAGTAGAAAAAATAGGGACCACCTTTGGTGGGAAGGTAACAGCGTTCCGTGCGCCTTTGGCGTTGAGTCATGCCGGCCACATGACCACGGAGACATCTTCGGACAGCGCTGGCTCTTCGGCTTTGAAACGGAGATGAGCACCACCCCCTAGAGTCGGCAACGACTAGCATGTATGTGCGAGAGGACATTACTTTTACCTTTACCTTTAGGGAAGGTAAGCGAATCTCACTTCTGCTTGTAGGTCATTTAGTCTGACACCCCCCCCTTCCCAAGCAGGAGATCCTGCACTATTTCTGACAAATGGCAGTCCAACCTCTTCTGGAAAGCCTCCAGGGATGGTAAATTAATTATCAGATTAACAGAGTTGGAAGGGACCTTGTAGGTCATCTAGTCCAACCCTCTGCCCAAGCAGGAGACCCTACGTCATTTCTGACAGAGGGCAGTCCAGTCTTTTCTTGAAAGCTTCCAGGGATGAAGCTCCCACAACTTCCAAAGACAACGTCTGTTCCATCGGTTGATTGCTCTCACTGTCAGAAAATTTCTCCTTAATTCCAGGTTGAATCTCTCCTTCTTCCCTTTCCATCCACTTTCACCAGCTTCGATAAATTCCTCCGTTTCATCGACCTGCTAAACCATAAAAGTTTCTGAAAGTGCACTCAGCATCTGTTCCGAGGATAGCGGAGTATTTTTAGCAGAGCGGATCAACAGAAAAAGGCATCTTGATTGTAGAAACAGCTGACATACAAACACTCAGCGGCTTGACATGGATATTACTTTACATTTCCAAAGCGAAATGGATGAATTACTCTTGGAGGGAAGAAATGAGTTCAAGATAGATTTTTTTTTTTTTTGTAACCTATTGAAAACAACATTGATTATAGATGCTTAATTACAAGGCAGGAAACCAGTTTTCCTGTGAACGTGAAAGTCAGCAAGAGACGAAACAGATGGCCTGCCATGGAATAATTTGTTCCTTGAGAAGACATTAAAATATACAAACTCACAGCTTGCAGTTACTACATACAGAATTCGTCTGTGCTGCCCAGTCAAACAGACTCAAGAATGAAAAGAAATACAGATTGAAAAGTAGCACCAGTACTAGAGACAAATTATTATTCGCCGTGAGCTGAAAACGCACTTATTTATTCAAGCGGGACTGGCCTAAAATTTTATTGGGGCTATTTATATTTTAATATTTTAATTCGTTTTAAATTTGGCCACCTTATAATATGTTTGTTTTAATTTCTTTTAATATTTATATTGTGATTTTTTACTAGGCTGTACACCGCCCTGAGTCCTTCGGGAGAAGGGCGGTATAAAAATTGAATAAAATAAATAAATAAATAAATTATACAATCTGGAATAAACGGTATGAATGGCTTGAGCTTAGAAATAAAGGGGGGGAAAATAAAAGGGAGAAATTAGAACGTACAGAATGTATTAGGAATGTACAATATGTAAATAATAAATATATAAGAATCTAGAAAAGTAAAGCTATTAGTATTAGATAATTTAATGTAAATAAAGAAAAAGGGATAAGAAAGAAAATAAAATAACAAATGTGATTTGGGGGGGAAAGGTATAAAAGAAGGAACGCTGTTTAGAAATAGGAAATATTTATATGTTATATGTTGTGTATGGGGGATGCGGTGGCTCAGTGGCTAAGACGCTGAGCTTGTCGATCAAAAGGTCGGCAGTTCAGCGGTTCGAATCCCTAGTGCCGCGTAACGGGGTGAGCTCCCGTGACTTGTCCCAGCTTCTGCCAACCTAGCAGTTCGAAACCTGCTAGATTTCAACCCTGGTCTAAGTTATCCAAACTGAGGATTTCGAGCCTAGTAGCCTACTCTTTCTATGTAAACACCAACATCAAGTCCTTCCTGTACAGTAAAAGAAAAAAAATCTTTCTTGTTGTTTACAGTGCATTAAACATAGAGTTAAGAAATTAGTCAGCCGCTTAATGGCAAGAATTATTCACTGAAACCCACAGCTATTCATTAAACCTCCCACATTCTTAAGTGTCTAACAACTACGATAACAGCAGGAATCTTTAATTTTTCACCCCCTTTTAATTTTCCTGTTATTAACCACTGCACTTCAAAGGCTGATTCGTATCTCAGTGAGGGTGCAGATTTGGGAAATGCAGTAACAGCCGATTTTGTCCATGGTCAGCAAATTAAACATAGCAGTCAACTTTAATTAGAGTAATAGAGATGGAAGAGGCCTTAGATGTCATCTAATCCCACTCCCTACTCAGGCAGGAGATCCATGTACGAATTCAGACAAATAGTTGTCCAATCTTAAAAGCCTCATCACCCAAATTAGATTGCATCATCAGGGCTGTTGGTGACAGGATGGGATGGGATGGGATGGGATGGGATGGGATGGGATGGGATAGGATAGGAATAGCACTTACATACCGCTTCATAGTGCTTTTACAGCCCTCTCTAAGCAGTTTAAAGAGTCAGCTTATTGCCCCCAACAATCTGGGTCCTCATTTTACCCACCTTGGAAGGAGGGAAGGCTGAGTCAACCTGGAGCCGGTGAGATTTGAACTGCTGAACTGCAGCTAGCAGTCAGCTGAAATAGCCTGCAGTACTGCACTCTAACCACTGTGCCACCTTGGATAGAATGAACTAGAGTAGAGTAGAGTAGAGTAGAGTAGAGTAGAGTAGAGTAGAGTAGAGTAGAGTAGAGTAGAGTAGAGTAGAGGAATAGAATAGAATAGAATAGAATAGAATAGAATAGAATAGAATAGAATAGAATAGAAAATCTGGAATGGAATGGAATGGAATGGAGGAGAGGAGAGGAGAGGAGAGGAGAGGAGAGGAGAGGAGAACATGGAATGGAATGGAATGGAATGGAATGGAATGGAATGGAATGGAGTGGAGTGGAGTGGAGTGGAGTAGAGTAGAGGAATAGAATAGAATAGAATAGAATAGAATAGAATAGAATAGAATAGAAAATCTGCAATGGAATGGAGGAGAGAGGAGAGGAGAGGAAAACATGGAATGGAGTGGAGTGGAGTGGAGTGGAGTAGAGTAGAGGAATAGAATAGAATAGAATAGAATAGAATAGAATAGAATAGAATAGAATAGAATAGAATAGAATAGAAAATCTGCAATGGAATGGAGGAGAGGAGAGGAGAGGAGAGGAAAACATGGAATGGAATGGAATGGAGTGGAGTGGAGTGGAGTGGAGTGGAATGGAATGGAATGGAATAGAATAGAATAGAATAGAATAGAATAGAATAGAATAGAATAGAATGTTATTGTTGGAAGGGACCTTGGAGGTCTTCTAGTCCAGCCCCCTGCAGTTGTGGTCATAAGTTGAGGATGACCTGTATTAAGACCTGACATCCACATCTGTATGTAAGCCACAAGCCACGCATGCATTGAAGATGTGTCGTGCGCATTTTGTCACTGGCCTTCCTCCCACCTACAGCCTTCAGTGCGGTCTTCGTGAAGTTTTGTTTTCAAAAGAAGGAAGGAAGATCAGTTGGGTTTCCCAAGATCACTTCAATTTCTTTAACTAAGCAGGTAGCTGAAGACTTTTTTTTTTGGTCTTAATTAGAAAATATTTCATAAGCAAAACTGCCAGAGAACTCACAATTGTGTTAAGCGTTCCATCCCCTGCCCGTTTTTAATCACTCCTCGGGGTTTGTTCTAATACACAGCATTTTGTGCTGTTAGGAAAAATTTGTCCTGTGGGAACTGGATCCTTTGTGCATTTTGAATTGTAGTGCTTCATAAGAAACGGGTTGCAAAACTATAGGGGGGGGGGGAAACTGAGAAAAATAGAACGAACTTTGCAATAACGGAGAATATATGTAGCTCAGGGTTGAGCTGTGAGCACATCAAAGAAACCCTCTAATCTTTATGACTTTATCTTAGGAGTTTCTATTATTATGAAAAAGAAAGAAGTTGAGGGTAGATTTTTAACGCCTTATTTTACTGCACCAAAGGACTCGGAAGTCAATGCCTTTATTTATTTTATTTTTTTTTCCCTTGTTTTCTCCCACTATCCACTTCCTATTTTTCTTTCCCTAACTTCCCTAATATTTCCTTTTGTATTCTCTTTGTATGTCATATTATAAATTAATGAAATTATTATTATTTTTAAAAAAAGAGTTTATACCAGGTGTGAAATCCAGCAGGTTCTGACAGGTTTTGAGCAGTTCAGCGAACCGGTAGCGGAAATTTTAAGTAGTTCGGAAAACCGGCAAATACCACCTCTGGCTGGCCACAGAGTGGGGTGGGAATGGGGATTTTGCGTATCCTTCCCCTGCCACGCCCACCAAGCCACGCCCACCAAGCCATACCATGTCCACCAAGCCACGCCCATCAAGCCACACCATGCCCACCAAGCCACTCCCACCAAGCCATACCATGTCCACCAAGCCATGCCCACAGAACCGGTAGTAAAAACAATTAAATTTCACCACTGGTTTACACATCGTCCTCATTTAGCGACTGCCTGGTTTATTAAAGGCCATAAAGATCACGAAAACGGGAGTGTTTCTGCGATCTCAGGACACTCCCAGGTAAGAAAACGTCTATGCGGGTGCAAGGCAGCTTTAAGAAAGGTTTAGAGAGCTGACCTCTGATCTAAAAATACTATAGAAAAGCTGAGATTTGTGAGTTTTTGGGGGGAAACTAAGAGAATCATCTCAAATATGAAACTGAAACTGAAATGATATATAAGAGAAAATTAAATATGGGGACTAGACTTGATTTAAATTTAGATTTTAAAAAGGGGAGGATGGAACAAATTTTTTGAAAGATATGTGCAAATAATAATATTTTTTTAAGAGGGGAAACGAAATATATTAGATGTAATACAATGGGGTAACGGGGTGAGCTCCCGTTCCTTGTCCCAGCTTCTGCCAACCTAACAGTTTGAAAGCAGGTAAAAAATGCAAGTAGAAAAAATAGGGACCACCTTTGGTGGGAAGGTAACAGCGTTCCGTGCGCCTTTGGCGTTGAGTCATGCCGGCCACATGACCACGGAGACGTCTTCGGACAGCGCTGGCTCTTCGGCTTTGAAACGGAGATGAGCACCGCCCCCTAGAGTCGGGAACGACTAGCATGTATGTGCGAGGGGAACCTTTACCTTTACCTTTAATACAATAGGGGGGGTGAAATTTGAATTATGTTTAATGATGTACCTGTCTGATATTCTGTTAAAAATGATTTTTTATCTTTTTAAAAATAAAAAACTTTTTACAAAACAAAAAAAAAGATCACAAAAATGAGGAAAACATGTCACCAAGAGTTAAAAATTCTGGTATGGGGGGGGGGGGGAAATGATTATTTGGAAGAGACATGCACACAAACACATACACATACACACACACATATATTTATGTGTTGGTATCAGAGGTGGGTTTCAGATATTGTTACCACCGGTTCGCTCCGCGCGCGCACCTTCCATGCATGTGCCTGGCCTTTCATATGCAGCAGACTGACACCCACCATGAAGATGTAGCACGACCACGAACGTGAAGCCAAACAACAGCAATGCAGTTCACCGGCTCAAATCCCTCAGCTGTCCTCCAGAGTCATCAATGAAATTTGCAGATGAAGGAAGACACCCAGCCAGGGTTCAGCTTCAGGACTGTAAACATTTTATGATGCTGTCAACCAGTGATGGGTTTCTATTGGTTCACCCCGGTTCGGGCGAACCAGTAGCGGCGGTGGCTGGAGGCTCTGTCCACCTGCCTGGACCTCATCATGGACAGGGGTGACATTTGGGGTTCACCGAACCCCGGCGATTCTTGTCTAGAGGATTACCTGAACCCTGCCAAACTTCCAGGAGCCCACCTCTGGACCTGTCAACTGTCGTGTTCCAGAACCTAAAGCCATCTGCTGGGCTGAAGGCCCAATTTCCTTATCAAGCATTTTGAAATCCACTCTTAGCTCGGAAGATTTGCACTATCAATCACTTCTGATCATCCAGCTGTTACAACCCCGTCGGTTTGTTTCTCCCGTTCTGCCAGCTGGACTATCTTGTTGTCATATTCCAGCTGCCTCAACAGGATTTATTTAAAGGGCTATTTATTGGCAAGGAACAGGCAGAACAATTTCTAACCACTGTCCGTTTTCGTAAGTACAGGTAGCGTCAGCTTTGGAAGCCATATTAGGCCGGAAGCTTCTGTGCTGCCACCTTCTCATGTGTGGGAAAGTAGGAGGGACGGGATTTAGTAGAGGGGTTGTCTTTAGACATGACAGCATCTTTCCTGTCGGTCAAGGTCAGTCCGATCCTGCATCTGGAGAAGGAGTGGTCGGAGTGCTATCTCGAGATGGAACGGATGGCGATTGGCGCATGTGATTGACTGAGGAGTGAAGGGATGGTTTTGGGGGTTTTAATTTACTGAGGGAAAACCCAGACTTCTCAGTTTCGGGTTTTCCCACATGTGCCAGTTTACCTATTCTAGTAAATAGAACTTTGAAAGATGCTTGCTTCAGAGTTTTTACTTGGAGTTGAGTTTTTTTCTGGAACGTTGACAGGTAGATTCCTTCCTTAATACCATGTTTCCCTGAAAGTAAGACCTCCTCGGATAATAAGACCAATTGGGCTTTTGAGCTCATGGGCTAAAATAAGCCCCCCAAAAAATAAGACCTCCCCGAAAATATTTAAATGCATGTACAGCCAATCCCCTCATTTCCTCTGGTTAGAGTTAGGGAGACAGAGCTGGAAATCAGGTAAGATGGCAAGAGGAACCCTGTCTTGCTCCATGTGCCCCAAATTAATACCTCCCCAAAAATAAGGCCAAGCGCTTATTTCAGGGTTCAATATAATATAAGACAGGGTCTTCAGAGGATAATTAGAACTGCAGAAAAAACAATTACTACCAACCTGCCTTCCATGGAGGACCTATATACTGCACGAGTCAAAAAGAGGGCTGTGAAAGTATTTACAGATCCCTCGCATCCTGGACATAAACTGTTTCAACTCCTACCCTCAAAATGACGCTATAGAGCACTGCACACCCGAACAACTAGACACAAGGACAGTTTTTTCCCGAAGGCCATCACTCTGCTAAACAAATAATTCCCTCAACACTGTCAAACTCTTTACTAAATTTGCACTACTATTAATCTCATCGTTCCCATCACCCATCTCCTCCCTCTTATGACTGTATGACTGTAACCTTGTTGCTGGTATCATTACAATTTAAATTGATTCTGTCCTAATATGATTTGATTGCTTATTTGTACCCTATGATTATCATTAAGTGTTGTACCTTATGATTCTTGACGAACGTATCTTTTCTTTTATGTACATTGAGAGTGCATGCACCAAAGACAAATTCCTTGTGTGTCCAATCACACTTGGCCAATACAGAAAAATTATTTTCAGTGAAACACAGCAGTGACTGGGTTTTATTGCATAAACAGCAATGTTACTGTAGCCTTTGCTTGGACAGAAAAATGACGTTCCTAATTAGATGCGACCAGTGGTGGGATTCAAGTAATTTAACATCCGGTTCTCTGCCCTAATGATTTCTTCCAACAACCAGTTTGCCAAATGGCTCAGGAAGTTAACAACTGGTTCTCCCGAAGTGGTGCGAACTGACTAAATCCCACCACTGGATGCGACTCTTTTAAATAATTGTCCACCTTTTTTTGATGATGTATACCAGGGGTCTGCAAACTTGGCTCTTTTAAGACTTGTGGATTTCAACTCCCAGAGTTCCTCAGCCAGCTTGCTGGCTGAGGATCTCTGGGAGTTGAGGTCCACAAGTCTTAAAAGAGCCAAGTTTGCAGACCCCTGGTGTATACAGTATTTTGGGAGCTCCCAGGCATTCCAAAATGATGGGCAGTTGGTGTAGCTATTACTGGTAGTTCCTCAGCATGTGACAACAGCAACCATCATAAACACGAGTTTGTTGCCAAGCGTCTGAATTTCGATCCCCTGTCCATGGGGACACCGTTATGGTTTTAAGGAATGGTGAAAAACGGTCGTTAAGTCACTGAAGATGTTTCGCTTCTCATCCAAAATGCTTCTTCAGCTTCTTCTTCAGTCTCATCCCCATCAGCCTGCACCTGTGGAGGGATACAGCAGGGCAGAAAACATCCTGCAGAAAGCAGAGCTCCAACTTCTCGATGAAACAAGGGCTGAAGAAGCTTCTTGGATGAGAAGTGAAACATCTGGGCCTCTGTGGCTCAGACTGGTAAGACAGTCAGTTATTAACAGCAGCTGCCTGCAATTACTGCAGGTTCAAGTCCCACCAGGCCCAAGGTTGACTCAGCCTTCCAACCTTTATAAGGTAGGTAAAATGAGCACCCAGATTGTTGGAGGCAATAAGTTGACTTTGTATATAATATACAAATGGATGAAGACTATTGCTTGACATAGTGTAAGCCACCCTGAATCTTCAGAGAAGGGCGGGATATAAATGCAAATTAAAAAAAAAAAGCAAGGAAAGTCCAGTTGCTTCTTGAAAAAAGCACCTTTGGGATAACCCTGATCTGGATGATCAAGAATCTCCAGAGAACCAGTAGTAAAAAAAAAAGGCCTAAAAAGTAAATTTAAAAAAAAAAAGTTCCGATGATCGCGTGTCTCTCCGCTGACCGTCGAAAGTTTTTTTTTTTTACATTTTTTACTACCCGTTCAGCAAACCGGGAACCTTTTTTACTACCGGTTCGGGCGAACCAGACCGAACCGGTAGCATTTCACCCCTGAGTGATGGCGAACATTTTTGGCACCGAGTGTGCAAATCGGAACTTGCGTACATGTGCGTGCATCGGCACGCACCGGAGCACTGGAAACCCAAAGATTAGTTGGCTGGTGCGAATGCGCGCACCGACCAGCTGGTCTTTGGGTTTCTGGCACACACATGCACACCAGCCAGCTGGTCTTTGCACGCACCGGAGCACCAGAAATCCGAAGCCCAGCTGGCCAGTGCGCGCATGCCTATTTTTTGGGTTGTTTTTAGGCTGTTTTTTGGCCCGAAAAACAACCGTTTTCTGGTGCTCTGGTGCCTGTGAAGCAGGGGTGAAATTCAGCAGGTTCTGACAGGTTCTGGAGAACCGGTAGCAGAAATTATGAGTAGTCCGGAGAACTGGCAAATACCACTTCTGGCTGGCCCCAGAGTGGGGTGGGAATGGAGATTTTGCAGTATCCTTCCCCAGGAGTGGGGAGGGAATGGGGATTTTGCAGTATCCTTCCCCTGGAGTGGGGAGGGAATGGGGATTTTGCAGTATCCTTCCCCTGGAGTGCGATGGAAATGGAGAAGCCACGCCCACAGAATCGTTAGGGGAAAAATTTTAGATTTCAACTAAACATATATATAGTTTTACAAATATACCTGGATCTCGTATTTTTAGAATAATTTTTAATGTGTGCGTGTGTATGTGCTGTATTTCATCAAATTGAGAACGGGGTCTTTTTTCCTGAACATAATGCCCTTTCTGATATAATAGGAAATAAAGCTTTTAAAAGACATTGTAATTGTCTTATTGCATCCATTCCTGCTTAGCTGACAAAGGTATCGCATTGAACTGTGTGAAATTCAAATCTCTTGCTTTTCGCATATTGCAAAGTGAAGCTACTTTGTGTGATCTTTGGAAATACATCGCCTTATCAATTTTCGGCAGAATTATTTATAGCAATAAGATAATGTTACGTCGCTCCAAAAATCCAAAGCCTGGCAAATTTTCGATTTGCTAGAAACTTTTTTGTATTACGAGTAGATGATCAGTTGGTCTCGTTCCAAACCCAAATCCAAGCAAACAGCTTCTTTTTAAAAAAAATAATAATAATTGCATTTTACAGAACTCTGCAAAATTAGCCTGTGCTGTATCTCAAAACAAGTACCCTTTCTTTAAATACGAGATCAATATTTACACATCCCACCATAAACTCTATTTGCTTTTAGATTTACGACACATATTGCATTTTGATTGCTGTTCGTATCCTTAAAAAGCAGGCAATTTTGACTGTAATCTGCCATGCATTTTTTAAACAGTGACCTAGGACAGGGGTCTCCAACCTTGGCAACTTTAAGCCTGGCGGACTTCAACTCCCAGAATTTTATTTTATTTTTATTTTATTTATTTTATTTGTCATGACAATATATATAAGCATCACACAAAAGATTATATAGTATATAAACATATATATGAGGAAATATAAGGAGGTATAAGCATATATATATATATAAGAAGAAAAAAGAAAAACAATAGGACAGGAACGGTAGGCACGTTTGTGCGCTTATGCACGCCCCTTATGGTCCTCTTAGGAATGGGGTGAGGTCAATAGTAGAAAGTTAAAGCTTTTGGGATTATGGGAAGAGACCACAGAGTCAGGTAAAGTGTTCCAAGCACTGATGATTCTGTTACAGAAGTTATATTTTCTGCAATCTAGATTAAAGCGGTTAACATTAAGTTTAAATCTATTGGTTGCTCTAGTATTATTGCAATTAAAGATGAAGTAGTCTTTAACAGGAAGGACATTACAATAGATGATTCTATGAGTTAAATTTAGGTCTTGTCGAAGGCGACGGAGTTCTAAGTTTTCTAAGCCTAGGATTCCAAGTCTGGTGGCATAAGTCTGCCAGGCTTAAAGTTGCCAAGGTTGGAGACCCCTGACCTAGGATATAAACCCCTGACCCAGGATATAAACCTCAGTAATAACTTTTCTACCTGAATGCAACACAGCTCAATTTCCTAGCCAAGCTTTTTAAAAATTTATACAAGCCCAGCGCAAGGCACTCTTTGCTATGAAAAATTGGAGTCTTCGATTTTCTCATTTCCTTTGTATCTTATATCCTAATGAGTCTCTTTTCTCATAGCTAAATATGTTTACATGCCTGTGATCTTTAACTCCAATTACTGACATTGGGCTTCACATTTCTTTATATTTATGGTAAGGATCAGCAGTAGAGTGACCCTGGATCAAATCCAGGGCCGGATTTTGAGCTGGAAGTGTCGAAAATGTGCAGAGAATGTCACATTCCTGGTAACAAGATTTGCAAGCAGGATGTTTGCAATGCATTGGTTTCTAGCCTTTTCCCCTGTTTTCTGACGGTTAATTGCTCACCAAGACTTGATGGGTTCCTGCTTTTTACTATATTTTATTAATATTTATTGCAGTCGTAACTGTCACCATAAAAGTCCGCCTTCGACAGGGACCTGTGTTTAACTCATAGAATCATCTGTTACAATATGCTTCCTGTTGAAGACTACTTCAGCTTCAATCACAACAATACAAGAGCAAACAATAGATTTAAACTTAACGTTAACTGCTTCAATCTTGATTGCAGAAAATATGACTTCAGTAACAGAGTTTTTAATGCCTGGAACTCATTACCTGACTCCATAGTCTCTTCTCAAAATCCCAAAATCTTCAACCAAAAACTGTCTACTATTGACCTCACCCCATTCCTAAGAGGTCCGTAAGGGGCGTGCATAAGAGCACAAAAGTGCCTACCGTTCCTGTCCTATTGTTCCCTTTCATTATATCAAATTAATATAGTTATTACATACTTATGCTTATAATATGCATATATATTATATAGTTATTTTCATGCTTATGCTTATATATACTGTTGTGACAAAATAAATAAATAAAATAAATAAAAGTTGGCTGAGTCACATTTAGTAAATAGGTTATTTTAAGGTCTTAACGTTAATGTAATGAATGGTGGTAAAGATGAAGAAGCCGATGAAGGAGAATATTTGTAGCTCAGGGTTGAAATGAGGGGTCCTTGGAGCACTCTGAGCTTGGAGGGGGGGAGGGAGGAAGGGGAGGGAGGAGGGAGCGGGGAGGAAGAAGGAAGGAAAGAAGGAAGGAAGAAAGAAATGGAAGGTAGGTAGGTATAGAGGAGAGAGGGGAGGGAGGGAGGGAGGGAGGGAGGAAGAAGGAAGGAAGGAAAGAAAGAAAGAAATGGAAGGTAGGTAGGTATAGAGGGAGAGAGAGAGGGGAAGGCTGGGAGGGAAGGAGGGAAAGAGAAGGAAGGAAGGAAGGAAGGAAGGAAGGAAGGAAGGAAGGAAGGAAGGGAAGTTAGGTAGGTATAGAGGAGAGGAGAGGGAGGGAGAGGAGAGGAGAGGAGAGGGAGGGAGGGAGGAGGAAGGAGGGAGGGAGGAAGGAAGGAAGGAAGGAAGGAAGGAAGGAAGGAAGGAAGGAAGGAAGGAAGGGGAAGTTAGGTAGGTATAGAGGGAGAGGGAGAGGGAGAGGGGAGGGAGGGAGGGAGGGAAAGAAAGAAGGAAGGAAGGAAGGAAGGAAGGAAGGAAGAAGGAAGAAAGAAAGAAAGAAAGAAAGAAAGAAAGAAAGAAAGAAAGAAGTGGAAGGTAGAAGAAGCTCTGAAGAAGCTCAGAAGAAGCTGAAGAAGCCCAGAAGAAGTTCAGAAGCTCAAAGAAGCTGAAGAAGAAGCTCAACAGAAGCTCAGAAGAAGCTCAGAAGAAGCTGAAGAGGAAGTTCAGAAGAAGCTTAGAAGAACCTGAAGAAGAAGCTCAGAAGAAGCTGAAGAGGAAGCTCAATAGAAGCTCTGAAGAAGCTAAGAAGAAGCTGAAGAGGAAGTTCAGAAGAAGCTTAGAAGAACCTGAAGAAGAAGCTCAGAAGAAGCTGAAGAGGAAGCTCAATAGAAGCTCTGAAGAAGCTAAGAAGAAGCTGAAGAGGAAGTTCAGAAGAAGCTGAAGAAAAAGCTCAGAAGAACCTGAAGAAGAAGCTCAGAAGAAGCTGAAGAGGAAGCTCAATAGAAGCTCAGAAGAAGCTAAGAAGAAGCTGAAGAGGAAGTTCAGAAGAAGCTGAAGAGGAAGCTCAGAAGAAGCTGAAGAGGAAGCTCAGAAGAGGAAGATTAGAAGAAGCTTCTTGGGATAAGAAGTGAAACCTCTTAAAAGAAAAACCGGAAAGTCCAATTGCCTCTTGAAAAAGCACCTTTGAGGAAACCAACAAATTTCAAAACTTCAAGGATTCACCCATACTTCATACAAACTCTTTTCGTACCAAAGGACCAGAGGAGATGATTTAACAAATCAAAGCAAATTAATGTTACTATGTACAATCCCCACTTGAAAAATATGAGCTACACAATATTGGATAATAAAAATATGTAATTTCGTGTCTCTTCTTTAGTATTCTGTCCAGGAGTGGTATTGATTTACTTTCCCTACCGGTTCACAAGTGCGAGCACGCGCATCCACGCATGTGCAGAGCCTTCCGCGCATACGCCTAGCTCGCTTGTACACCTTCCGCGCATGCGCCTGGCCTCAAAAATGTGTCTAAATAGGACAGCATAGGAGCCAGGGCAGGTGGACAGGCCCACCCGCGATTTGCACTACCGGTTCGGGCAAACCGATCCTAACCGGCTAAATACCAGCTATGAATCCAGTGGTGGGATTCAGCCGGTTTGCACCTATTCAGGAGAACCAGTTTGTTGGAAGAAATCTTATTTTGTTTTTCCCCACTTTCCGGGGCTAATCCTGTAAGGAAGGCAGGAAAGAAACATTCTGGTGGTGTTTCTAGCCCAATCTTTACTGCCCTGCTTACAGAAACTGCCGCTCCGGTTAACCCTTAGTACATTGTAACAGCTAAGGCGAAGCGCCCATCGACGTGAGTGATGTTGAGTTGGCCACGCCCACACGGTCACATGACCACCGAGCCACGCCTACTCAGCTGGTCATTAGGGCAGAGAACCGGTTGTTAAATTATTTGAATCCCACCACTGATTCTGTCACATTAAAACCCCGGGATAATGAACTGTTTCCCATAGACCGATGCAACGCTTGATTTTTTTTACAATTAAAAGAAACAGAAATAAGCAAAGACATAAATAATTACAATTTGCAATGGTCTGGATGTCTTCATATAGTTAGGAAAAAACTGGGCTGTTGTGGGTTTTTTTTGTGATTTTTTTTTTAAAGAGAAAGCATGCCATTCAAATCTCTGTGGGGTTTAACTGTGGCCTTTAGCTTGAAGAGGCAAAAAAATAAAATAACCGATATATTTTTCCCTAATCAACATTGCAATATTAATAAGCCCAGCTGGGGGGGTCCAGAGAAAGCATTGAAAACTCACAGCAGGTAATGAAGCTGTCACTCCACTTAGCCTGAAAATTCACTTTTTAAAAATAAAGGAACTGAACGTTGCAAATTGCCAATACGAAAAAAGGCAGCACGGAGTAACCGAACTCCAAATTAAAGGGCAAAACAGATACTCTTTAAATTATCTAAGATTAAAACATGACACTTTTCTGCATTATCTTTGACGCGGAAGGAGGGGGGAGAAAAACCCATCCAACCATGTACTGATACAGAAGACTAATCTTTTTTAATACTTCCAATTATTCTAAAAGCATTTAACTTGTATCGAAGAAGAAGAAGAATTTCGCAAAAGGAAATAATTAAAGCCACTTCATTAAGATGCAGCTGAAAGGAAGCTACAGCCAATTATTATTATTACTACAACTGTTAGTAGCTGCAGTACAGTAGCGAATGCAAAATACAAAAATTGGATTTGCTCGGAAATTGATTATGCACAAGAGAAACTGCTTCCATATTTATTTATTTATTTATTTATTACTAACTTACTTCACTGTAGGCTGCATTAAAGCCAGTAGAACTCATTCTGTATAATAAACATTAATGTGTTCCTTAAAGTTTTAATCTGCTTTTCGGCATTTAAAAAAAAACAAAAAACAAATCACAAACTGAAAATTGCAATTAAAAGCAATTTTACAATAAATTGAAAAGAATTTACAGCCGTAATAATTCAATTAAAAAAAAAATCCTTAAAACCATAAATAGTTTAATAACTAAAATGTATGCTATTGGGAAACCCAAACAGATGAAAATGTGATTTTAAAAAATATTAGAATGTGCTGAAATGAATAGATTAACACTTAGAATTAAGGAAAAGGAAGAAACTGAATACTTTCTGACATGGGATTTATTTTATCAATGGTTAGCTAACAAAAACAGAACTTAGAAACACGGAAATGTAAGAAAAGGATGGATGAATATATATATATTCATATATATATATATATATATATATATATATATATATATATATATATATATATATATATATATATATATATATATATATATATATATGTTTTCTGAGGTTTTCATGGTGTTTATATAGGTCTTTGGTTATTCGGGTTTTCTCCCGTGTAAAATTGGAAGTGTCTTGGCGACATTGCTCCCAGAAGCACGAAGCTGAAGCCTGAAGATGACGAATGAGACTTCGTCGAAACGTTGCCAAGACACTTCCAATTTTACACGGGAGAAAACCCGAACAACCAAAGACCTATATATATATATAGATAGATAGATAGATGCTTATACCTCCTAATATTTACTCATATATATGTTTATATACTATATAATCCTTTTTATATGATGTTGTGACAAATAAATAAAAAAAAAATGAAACAAAGGAGGCTTGTTAAGATAGAAAAGTAAATATTATTATTATTTTTATTATTATAGAATTAATATCAATGTAATGAACATCATTGTAAATACTAGGATTATTTTTCAAAATTATTTGTACCCAGACAACACACTGTTTAATTGAAAATGTAATTTTTATCTTAAAAAATAAAAGACTTTATGCAATAAAAAAAGGAACCCAAACTAAAAATAAAGAAGCAATTTAATCAAATTCCTGGCATAGATCTTTTCTTCTGCTGGAACTGTGATGTGGAGATACATACTTGATCTACATTATTATTTTCAAATATCTATTTTCAACAAAGAATTATGGTGGGGATTTTTTTTTTTCATATTCAGTTAGGAAGTTAGTAATCCAGTTGTTAACCCAGAATGTGGCTTCCCCATCACTTGTCAGAAGGTCGCAAAAGTGGATCACATGACCCTGGGACACTGCACACAGTCATAAGTATGAACCAGCTGCCAAACATTGGAATTTTGATCACGTGACCCTGGGGATGCTGCAACGTGGGAGCATTAAGCGTGGGAAACGGTTGTAAGTTCCTTTTTTCCAGTCTTGTCGTAACTTTGAACAGTCACTAAATGAACTGTTGTAAGTTGAAAACTACCTACATATCTACCTAGTCATGGTGGAAGAGTTAGACTAGAACAGCAGTCCCCAACTGGTGATGGTCCACGAGAAAATTTTGGTAGTCCCTAGATTGGCCCTCTGCAAGTTCTCGTCTCTCGAGGAGCGCCTGCTGAAGTGGTGTGGGAAACTTCAGCCGGGCTCCTCGAGAGACGAGGAGGGGGGCCGATCTGGCATCCGCAATGGAGAGCAAAATCCGGCTGCTCCCCTGACCAGGCACCGTTTACAGCTCCGAGTCCCAAGCGGCAAGAGACGAGGGCTGCTTTGTTCCATCAGCTGGCACAAATATACCGAGGCGGAATGCTGATGCCACGCAAAATGAAATAGAGAAAAAGAGACAGAATGAAAGAGAGAGAATGAGAAAGAGAATCAGAGAGAGAATCAGAGAGAGAATCAGAGAGAATCAGAATGAGAGATAGAGAGTCGGGGGGACAGACAGAGATGAGGGAATGAGAGAGAATGAATGGGAGAGACAGGAGAGAGGGGGAGAAAGAGAGAGACAGAGAAAGAGATTCAGAGAGAGAATCAGAGAGTGTGAGAGAGAGATGAGAGAGATGAGAGAGAATCAGAATGAGAGAGAAAGAGACAGAAATAGAGAGAATCAGAGAGGGAATGAGAATCAGAATGAGAGAGAGAGAGACACAGAGAAAGAGACAGAATGAAAGAGAAAGAATCAGAGAGAATCAGAGAGAGAATGAGAGAGAGAGACAGAATGAAAGAGAATCAGAGAGAGAGAGAGAATCAGAATGAGAGAATCAGAATGAGAGACAGAGAAAGAGAGAGAATGAGAGAGAATCAGAAAGGAATGAGAACCAGAATGAGAGAGAATGAGAGACAGGGAAAGAGAGAATGAAAGAGAAAGAATCAGAGAGAATCAGAGAGAGAATGAGAGAGAGAGACAGAATGAAAGAGAATCAGAGAGAGAGAGAGAGAATCAGAATGAGAGAATCAGAATGAGACAGAGAGAGTCGGGGAGAGAGAGAATGAGAGAGAGAGTGGGGGAGAGAGAGAGAGAATGAGAGAGGGGAGAGAGAAAGAGAGAAAGAGTGGGAGAGAGAGAAAGAAAGAGAGAATGAGACAGAAAGAGTGGGGGAGAAAGAGAGAGAAAGAGAGATGAGACAATGAGAGATAATGAGTAGAAGAGAGAGATTTCTGGTTTTAAATCTATATGTTGCTTTATCATTATTCTATTATTCGGGGGTTGGCTGCTACAGGTTCACAGGGTTCGGGAGAACCCGTAGCTAACGTTATGGCCAGTTTGGAGAACCTCCAAATCCTATCCCTGGCTGGCCCCACCCACCCTGCCCCTCCCCTCCCAGGAGTCTCCACGCGGCCCATTTTGGATGCGAGGTAAGTGCAGGGCCAGTACGGAGACATGGGGAGGGGGGGGAAAGAGCCTCCTGGGAAGATCCAGAAGTCCGAAAACAGGCCCGTTTCCGACCTCCGGAGTGCCTCCAGAGCCTGGGGGAGGCAGTTTTTGCTCTCCCAGAGGTTTGAGGAAAGCCTCCGGAGCCTGAAGAAGGCAAAAACGGGGCCTGCGCCATAGTGCAGGAGGCCGAATAGGCCACGCCCACCATGGCCACGCCCACCCAGCAACCAGGCAGAGAACTTTCCCACCCCTGCTGTTATTCAAAGGCATAGCCAGAAGGATTAATGAACGGAGCTGGTAATATGTACGACCGTGTATTTGCCATTAAAGCAGCTTTTCACCATCTGAAAATGTGTCACTCCATTTCCCCATCTTTATCAACATTCTGCGGAAAGCAGTATAGATAATTCCTTTGACATCGTTACAACTTGCAATTACTCACTCCAGTTTCCTTGCCAAATATCGCTTTTTTTCTGCTCTGTTTCAAGCAGTTTCTGGGTCATCTTTCAACACACGCCCTTTCCATTCATTCTGTTGAGAAATGCTTTTTTCTGACTTTCTTTTCCTGCAATTATTCTGATTTCCTTCCCGTTCCCTTCACTTCCTCTTCTTTCATGGGCATCTTCTGCCCCAAGACCAGGGGTGAAATGCTCCCGGTTCGGACCGGATTGTCTGATCCAGTAGCGATGGCGGCGGGTGGTTCGGAGAACCGGTAACAAAAATCCCTGCCCTTTCCCGCCCACCCATGCCCACCCAATCGCCCGGTCGCCCGCTTTCCTGTTTGCCGCTTCGTTTAAAAAATGCTTTTAAAAGGTTAAAAAAAAAAAGGCTCTGACGATCACAGCTGGGGCACGTGATTGTAAGAGCCTTTTTTTTTTCATTTTAAAAGCATTTTTTTTACAACCTATTCGGCCGAATAGGTTGTAAAAAAATGCTTTTAAAAGTTTAAAAAAAAATCACGCGCCACAGTTGATCACACACACAAACACACCTGCACGCACTGTTCTACTTACCCCATGCCTCCTTTTGGTGTGCGCTGCACGTGTGCGCGCACACTTTGCATTCGGTGCATGGTGTGCAGTGCACATGCGCGCATGCAGTGCGCATAGGCAGCCAGCTAACCGGTAGTAAACCGGTTCAGATTTCACCACTGCCCAAGACCCAATTCTGACACTATCAAAAAAAGATGAAAAATTGTCTGTCCCACATTCTGTCTCATTATCCGGGTATCTGTCTCTAATTACTTTAATCTTTCATCATAAAGAATCAAATCAACGATGCTTTTAGATTTCTATGCACCGCTTTGAGATGCCTCTGTGTATGAATAATGTTGTGCATGTTAAATTCATTTGAAACCAAAGCACTTCTTTAAAGCAGATACTCATCAGAATAACAGAACGACGGACTTGGATGGGACCTTGGAGGTCTTCTAGTCCAGGAGTCTCCAACCTTGGCAACTTTACGATTTGTGGGTGTCAACTCCCAGAATTCCTCAGCCAGCACTGCCTGAGGAATTCTGGGAGTTGAAGTCCACAAGTCGTAAAGTTGCCAAGGTTGAAGACCCCGTTCTAATCCAGTGTACTCTAGTCCATTTGTTCCGTCCTCCTCGCCTCTGTCTGAACGATGGCTTAATTAGCCAGCTCTTATCAACTCTGGCAGCAAAAGAGCCAGTGTCTGCCAAGAACCCTCGTTAGGTGCCAAGACGCTGGTGAGTCACAACCTTCAGCTCTGGTCAATCAGTGGATTTGCCTGTTACAAAGAGACACACCAGCTCTTGCTGCCTTTTATATCCTGTGGGGTGTGGCTCCATGACTCAGCACTTCCTAAGCCTGCCTCTCCCCTGCTCCTATTGTTCCCTCCTCTCCTGCCTACGAAACCTAGGGTCCAACCAAGCCTGATTGCCATCAGCTGGGTCTGCAGGCGTGGCCTGGGTGGGGAAAGAGTCAGGGAATGGAGGCCTCATTATTTCTTCCACCTGGCCTGCTTCTGGCTCCTGGAGCTGAGCCAGGGAGGCTGGTGCTTCCGAGGGAAGTCCTGACGGCCCTTCCCCCTCACTTTCCAAGTCACTTTCTGGCAGCAGGCCTGGCTCCAAGGCACTTTTGGGCATGGGGCCAGGTTCGGGGGCGGGAGCCACAACACCCTTATTCATTACTGGGTCTCAATAATTTTCCATCCACTCTCTTATCTATATCCCTTCTTTTGTCTAACAGACAGTGGTGGGATACAGCCGGTTCGGACAAACTGGTAGTTAAATTGCTGGCTGGCCCCTCCTCTCCCCGCCCCTTCCAGGAGTCCCCACACACCCCATTTTGGCTCCCAAGTAAGTGCAGGGATGCCTACTAGGCCCAAAGCGGGGCGCAGGGGGTGCGGCGTGCTCCCCAGTGACCCCTCTTCACTCCCAAGAGGCTGCAGGGAGGACTCCTAGGCCCAAAATAGAGTGTGGCGGGGTGCATCCCCCCCCATGGCCCGTTTTAGCTTTCAGGAGGCTGGAGGGAGGCCTAAAAGGTCAAGGTAAAGGTTCCCCTCGCACATACGTGCTAGTCATTCCCGACTCTAGGGGGCGGTGCTTATCTCTGTTTCAAAGCCGAAAAGCCAGCACTGTCCGAAAACGTCTCTGTGGTCATGTGGCCAGCATGACTCAATGCCAAAGGCGCACGGAACGCTGTTCCCTTCCCACCAAAGGTGGCCCCTATTTTTCTACTTGCATTTTTTTAACCTGATTTCGAACTGCTAGGTTGGCAGAAGCTGGGACAAGTCACCGGAGCTCACCCTGTTACGCGGCAGCCCTAGGGATTCGAACCGCTGAACTTCCGACCTTTCGATCAACAAGCTCAAAGTCTTAGCCACTGAACCGCTGCATCCACCTAGTAGGGAGGCCTACTAGGCCTATTTTGAAATCATTACAACCTCCCTGCTATAGTCCAGCTAAGTGTAAGGAAGCAAACTCTGAATTATGAATTCATGAAACAAAAGTTTTAGACAGATTCCGTCAGGCTGCAACTGGAGGCAACTTACGTAAGAACCAGAGCAAAATTGTTGCTGAGTATGAAGCAATGTTTAAAAGAGTTATATTCCTTAATGTCTTCATGGTATTTATTTATGACGCTGCAGATTTTTTTTCCCACAGAATATAATTCACCAAAACCAATCTCTATTTATGATGCTATTGGCTAGTTGTCAACTATGGCTATAGTATTCACCTAAATTTAAGCCGATAAATCCCTAGTTAATTGGTACTATTGAACTCCTGGGCTCATTTGGTATTTATGAAGAGGTGAATTCAAAAACCCAGTGAGAAGAGCCAACGCTAAAAAATCCTCATCATCTTTTAATGACCCCATAATCCTTTGCCGGGTGGAGTCTGGGCAACTGAATGGAGCTGAGTGTTTTACTGGCTGGATGCTCTTCCTGTTGCCAGTACGGAGTTTTGTTCGGCAGATACATTCTCAGTGTGCCCAGAAAGAGAAATATCTGCCTCTACCTAGGATCGAACTCACAGCCTCCTGATTGTGAGGCGAGAGTTCCACCTCTACGCCATCGCACCATTAGTCAACACTAAAAACGCACCTAGGGAAATGTAGTTTGCCATAATCCCTGCCATCATAAACCAAAGCCCCATTTTCACCGCCCCACTGAAGACCAAACGTAGATATTAAATTGTAGGTTGTTTTGCTCTTGATATAAGAAGGCACAGGTAGGATGTTTTAGAGGTTACAGCCACACAGGTAGTCCTCAACTTACAGCAGTTCGTTTAGTGACGGTTGAGAGTCAACAACGGCACTGAAGGAAGCGACATATGATATGACCATTCCTCACACTTACAACTTTAGATCAGCTAATTGCTAATCCAAATGGTAACATAGAGGTAGCCCTTGACTCGTGCTTTGTTTAGTGACCGTTCAAAGTTAGGACGGCCCTGGAAAATGTGACCTATGACAATTTTTCGCAGTTACAACCACTGCAGTATCCCCGTGCTCATGCGATCAAACTGGACCGTCCATAGGCTTCACCCTACCTACTGAGTTTCTTGAGGTAAGCAGAGTAACACACAAAACTACCCTTCTTGTGATGATTAAAAGTGCATCAGGTCAAGGAAATCTCTCTCCCTCCCTCTCCATCCCCTCTCCATCCCTCCCCCTCCCTCCCTCTCAGTTGAAAACTAAGTTTACCATACTTACCAGGAGTATGGTAAATTACTTACCATACTCCTGATAAGTAATTTCCTCTCCCTCTCCCTCCCTCTCTCCCTCTCTCTCCATGTCCCTCCCTCTCCCTCCCTCTCTCCCTCTCCTTTCCTCTCTCCCTCCCTCTCCCTCTCCCTCTGTCCCTCCCTCTCCCTCTCTCCCCGTCCCTCCCTCCCTCTCCCTCCTCCTCCTTCTCCCTCTCTTTCCTCCCTCTCCCTCTTCCTATTTCTCCTCCTCCCTCCCTCTACACCCCTCTCTCTCTCCCTCCCTCCCTCTCTCTCTCTCCCTCTCTGAATTGAAAACTATGTCAGGTAAAAAAAATTAGCACTATTGTCTCTCTTGGTCTGTAATTTCCTATCCCTGTCCCTCCCTCTCTCCCTCTCCCTCCCTCTCTCTCTCCCTCTCCTTTCCTCTCTTCCTCCCTCTCCCTCTCCTTCTCCCCCGTCCCCCCCTCCATCTCCCTCCCCCTCCTTCTCCCTCTCTTTCCTCCCTCTCCCTCTCCCTCTCCCTCTCCCTCTCCCTCTACCTCTACCTCTACCTCTCCCTACCTCTCCTCCTCTGTCCCTCTATCCCCCTCTCTTCCTCTCTCTCTCCCTCCCTCTCTCTCTCTCTCTCCCTCTCTGAGTTGAGAACTATGTCAGGTAAAAAAAAAATAGCACTATCGCCTCTCCTGGTCTGTAATTTCCAGGCAGATTTGATAAGCATGAAACAACTTAAGAAGCTTAGCGTTGTGTTTTTTTGTTTTTTTAAGTAACTCTTTTTCCACGTTCCTGCTTTGTAAAGAAAGCAGCGGTGGACGTAGAAAGGCATTTTCCTGCCAATAAAAAGGAAGCTGCCTTTGACAGTGAGAGTTAGTGGCTGTTATTCTGCTTTATGCTGGTAATAACCACATCTACACAAATAATTTACATCTGATTTTTTTTTCCCTTATCAAATTACATGAAAATAAATATCTGCTAAATCTTGAAACAGGGGTACGTTCCTAAGGGATATCAATAGAGAGATCAATGCGGCAACAGTGATAATTACACACCCTTTTCTCTCTCAAGATTTAAGTTCTAATTTGAATTTTTTTAAAAAGATCCAAAAAGTTAGCAATTCTCAGAAGAAGCAGGGAGAAAAACACTTCAAATATATGCATCCCGGGGAAAATATATGCTTGGGTTTGAACGACATGGGAAAAGAACATTCGTAATATATAATCACTCTGCCTAAATATACTAAAAATAGTGCTAATTCTCTACATTATTGATCTATGGGTACTCTGCATTTGCTTTTTCTAAAAACTCATAGAATATTTAAGGTATTTTGGGGCTGAACGTCTTCAAAGAGGGCTTTTCTCACCAGATTTTTTTTTATTTGCATTTATATCCCGCCCTTCTCCAAAGACTCAGGGTGGCTTACACTATTTATTTATTTTTATTATTTATTTATTTATTTTGTCATAACAATATATGTAGGTATCATACAAAAAGATTATATAATATATAAACACATATATGAGTAAATATAAGGAGATATAAGCATATATGTATATAGGAAGAAGAAAAGAAAAACAATAGGACAGGAACGGTAGGCACGTTTGTGCGCTTATGCACGCCCCTTATGGTCCTCTTAGGAATGGGGTGAGGTCAACAGTAGAAAGTTTTTGGTTAAAGCTTTTAGGATTATGGGAAGAGACCACAGAGTCAGGTAAAGTATTCCAAGCACTGATGATTCTGTTACAGAAGTCATATTTTCTGCAATCTAGATTAAAGCGGTTGACATTTAGTTTAAATCTATTGGTTGCTCTTGTATTATTGCAATTAAAGCTGAAGTAGTCTTTAATAGGAAGGACATTACAATAGATGATTCTATGAGTTAAACTTAGGTCTTGTCAAAGGCGACGGAGTTCCAAGTTTTCTAAGTCTAGGATTTCAAGTCTGGTGGGATAAGGTATTTTGTTGTTTTCAGAGGAATGGAGAACTCTTCTTGTAAAATATTTCTGGACACGTTCAATTGTATTGATGTCAGAGATGTGGTGAGGGTTCCAAACAGGCGAGCTGTATTCTAGAATTGGTCTAGCAAATGTTTTATATGCTCTGGTTAGTAGTGTGGTGTTTTTGGAAAAGAAGCTACGCAAGATTAGGTTTACAACTCTTAGAGCTTTTTTTGCTATGTAGTTGCAGTGGGCTATGTTAGCAATAGTCTTCATCCTATTTGTATATTTATACAGATATACATATACAAATATTTATACAGATTGTTAACAGCCACAGCTGTTTTACAAAAAGGGAACATGAACTGTACGTTGAAATACAGATTCTACTCTTAAAAAGAAATGTGAATTCGACGCTGATCATTTCGACTTCTAGAACTGATTTTAAAATGACAATTTGTGTCTTCCGCAGAAAGGCACAAAAAAAAATAAAATCACAGATTTCCCTCTGTTCCAGATTAGGGAACAGATGTTATTGACATAATAAGAGAGTATTGAGACCAGCTAATATTTTACCAATATTAAAAGGGGATGAAATCTAGCCAAATTTAAACCTTTTTATATTATTTCATCAGCCTTTAAAGTCAAAAGAATATAATTTTGGCTAATGTGTAACTTTTTAAAAAAATAAATTGTGATAATAATGCATAATTTTTGAAAGGACCAAACAGATATAGAATAAAGAATTTCGGGTTTAAATTCAGCGTTGTTGTTTTTTGACTGATCAGTTCAATCGCAATTATATGTCTGTTACATTTTTTTCAGGGGTGAAATCCAGCAGGTTCTGACAAGTTCTGGAGAACTGGTAGAGGAAATTTTGAGCATCAGCAAATATTGGTGGGGATTTCACTGGAGGGAATGGGGATTTGGCAGTATCCTTCCCCTGGAGTGGGGTGGGAATGGGGATTTGGCAGTAGCTTTCCCCTTGCCATGCCCACCAAGCCACGCCCACAGAACTAGTAGTAAACAAAATTTGGATTTCACCACTGACTTTTTTTTTTGCAATGAGCTTGGAACAAGTATAAACCGATATAACACAGTTGAACAACCAGTCTGGCAATGAAACCTGCACATTTTATATGTCGCAGAGCAGATCCTTCGCATTCTCCTAAATATGCAAATCCAAGAATGACAAAATAATTCAGATAAAAGGAAATTTGATTTAAGTAAACTTTTTAAACGTGTGTGATTTGTTTTCCAGGGGCAAAGTTCTACAGATTTGTAAAAAAAAAATAATAATAAATAAATAAATAAGGAATAAATAAGGAAAAGATTTTATTACCTGCATCAGTATAAAACTATTTCCCAGTGCCTTAAAAGCTATTTAATTTTCTTGATCATTTTAGGGGCGTCTTATTTAGAGTTTCCTTTTACGCAGCCCATTCAGCTTTTCTCTTAAACTGCTCAGAAAATTTTAAACCCCTGAATAAAAATGTAGGAAAGTTACATATTTTGCGAGCAGCCAAACGACACAGATTTGAAGACTCGCAGATTAGAAGGGCAGTGATCCTTGCAAATTTCCAATATTTTATCCCTCCATCACTGATCATATGCCAGATCTGGGCTATAAAAAGAGGATGCTGGAGAAATATAGTGACTTCAAAACTTTTAGCAAAGGGTTCTCTGCCCCGTTGCTGGGTGGGCGTGGCCATGGTGGGCGTGGCCCAGGGTTAGGTTCTATACTACCGGTTTGCATCGTGCCCGCCCGCGCGCTCTTCTGCGCTTGCGCAGATCATTTTTGATGACGTTTGGGTCAGTGGGCGGAGCCTCCCGCTAGTTTTACGGTTCTTATAGAACTGGTCCGAACCGGGGGCAACCCACCGCTGGCATGGCCTAGTCAGGATCCTGCACTACAGCAGGGGGCGGCTGTTTTTGCCCTCCCCAGGCTCCGGAGGCATTCCTTGAGCATCCGGGAGGGCAAAAATGGCCTCCCCGGGCTCTGGAGGCCCTCTGGAGGCCGAAAACGGGCAATGGGCCCGTTTCTGGCCTTCCTAAACTTCCAGTATGTCCATTTTTCACCCTTGCTGAGCCTCCTGCGCACCCTGCACTTATCTGCATCCAAAACAGGATTCCTGGGGACTCCTGGGAGGGGCAGGGCTGGATAGTCAGGGTCAGACAGGAGTGGGATCCGAACTGCACAGAATCTTAGCTAGAGGTTCTCCCGAACCCCTGCGAACCCCCAGCAGCCCCAACCCTGGTAACTACATGAAAAACTTATACTTTTGTTTTTCGGTTCTTAAATATATTTAACAAATGACCATTTTAGTTATACAGATAGTTCTCAACAATTGAGGCCAAAATTTCTGTTGTTGAGTGAGACATCGGTTAGGTGAGTTTCACCCCAATTTTATGACCGTTCTTGTGACAGTTGTTAAGTAAATCATTGCCACTGAGTTAGGAACAAGGTTGTTAAGTGAATTGGGCTTCCCTGCTTGTCAGAAGGACGCAAAAGAGGATCACGGGACCCCGGGACCCTGCAACCCTCATAAATACGAGTCAGATGCCGAGCGTCTAAATTTTGATCAAGTGACCAAGGAGATGTGGCAATGGTCGTAAGTGTGAAAAACGGTCACGAGTCAGTTTTCTCAGTGCTGTTGCAACGCTGAATGGTCACTAAACAAACTGTTGCAAGTCACCTGTAACAGAACAATGAATTCCAATCTGAAAGTATTCATCACTGCATACAATACTGTTTGTAACAAACTCACTCCAGAATCAGTGTTTTCACAATAGTTGTGTTGCCAAACGTCTCATCATTTAGGTGATAGGTAAATACCATATTTTGAGGAGTATGAGACACTCCGGACTATAAGACACACCTATCTTTTTTTGGTGAGGAAAACAAGAGAAAGAAATCTGCCTCTGCCTCCCAGCAATTTTCCTCCTTGCAGCAAACAGCAAACAGCCTGTTTCAGTTTCATTTTCAGCACAGCCTGATTAGCACAAGAAAGAAAAATCTGCCTCCCAGCAATTTGCCTCCTTGCAGCAAACAGCGGAGGCCCGCATGGCAATAAGCAATGGCAATCCCTGCAGCCTGAAACAGCTGATCTTCGGGAGGCCGATCCAACCGGCAATCAGCTGCTTGTGCTAATCAGGCTGTGCTGAAGCTGAAACGGGATGTTTGCTGCTTGCTACAGAAGGTGAATTGCTGGGAGGCAGATTTTTTTTTCTTGTGCTAATCAGGCTGTGCTGAAGCTGAAACAGGCTGTGTGCTGTTTGCTGCAAGGAGGTGAATTGCTGGGAGGCAGAGGCCAAAAGGTGGGGGCCAGAGGGTGGGCGGTGCTACATGCGGTGTTTAAGACACACCCAAATTTTCACCCTTTTTTAGGCAGGAAAAAGGTGTGCCTTATACTCCAAAAAATAATCATTTTTTTAAAAAGGCTGACTCCACCTAAATCTTGTAGTAATCTCTATTTAAAATCACGCCAGCTTTCATAGCTTTTGATTCTGGGTTTACTAATTAATTACTAATTAACCAATAGTTGTTAACACTGAAGACCAGGATGAAGGGAGAAACCATCAGAATAGGAAAATACACTTTGCGAAGTATTATGCTGTTGGAAAAGTAGGATTTCCATTTTTTTAACAATTGTACTGGTTTCTAATGTTAAAAAAAAATACAAAAGCAAATAGTAGAAAAACTAGGGAAGGGGAAAGTGTGAAAAAGAGGGGGGGAGAGAAAGAAAAGGCACTGACTTCCGACTCCCTTTGATGCAGTAGAATAAGTAACATCAAACCTCAACTTTTTACTTTTACATAATAGTTTAAACTAGCCTTTTCTATAACAACAAAGCTATCTCATTGGCAAAACCCGAAATCAAAAGTTCATTTTTTTTCCCCACCTCGAGCACAAAGTTCAGAAACGGTTTCCAAGTAGAAACAAAAGTATTTGTGGGTGGGGTTTTTTTCCCCCCTCGATTAGCCATCTCCAATTCGGTAAATTTCCATGAAGAGCGAACACACTTTTAAAAAGTGCAGTTGGGCTCCACAGAGATTTATTTATCTCAAACTCTTTCAAAGTGTTTTTTTTAAAAAAAAAAATAAGTTACCTTGAAAACGACAGGCAAATGTTTTATCTGTCTGACTACTGACAGATAAAAAGTCATGTTCCAGCTGCAGGTGGCTTGAGACAGAATGCATTTCCATAAATATTGTGGAGCTGCCGAGATGTTAAATGTGGTTGGTGTAGTTGTTTGTGGATTTTTTATATATATATATATATATTTTTGTCGCTTGCTTTCCCACTTGGAGCGGAGAGGAATATCGGATGCTAATAAATAAATCAGCGGAAATGCAAGACGACACAGAACGGAAGGCAACCCTGCCTAAGCCAAGAATAATGGTTCTGACGGAATTTGGAAGAACCTGGGTTGCAAAGGACATGTTTACAAAATAGGTCAACATTGTCAGCATTGGAGGAGAATATCACCGGCCAGATGGACAGCAAAATATACTTTGCCCCAGTGGTGGGATTCAGCCGGTTCAGGCGAACCAGTAGTTAAATTGCTGGCTGGCCCTGTCCCGTCCCTTCCAGGAGTCCTCATGTGCCGTGTTTTGGCTCCCAGGTAAGTGCAGGGAGGCCTCCTAGGCCCAAAATGGGGAGCAGGGGGATGCGGCACATTTTTACTCCCAGTAGGCTTCAGTGATGCCTCCTAAGCCCAAAATGGGGCACGTGTGTGTGTGGTGGCCCCCCCCACCCATTTTTACTCCCAGGAGGCTGAAGAAGGCCTACTAGGCCCAAAATGGGGCACAGGTGTGGGTGGTGCCCCCCCCCCGGTCCATTTTCACTCCCAGGAGGCTGAAGAAGGCCTACTAGGCCCAAAATGGGGCACAGGTGTGGGTGGTGCCCCCCCCCGGTCCATTTTCACTCCCAGGAGGCTGAAGAAGGCCTACTAGGCCCAAAATGGGGCATGGGGGGGCGGCACATCCCGCCCCACCCACAGCCCATTTTCGCTCTGAGGGGGGTGCAGGAGGCCGAGTTCTGCCTGTCACGCCCACCATGGCCACGCCCACCCAGGTCATTAGGGCAGAGAACTGGTTGTTAAATTATTTATATGGAACGAACTTCCCCCGGGACTCCGTCAACTTCCCGACCTTCGGACCTTTCGCCGCGAGCTTAAGACACATCTATTTATTTGCGCAGGACTGGGCTAGGATGTTAATTTTAATTTAGTTTTTAATGGGGTTTTAGTATTTTAATTATAATTTTAAAGTCAGCCTTATTTAATAAGTTTTTTAATTAGTGTTTTATCTTGTATTTATATCTGTTTTTGTGTTTTTAATAGGCTGTAAACCGCCCTGAGTCCCTCGGGAGATAGGGCGGTATAAAAATGTGATTAAATAAATAAATAAAATAAATATTTGAATCCCACCACTGTTTTGCCCTCTACTTATGGCCACGATCGAGCTCAACATGTCTGTTGCTAAGTGAGACATTTGTCAAGTGATTTTTGGCCCACGTTGCGACCTTTCTTGCTACCGTTAAGTGGATCGCTGCCGTTGTTAAATGAGCAACGTGGCCATTAAGTGAATCTGGCTCCCCCCACCCTGGACTGAGGTCGCCAAAGGGGATCGCCTGATCACAGCGGTCATAAATACGAGTCAATGGCCAAGGGGCTGAATTTCGATCACGTGACCCTGGGGGGTGCTGCCATAGTCGTAGATGTGAAAAACGGCCCTGTCACTTTTTTCCATGCCGTTGTCACTTCAAACAGTCACTAAATCAACCGTTATAAGTCGAGGACTACCTGTATGTCAAGTGGAGAAAATACCAGGTTTCACTGCAAGGAGGCGAAACACCCCGCAAAGGAACAAACCATGATAGAGAATTGAGCAAGACCGCAGCATCTAAGAAGACACAGAATGGAGAATCAAAAGTCCCTATCCTCTAAAAACAGGAATGAAGAAGGGGAGAAAACTCATATGCTAAAGATAGATATCTTTATTTCTGAGTTCATAAACTGTGGAATGATACCGTGTTTCCCCGAAAATTGGACCAGGTCTTATATTAATTTTTGCTCCAAAAGACGCATTAGGGCTTATTTTCTGGTTAGGTCTTATTTGGGGGCAAATACGGTACTAAATGCATCCATCTGGCTGACAATCTTAACTGGGGCTTATTTTGGGGGTAGGGCTTATATTACGAGCATCCTGAAAAATCATGCTAGGACTTATTTTCCGGTTGGGTCTTATTTTTGGGGAAACAGGGTAGCAAACTCACTGTGGATTATAAAGGATATTTGACATCCTTAAAGGACAACTTAAGAACCATAGAGGAGCGTGAAATTAACTTGCACTGGAGGCTGGTGTTAGGAACTGTAGAATCGGGGGTGAAATCCAGCAGGTTCTGGGTAACCGGTAGTGGAAATTTTGAGTAGCTCGGAGAATCGGTAGCAGAAATTTTGAGTAGTTCAGAGAACTGGCAAATACCACCTCTGGCTGGCCCCAGAGTGGGGTTGGAATGGAGATTTTGCAGTATCCTTCCCCTGGAGTGGGGTGGGAATGGAGATTTTGCAGTATCCTTCCCCTGGAGTGGGGAGGGAATGGGGATTTTGCAGTATCCTTCCCTTGGAGTGAGGTAGGAATGGGGACTTTGCAGTATCCTTCCCCTGGAGTGGGGTAGGAATGGGGATTTTGCAGTATCCTTCCCCTGGAGTGGGGTGGGAATGGGGACTTTGCAGTATCCTTCCCCTGGAGTGGGGTAGGAATGGGGATTTTGCAGTATCCTTCCCCTGGAGTGGGGTGGGAATGGGGATTTTGCAGTATCCTTCCCCTGGAGTGGGGTGGGAATGGGGATTTTGCAGTATCCTTCCCCTGCCATGCCCACCAAGCCACACCCACAGAACCGGTAGTAAAAAAAATTGGATTTCACCACTGCGTAGAATATTGAATTTAAGGTTGCCTCCATTTTCATGGAAAGCATTTTCCATCCTGCCCTTCTGCCTCAAAATATCCTTTGCTGCAAAACAACACAGCAATGCAAACCGCACAACAGCCGACTGCAATTTTGCAATCTGAGACGCCACTCGGAAGTAAAATGGGATGGAGAGAGAGAGAGAGAGAGAGAGAGAAAAAAGAACAGCAAACTTAAGAGAAAACAGAATAGCTCTGGCCAGCCTGGAGATCATAACTCTTCCAAAATGTGATCAATATCTATATGCATCCGTTGGACTCTGGCCAGTTTAGAAAGTGGAACCTTTTTGTGTGCTTGCTTGCTTGCTTGCTCTGCAGCTTCCGGAAACCATCATTTCTGGCTGGTCTTGGCCGGCTTTTGAAGCGATAAGAAATGGCAGGCCCACATAGTACATGGATGAAATGCCACCAGGAAATCCCACAGATGTGGAGGGTTGAAATAGGCGACAGAAAATAAATTCCAGAGGGCTGCAAAGAAATCTGGAGGGGCAATTTTGCAGGTTGTAGAGATCACTCCACTCTGGCCGCTGTGGGTAACCTTGGAAGACAGCCTTGAGAGAGATATGTCTAGAATGTGCTTTTGTTTCTGGCTGCCGTGCTGCTTCGCTGGTTTTCCCATCCCCCTTGCCTATGGCAATTCGAAAGCAGACCAGGAATGCTTTGTGAGTTGACATTCGGCTCCCCACACTTCCTGAAGGTGACTGTGCAGAGCAGAAACATCTGAAATCTGTATCCTTGAAGACGTTTCTTCAGAAATATATTCTTAGGATGCACACTGATGGAGCAGAAAATTCCAGTCTGTGGTTTTCCATTAATTTCATAGGATGTGGCTGGAAAGATGGACAAAAGAACTCCAGAAGAATGATCCCCATTTAGGGAAAATGTTCAGAGGTGAAGATGATCTGGCTGCCAAGGCTGTTGACTTACGTTTACTTTGTCTTTTTTCTCTCTCTCTCTTTTTTACTTTTTTGTTTTTTCTTTCTTTTTCCTTTTGGATGACACAGGGGGGGAAAAAATCCCTTGCAACTTCAATAACGTTTTTCTTCCTAATTCCAACAGGAGGTAGAGATAATTTCTCCCGTATCGCCAAGTGAGGGGGAGGGAGTGGTCCCCCATTGTGCGAGAAACTTATCCAGGCATCACTGAGGATGCTAGTCCATAATGAAAACAGGCGATAGTGTCAACGTCACACGCCAGATTAATCTTTCTCTTCCCTCATCTTGAGCTCACCGAGATGAGGGAGGTTTTTTCCTTGAGTTTTGGTTCCCACAGTGCTTAACAAAATGCTTTTTTTACTATCACTGCAATAGAGCAGGACCAGAATGAATTTGATTGAGCACATAGAATAGAGATAGAGGTAGAGGTAGAGGTAGAGGTAGAGATAGAGATAGAGATAGAGATAGGGACAGAGGAGAGGAGAGGAGAGGAGAGGAGAGGAGAGGAGAGGAGAGGAGAAGAGAAGAGAAGAGAAGAGAAGAGAAGAGAAGAGAAGAGAAGAGAAGAGAAGACAGAAGACAGAAGAAAGAGGAGAATAGAATAGAAGAGAGGAGGAGAAGGAGAAGGAGAGAATAGCGAAGAGAAGAGAGAATAGAAAAGAAAAGAGAAAAGAAGAGAAGAGAGAAGAGAAGAGAGAAGAGAGAAGAGAAGAGAAGAGAAGAGAGGAGAGGAGAGGAGAGAACAGAATAGAGAAGAGAACAGAATAGAGGAGAAGAGAAGAGAAGAGAAGAGAAGAGAAGAGAAGAAGACAGAAGAGAAGACAGAAGACAGAAGAAAGATGAGAATAGAATAGAAGAGAGGAGGAGAAGGAGAAGGAGAGAATAGCGAAGAGAAGAGAGAATAGAAAAGAAAAGAGAAGAGAAGAGAGAAAAGAAGAGAAGAGAGGAGAGGAGAGGAGAGAACAGAGAAGAGAACAGAATAGAGGAGAGGAGAGGAGAGGAGAGGAGAGGAGAGGAGAGGAGAAGAGAAGAGAGGAGAAGAGAAGAGAAGAGAAGAGAAGAGAAGAGAAGAGAAGAGAAGAGAAGAGAAGACAGAAGAGAAAACAGAAGACAGAAGAGAGATGAGAATAGAATAGAAGAGAGGAGGAGAAGGAGAAGGAGAAGGAGAAGGAGGAGGAGGAGGAGGAGAGGAGGAGGAGGAGGAGGAGGAGAAGGAGAGAATAGCGAAGAGAAGAGAGAAGAGAAGAGAGAAGAGAAGAGAGAGAGAGAAGAGAAGAGAAGAGAAGAGAGAAGAAGTGAAGAGAGAAGAGAAGAGAAGACAGAAGAAAAGACAGAAGACGGAAGAGAGATGAGAATAGAATAGAAGAGAGGAGGAGAAGGAGAAGGAGAAGGAGAAGGAGAGAAGAGAGAATAGAAAAGAAAGAGAAGAGAGAGGAGGAGAAGGAGAAGGAGGGAATAGCGAAGAGAAGAGAAGAGGAGAGAAGAGGAGAGAAGAGAAGACAGAAGAGAAGAGAGAAGAGAAGAGAAGAGAGAATTCTTTATTGGCCAAGTGTGATTGGACACCCAAGGAATTTGTCTCCGGTGCAGAAGCTCTCAGTGTACATACAAGTAACGAAGGGAGAAGTCATAGATCATAAATCGTAAGATACAAACAGCAAGTGATAAAGATACCAATAGGAGAAGGCAGTCAAGGAAAGAAGAGAAGGTGAGAAAGACGAGAAATGATAAGATGAGAAGGATAATAGCAATAGCGCCTGCTACTGGTAGTCCTCCACTTACAGCAGTTCGCTTAGTGACCATTCGAAGTTACAACAGCGCCGAAAAAAACTGAGTTACGGCCCTTTTTCACACTTATGGCCGTTGCCGCCTCCCTACGGTCACATGATTTACCATTTGGATGCTCGACCACTGATTCGCATTTATGACGATTGCAGTGTCCCGGGATGAACTGTATGAACTTCATGAAAATTATCAACCCCACCTATGGCTCAGTTGTCTCTTTCCAAACGGGAGAGATGATCGTGTAAAGTAGCAAACCTAGAACTAAGGAGAGAAATTTCCCGAAAACCGAGAACAATTAATCTGTGGAACTACTTGCCACTAGAAGTTGTGGGTGCTCCATCACTGGAAGAGATTGGACAACCCTTTGTCTGAAATGATAAGAGGGTTTCCTGCCTGAGCAGGGGGTTGGACTAGAAGACCTCCAAGGTCCCTTTCCAACTCTGTTATTCTAAGAATTCTGATTCTAGAGTAATTGAAGACGAAAACAGCTACAGGTAGTCCTTGAACTTACATTTAGTGATTGTTCGACGTTACAACGGCACTGAAAAAAAGGGACTTAGGACTGTGTTTCGTAGTTACGACCATTGCAGCATCCCCATGATCACGTGATCAAAATTCAGACGCTTGTCAACTGAATAGAAAAGAAAGAGAAGAGAGAGAGAGAAGAGAGAGAGAGGAGAGAGGAGAGGAGGAGAGAACAGAGAAGAGAACAGAATAGAGGAGAGGAGAGAGAGGAGAGGAGGAGGAGAGGAGAGAGAGGAGAGAGAGAGAGAGAAGAGAAGAGAGAGAGAAGAGAAGAGAGAGAAGAGAAGAGAAGAGAGAAGAGAAGAAGAGAAGAAGACAGAAGAGAAGACAGAAGAGAGAGAAGAGAAGAGAGAATAGAAGAGAGGAGGAGAAGGAGAGGAGAAGGAGAAGGAGAGGAGGAGGAGGAGGAGGAGGAGGAGGAGGAGGAGGAGAAGGAGAGAATAGCGAAGAGAAGAGAGAGAGAGAGAGAGAAGAGAAGAGAAGAGAGAGAGAGAGAAGAGAAGAGAGAGAAGAGAAGAAGTGAAGAGAGAGAGAAGAGAAGACAGAAGAAAAGACAGAAGACGGAGAGAGATGAGAATAGAATAGAAGAGAGGAGGAGAAGGAGAAGGAGAAGGAGAGAAGAGAAGACAGAAGAGACATGAAAAGAGAATAGAAGAGAGGAGGAGAAGGAGAAGGAGGGAATAGCGAAGAGAAGAGAAGAGGAGAGAAGAGGAGAGAAGAGAAGACAGAAGAGACATGAAAAGAGAATAGAAGAGAGGAGGAGAAGGAGAAGGAGGGAATAGCGAAGAGAAGAGAAGAGGAGAGAAGAGGAGAGAAGAGAAGACAGAAGAGAGATGAGAATAGAATAGAAGAGAGGAGGAGAAGGAGAAGAGAGGAGGAGAAGGAGAAGGAGAAGGAGGAGGAGGAGGAGGAGGAGGAGGAGGAGGAGGAGGAGGAGAAGGAGGAATAGCAAGAGAAGAGAGAGAGAGAGAGAAGAGAAGAGAAGAGAAGAGAAGAGAAGAGAAGAGAAGAGAAGAAGAGAAGAAGTGAAGAGAGAAGAGAAGAAGACAGAAGAAAAGACAGAAGACGGAAGAGAGATGAGAATAGAATAGAAGAGGAGGAGAAGGAGAAGGAGAAGGAGAGAGAGAGACAGAAGAGACATGAAAAGAGAATAGAAGAGAGGAGGAGAAGGAGAAGGAGGGAATAGCGAAGAGAAGAGAAGAGGAGAGAAGAGGAGACAGAAGAGAAGAAGAGAGAAGAGAAGAGAGAATTCTTTATTGGCCAAGTGTGATTGGACACCCAAGGAATTTGTCTCCGGTGCAGAAGCTCTCAGTGTACATACAAGTAACGAAGGGAGAAGTCATAGATCATAAATCGTAAGATACAAACAGCAAGTGATAAAGATACCAATAGGAGAAGGCAGTCAAGGAAAGAAGAGAAGGTGAGAAAGACGAGAAATGATAAGATGAGAAGGATAATAGCAATAGCGCCTGCTACTGGTAGTCCTCCACTTACAGCAGTTCGCTTAGTGACCATTCGAAGTTACAACAGCACCGGAAAAAAACTGAGTTACGGCCCTTTTTCACACTTATGACCGTGGCCGCATCCCTACGGTCACATGATTTACCATTTGGATGCTCGACCACTGATTCGCATTTATGACGATTGCAGTGTCCCGGGATGAACTGTATGAACTTCATGAAAATTATCAACCCCACCTATGGCTTAGTTCTCTCTTTCCGAAGGGGAGAGATGATCGTGTAAAGTAGCAACCTAGAACTAAGGAGAGAAATTTCCCGAAAACCGAGAACAATTAATCTGTGGAACTACTTGCCACTAGAAGTTGTGGGTGCTCCATCACTGGAAGAGATTGGACAACCCTTTGTCTGAAATGATAAGAGGGTTTCCTGCCTGAGCAGGGGGTTGGACTAGAAGACCTCCAAGGTCCCTTTCCAACTCTGTTATTCTAAGAATTCTGATTCTAGAGTAATTGAAGACGAAAACAGCTACAGGTAGTCCTTGAACTTACATTTAGTGATTGTTCGACGTTACAACGGCACTGAAAAAAAGGGACTTAGGACTGTGTTTCGTAGTTACGACCATTGCAGCATCCCCATGATCACGTGATCAAAATTCAGACGCTTGTCAACTGACTCATATTTATGACGGTTGAAGCTCCCACTCTCTCTCTCCCTCCCAACCTCCCTCTCCCTCTCCTCCTCCTCTCTCTCTCCTCCTCTCCTCTCCCTCCCTTTCCTCTCCATCTTTCTCTCTCCTCTCTCCCTCCTCCCAACCTCCCTCCTCTCTGTCCCTCCTCCTCTCTCCTTCTCTCGCCTCCTCCTCCCAACCTACCTCTCTCTCTCTCTCCTCTCTCCCTCCTCTCTCTCTCTCCCTCCCTCCTCTCCATCTCTCTTCCTCTCTCCTCTCTCCTCCTCCCAACCTCCCTCCTCTCTCCTTCTCTCGCCTCCCTCCTCCCAACCTACCTCTCCTTCTCTCTCCCTCTCTCCGCCTCCGCCTCCTCTCTCTCTCTCCCTCCTTTCCTCTCCATCTCTCTTCCTCTCTCCTCTCTCCTCTCCTCCTTTCCTCTCCATCTCTCTTCCTCTCTCCTCTCTCCTCCTCCTCCCAACCTCCTCCTCTCTCCCTCCTCTCTCCCAACCTCCTCTCTCCCTCTCCTCCCTTTCCTCCCTCTCTCTCTCTCTCCTCCCAACCTCCCTCCCTCTCTCCCTCCCTCTCTCCCAACCTCTCTCCCTCTCCCTCCCTTTCCCTCTCCCTCTCTCTCTTTCTCTCTCCTCTCTCCTCTCCCTCTCCTCCTTTCCTTTCCTCTCCATCTCTCTCTCTCCCTCTCTCTCTCCCTCCCTCCCAACCTCCCTCCCTCTCTCCCTCCCTCTCTCCCAACCTCTCTCCCTCTCCCTCCCTTTCCCTCTCCCTCTCTCTCTTTCTCTCTCTCCCCCTCTCTCCCTCCCAACCTCCCTCCCTCTCTCTCTCCCTCTCTTTCTCTCTCTCTCTCTCTCTCCACTGGAATAGGCCCAGATGGAGTCCGTTTACTTTCTAGTTCATGAGAAGGAGAAGGAAGTGATAAAATATTAACCATCTTTCCATACTTCTACCCTCGCCTGGCTTTCATCTTCTTCGGCAAAGCCTCCGTTCAACAGAAGCAACCCAACCCAACCTTCGAAATCAAACAACGCCACTCTAGTCTAAACCTTTACGAAAGATCCTTTTTTGGAAAGCAGTGGCTGTTCGCCTTTGCTGGGTCGAAATTACAGATCAAATCAATTCACCGACATCTTACGTTCTACCACCGTGTGCTGTAAAACCTGGGAAAAAAATGTGGGTTTTTCCCTCGTATTTTTATGCTCCCGACGTAAAATAAAAGCAAGCAAATTCCCACGGGCAGCTTTAAAGTCACTCCTTGACTGCTGAAGAACCACCGAGCGAGCTCGTGATTTACATCCTCATGGGTAGAACTTGCATATCAACCAGGATCAAGTCAACATCAGAAGGTCCCTATTTGAGACTTCAAAAGACTGCTGTAGGGTAAAAACAGCGTTGAAATATGCATACCTCCCCAAAAATCAGAAGATCAGGAGGAAAAAGAACTGAATCAGAAACGAGAGAAAAGGCCGACCGTCTTCAACCTGGGTTGATGGTACATCCCTCAAATTTCAAAGACATGCATGCTTTTATCTGCCGCCGCCCCAAATCTATATTTTTTATTTTTAAAAAAAAACCCAGTATTTGCATTGATTCACTTCAACAACAGCAACAAAACACATCGCGCTAACAAAGGAATGTCTGGAGGGATTTTTCCTTTGTCGCGACACACCTTGACCCAAATAAATTGTGTTAGGCACAGTGCTTAAAGAGAAGGGGTGTATAATGGATTTAGCCCTTTTCTACGCGCGTCCAAATATATCAGATTGGATTTTCTGAAAAGGAAGGACCAAGGAAAATGACAACAAAGTTTTTTAAAAAACACAGAAATTGAAAATTTGCAGGTGGAACGTACAGTTCCGGAGACCAAATCTTCACTCTAGCCTGAATGTTATGAATTTTCTAAGACTGGGACAATCTCTCGGTTTAATAAATGCTGCTCTTCGCTACTTGGGGGTGGTGGGAAAGCTATTAATTTTAGTGTTGCAAGGATCCACCCTAATGGAGGATTCTAATGAACAAAATTGCCAAAAGATTGGCTCAGAAGAAAATTGGCATTGCAGAGGGTCTTGAAAACCTGGCTCTGCGCCCAAGCTTTGGATTTGTGGGAGGAGGGGCTTTGAAGCCCCTTCTGAGTGATGTGTAGGTGTGTGTAGGTGTGGGTGTGGTTGCCCAGATTTGCGGTCTTTTTGCTCTTTTCTGTTTACCGTTATGTTGCTTTATTGTTGTTATTATTATTATTATTTTCTTTCTGTTTTTCACTTTGGGAAAGTGGATGGCAGTGAGGCTCTGTACAAATCTAATAAATAATAATAACGCTTTGGTGTTCAAAAAGCCTGCAAGAAACTTTTTTCTTTTTTCTTTCTTTCTTTTTTTTTACTAACCAGGGGAGTGGAGCAAACACCCTGCGTGTCTGTTAAGAGGCGCTTCCTATTTGACTTTTCCAAGTCCTGGGACATCCTTTAAGGAAAAACGAAAGGAGCAGATTCCTGTCATAAAGAAAGCCCTGACCACCTGTCAGGAGGGAGGGAGGGAGGGAGGGAGGGAGGGAGGGAGAGAGGAAGGAAGGAAGGAAGGAAGGAAGGAAGGAAGGAAGGAAGGAAGGAAGGAAGGAAGGAAGGAAGGAAGATAAGGAAAAAGAGTGAGGGAGAGAAAGAAGGAAGGAAATAGAGATGGGAGGGTTAATGGAAGGGAAGGGAAAGGGAGGGGAAGGAAGGAAGGAAGGAAGGAAGGAAGATAAGGAAAAGAGTGAGGAGAGAAAGAAGGAAGGAAATAGAGATGGGAGGGTTAATGGAAGAGAAGGGAAAGGGAGGAAGGAAGGAAGGAAGGAAGGAAGGAAGGAAGGAAGGAAGGAAGGAAGGAGGGAGCAGGGAGGAGGAGGAAGGAAGGAAGGAAGGAAAAAGAACAGGAAGGAAGGATGCAAGGAGGAAGGAAGGAAGGAAGGAAGGAGGAGAGCTCAAAAGAAAGAAGGAAGGAGAGAAGGAAAAGAGGAGGAAGGAAGGAAGGAAGATAGGTGAGAGGGATGGAGGGAGGGATAGAAACAGAAGGAAGGAAAAGGGAGGGAGCAAAAGAAAGAAGGAAGGAAGGAAGGAATGAAAAGAGGGAGGAAAGGAAGGAAACAAGAGAAGAGGGAGGAAGGACAGAAGGGAGGAGGGAGGAGGAGGAGAGAGGGTAGAAAGAGAAGGAAGGAAAAGTGAGGGAGAGGACAAAAGAAAGAAGGAAGGAAGGAAAAGAGAACAGGAAGGAAGAAGGAAGGAAGAGAAGGAAGGAAAAGAGTGAGGGAGAGAAAGAAGGAAGGAAATAGAGATGGAGGGTTAATGGAAGAGAAGGGAAAGGAGGAAGAAAGGAAGGAAGGAAGGAAGGAAGGAAGGAAGGAAGGAAGGAAGGAAGGAAGGAAGGAAGGAAGGAGGGAGGAGGAGGGAGGAGGAGGAGGAGGAAGGAAGGAGGAAAAAGAACAGGAAGGAAGGATGCAAGGGAGAGAAGGAAGGAAGGAAGGAAGGAGGGAGAGATCAAAAGAAAGAAGGAAGGAGAGAAGGAAAAGAGGAGGAAGGAAGGAAGGAAGAAGGTGAGAGGGATGGAGGGATAGAAACAGAAGGAAGGAAAAGGGAGGGAGCAAAAGAAAGAAGGAAGGAAGGAAGGAAAAGAGGGAGGAAAGGAAGGAAACAAGAGAAGAGGGAGGAAGGACAGAAGGGAGGGAGGGAGGGAGGGAGGGAGAGAGGGGTAGAAAGAGAAGGAAGGAAAAGTGAGGGAGAGGACAAAAGAAAGAAGGAAGGAAGGAAAAAAGAGAACAGGAAGGAAAGAAGGAAGGAAGAGAAGGAAGCTACTCACTGTAGAAGATGTACTCGGTGTAGCTACTCCAGATCTTATCCTCCCTGTACTGGTTGATGAAGGCGGCGGTGCCGGTAGAGTTGCAGGCCACCATGTGGAAGCCGGCCTCGGAGAGCCGGTCGAAGGCCTGCTCCAGGTAGGTGTACTTCAGGTAGAAGCGGGAGGTGTACTTCTCGGGCGGGCGGTCCGGGTCGCGGCTCTCGTTGAGCGTCTCGCCGAAGATCTCCTTGGCCAGGGCGATGCGGCCGCAGACCATGATGCGGGCCACCCGTCGGAACTTGGCGTCCGCCTGGTTATCCCGCACCGCCGTGTAGGAGCCCCGGTAACCGACGGTGAGGAAGCCGGCTCGCCTCTCGCCGGCCCGGGACGACGGCGGCGGCGGCACCAGGAGCTCCCCGCTGCCGGGCGAGGCGCTTTCCTCCAGGTCGCTCTGGCAGCCTTCGTCGTTAAGCGAGCCCTGCTTGGCCACCCTGGGGGACAGCAGCTTGACCAGCTCGGCCAGCTGGAAATGCTCGGCTTCGCGCAGCAGCCGCTCTTTCTCCGGGAAATGCTCGGGCAGAGCCACCTGTTTGTCCCGCAGGTAATCCAGGACGTACCTGAAGAGGAAGCCGTCGCGGTCGATGAAGAAGCGGGCGCGGCTGTCGCGGGGCAGCTCCCGGCCGCCGCCCCGTCGAGGGCAGAACATCTGGGCCAAGGTGCTCTCCGGGACGCTGAGCAAGGTGGAGTGCCGGGTTACGTACACCTGCCCGCCCACGTTCAACTCCACCACCTCGGGGAAAGGGCAGCCCGCCGATGCCGCCGACGGAGCGGGCGCTGAGCAGCCGGAGACCATCTCGCTGATGGGGAGGATGGTGGTGGTGGGGGTCGCGCCGGGGCCGCCGCCTTCCTTCAGGGCCATTGCCGGGGCGGGAGGAGTGGGGGGGGCTGCGGCCGACGGCTTGGGCCGGGAAGCCCCTACCACCCACCCCCGACAGTCGCTGGCGTCCTCGGCACCCGCTGCGCGGCGATCCACCAGCGATGCCGATCTCCGCCACGCGCGAAAATCCTTCGGCTCCGCTCCGCTCCGGTTCCTTTAGGGGAGGGAGTCTCTTGGCCGGGCGGGACCCCTCCGCTCCGAGAAAGTCTTCTCCCGAAGCTCTGGAGTCCTCACCCCCTGACAGCCCCCCACGGCGATGAGGCTAAGAATAGGGGGGTGTCCTATGAAGTCCTCACCCCTGGCAGTCCCCCTCGGCAATGAGGCTAAGAATGGGGGGGGTGTCCTATGAGGTCCTCACCCCTGGCAGTCCCCCTCGGCGATGAGGCTAAGAATGGGGGGTCTCCTATGAGGTCCTCACCCCGGCAGCCCCCCTCGGCGATGAGGCCAAGAGTAGGGGTCTCCTCTGAGGTCCTCACCCCCAGGAAGTCTTCTCCCGAACCTCTGTAGTCCTCAGCCAGGGCAGCTCCCTTCGGCGATGCGGCTAAGGATAGGGGGGTCTCCTGACCGGCCGGGACCCTCCCCCAGGAAGTCTTCTGCCGAACCTCTGGGGTCCTCACCTCTGGGCAGCCCCCCCTTGGCAGAGGAGTGGAGGTCTCTTCTGTAGTCCTCAGCCTTGGCAGCTCCCCTCGGCGATGCGGCTAAGGGTGGGGGATCTCCTGACCGGCCGGGACCCTCCCCCAGGAAGTCTTCTGCCGAACCTCTGGGGTCCTAACCTCTGGGCAGCCCCCCCTTGGCAGAGGAGTGGCGGTCTCTTCTGTAGTCCTCAGCCTCGGCAGCTCCCCTCGGCGATGCGGCTAAGGGTGGGGGGTCTCCTGACCGGCCGGGACCCCCGAGAAAGTCTTCTGCCGAACCTCTAGAGTCCTCACCCTTGGCAGCCCCCCTCGGCGATGCGGCTAAGAGTTGGGGGGAGTCTCCTTGCAGGAAGGGTCTCCTTCTCCGCGGGGCGCGCAGCACCAGCCGCCGCCGCCGCCGCCGCCGCCGCCGCCGCCTCTCGGCTGGGGGATTTTCCGCTTCCCCGCGCGGGGCGCCCCTCTAGAGGAGGTGGGGAGGGGGGCGCCCGGTTGAAGGTTGCCGCTTCAAGCTCCTGCGCGACCCTCGGCCGCTGCTGGCCTGCCCTGCGCGCTGCAGGACAGGAGCTGATGCCGTGGGAGAGGGGGGTGGTCTTTCCGCCGCGCGGGGCGCCCCTCTAGAGGAGGTGGAGGGGAGGGCGCCCGGTTGAAGGTTGCCGCTTCAAGCGCCTGCGGGACCCTCGGCCGCTGCTGGCCTGCCCTGCGCGCTGCAGGACAGGAGCTGATGCCGTGGGAGAAGGGGGTGGTCTTTCCCGCCGCGGCGGGGGTCTTCAGGTTCCCGCAGCCCGCCCTGGGTCCCCGCCGGCCGGTTCTCCAGCTCGACCCGCCGCAGCAGCCGGGTGGGGGGGGGCGGGGGTTGAAAGCCGAGCTGACGTCAAGCGCAGGCAGAAAAAAAAAAAAAAGGGTAGCCGAGCCGCGGGGACCTTGCGCAGAGTCGGTTCGGGGCGGGAACGGGGTGGGGAGAAGCAGAGGAGGGGATGGGAGGATGGCAGGGGCTTGGGCGCTTCTTCGGGGTCGCGAGAGGGGGGCTGGAGGGGGGGGCTCTGGGGTGGTGAGGGAGGGAAGGGGCCAACTTTGCAAGGAGCGATGCTAGAACTTGCGCCTACCTAGCCAGAAAGAATAAGAGCCGGGGGGGGGAGGATGGTGGGGGAGTGGGATCTGGGAGAGTACTTCGGATGGATTCGCTCCCCGGTCCGACCCTGCAATCCTGACTCGCTCTTGACGCCGGTGGGGAGAAAAAAGAAGAAGAAAAAAGAAAAGAAAAAAATCCATAGGCCAACCCGGGATCGAACTGGCGGATTCTCTGCGTTCCTGACAAATGTCCGGGATGCCAGCAACGCCGGAGAATTAAACAAAAAACGAAAGAAAGAAAGAAAAAAAAGAAAAGGCAATCAAGAGTCGTGCGAAAGATGCCACGGTCCTCCAGGCGGGGCGGAGGCCATGCTAAGCGAGCGTCCCGTGGCTTCCAGAAGAGAGAGGGAAGGAGGGAGAGTTGGCGGCTCCTGCTTGCAGCTTCATAGCCAGGTGGTTCGTCTCCTGGGTCCAGATGTCGAGTCTTTCAGTCCTTTTTTCTGTAGAAGGAGGGAGGGAAGGAGGGAAGGAGGGAGGAGGAGGAGGACTGTGAGGTCCTTGGTGTTCTCTGAGCTTGGTGGTTCTCTTGTAGATGTTTCACCACCCAGCTAGGTAACACCATCAGTGTTAGAAGGGAGTGGAGGAAGGGGAGGAGCAGGAGGAGGAGGAGGAAAAAGGGGAGGAGGAGGGGGAAGAGGTCTGTGAGGGTCCTTGATGTTCTCTGAGCTTGGTGGTTCTCTTGTAGATGTCTCACTACCCAGCTAGGTAACACCATCAGTGTTAGAAGGGAGTGGAGGAGGGGGAGGAGCAGGAGGGGGAGGAGGAAAAAGGGGAGGAGGACGGGGAAGAGGTCTGTGAGGTCCTTGGTGTTCTCTGAGCTTGGTGGTTCTCTTGTAGATGTTTCGCCACCCAGCTAGGTAACACCATCAGTGCTAGAAGGGCATGGGGTTTGCAGAGGAAGGAAGGAAGGAAGGAAGGAAGGAAGGAAGGAAGGAAGGAAGGAAGGAAGGAAGGAAGGAAGGAAGGAAGGAGGTGAGCAACTTATCCAAAGCTGGCCATGACCTAGTGCTAACCTTGCTTTTCCAGCCATTCAATTGGCCGGCAAGATTTTCTTCCCAGCTTCAGGCCGAATGAGGGCTCCACCTTTGAAGGTTACCCGTTTCATCTTGTAGAAGAAAAGAAGAGGAGAATTGGTTTTGGAGGTTTTTTTTCAGGAGAAATGACAGGCAGGCATGCCTGGCTTGTAGTTTACTCCCTCCTGTCCTGTCCCAGAACAACACCTGCCTGGTTGCAAGGACGGTTAGGATTATCTACCTGTTGGCACATCCAGGTGGAGCTTCCTCCGTAATTGATGCAGCTCTTAAATCTTCAATCTTATTTGGCCAGCAGCCGCTCTTCTACTTTCATAATCGCTGCAATATTTTCATTTTCATTTTCAAGGTAAGGGCGGGGGGGGGGGAAAGTCCCACACCTGAGCTCAAGATTTAACCTAAAATCGGAGCTCTGATCATCACTATGATTCATGTCTAAAGGGCTACCGGGAAAACGTTGCCGTAAAGCTAAAAACCTGCCTACATTTTAACCATACTCATCTTTTGTGAAAGTGTTACGTCAGCTTCCTGCAAACATGAATGCCCTCCAGAGAAAGCAGAAGGACGGTTCTACAGTAGTGGCCGAAATTGTGGAAACCTTTTGGGAAAAGTGTATTTTCTAAAACTAGCTAATAACACCACTTTTTTTTTTTTTTGGGAGGAGTACCATAAAATGATATATCAATGGAAAGATAATTGAATCAAGAACGTCATGCAATAACTTTTAGGAAGGATTTCCTATTAGAATAGCAGTTACAGTATAAAGAAGGAAAGTGAAACACGTAGTAAAAAACGAGATATACAAAAATGATCACGATAGGAAACATGAGATATACAAAAATTATCCCCACGTCATTTTTTTTAAAATTTTTGTCACAACAGTATACACAAACATTGTCATAAATAAAAACAGCACATCATGAAAGAAAAATACGTATATATAAGTAAAAGTATGCAACAGCTATGTTAATTTGATATCATGAAGGGAACAATAGGACAGGAACGGTAGGCACTTTTGTGCTCATTCACGCCCCTTATAGTCCTTTTAGGAATTTTTTTTTTAAATTTGCATTTATATCCCGCCCTTCTCCGAAGACTCAGGGCGGCTTACACTATGTCAAGCAATAGTCTTCATCCATTTGTATATTATATACAAAGTCAACTTATTGCCCCCAACAATCTCATTTTACCTACCTTAGAAAGGATGGAAGGCTGAGTCAACCTTGGGCCTGGTGGGACTCGAACCTGCAGTAATTGCAAGCAGCTGCTGTTAATAACAGACTGTCTTACCAGTCTGAGCCACAGAGGCCCTTTTATTTAATACTTATTTTATTTTTTAGTTATTTATATATAAGACAATATAATTATATTAAATATAATTAAATATAATATAATTAAATATATAATTATATAGATATAATATATATATAATAAATGTATAATTAAATATAATAAATATAATATTTCTTAGTTAATATTTAGTTGGCAGAAGTGGGTTTCAACAGGTTCTGATCAGTTCTGGAGAACCAGTAGCGGAAATTTTGAGTAGTACGGAGAACCGGTAATAAAAATTCTGACTGGCCCCGCCCCCATCTACTCTCTGCCTCCCGAGTCCCAGCTGATCAGGAGGAAATGGGGATTTTGCAGTAACCTTCCCCTAGAGTCGTGCATGTTTCCGAGGACATGAAGATGCAGTGGAAGCTAGACAAAGACACCCACACACCCACACATCAAAGATGGTATCCAGCTGGTTCAGACCGGTTCATCCGAACCGGTAGCAGAAATAGTAGGTGAGCCCGCTTACCCACCCCAGCTCTATGCCGACCTATTTAAGCACATTTTTGAGGCGCACGCGTGAGCAAAGCACATACGCGGAAGGCAGGTGCACATGTGAACTGGGGGCACATGCACACAAAACAAGCATGCGCACACTCAGCGAACCGGTAGTAACATAATGAGAAACCCACCGCTCACACAGACACATACACACAAAGCTGACTACCTTCACGCATAAGCCGTTCTCTAATCTCCTATTTGACTTCGACAAAATTGAAACAAATTCTCCCAAAAACTCAAAACCAGAACGATAATTAAAGAAAAATGAGAGGTTCTACTAGCTGATTCTCCATAGCTGATTAAATAATAATAATAATAATAATAATAATAATAATAATAATAATAATAATAATAATAATTTTATTAATAATAATAAAATTAATAATAAATTTATTATTTATTAATAATAAAATATTATTATTATTATTATTATTATTATTATTATTATTATTATTATTATTATTATTATTATTATTATTATTATTAACCAGTCAGTAAATTGAAAGGGACTATTGTATTTTATTTTTTTAGTGAAAATGTTCAGAAGAAATAAAACAATTAATGAAACACGTCCCCCCTCCCCCAAGTCTTTGGATTTCAGTTGAGTCCCTCTTTGCCACACAACACCGTCAAACCATCGTAGCTTAACTAGACTGTAAAGTATTTCTCTTCGGTGCTTTGCCATCATTCTTAATGCAATAAGGTATAAATTATTCCGGTTCACATCTATTCCATGATTAAATACCCTTCTGCAGAAAATTATTGCTGACATCAGCTATTCCTGTTTAAGAAAGTAGGTGCAAATATACCGCCTGTCCATAACGGCCTATAACTTCAAGCAGCCACAACAGTTGTGGGTCTCTGCTTGCATGTGTTTGCATATAATTGTCCCCCAATTTCCACTGGCCTCCAGATGTGATGAAGGATTTTATGGTCTAGCACATCTGGAAGGCACAGATTGGCAGAGTGCGCTCCCACCCACGCTCTCACCGGGGCTAAAGTTGTAAAAGGTTGTCAGGCCAACACAATTTTTCAGGTAGGCACTCAAGAAGGATACTTTAGCCCAGTGATGGCAAATCTTTTTGGCACCAAGTGCCCAAACCGGAATGCGCGAGCATGCCCGCTCGCCAGAACACTGGGAACCAGAAGAGCAGCTGGCGATGGTGCGTGTGCCCATAGAAAGGGCTCTTGTTGTGGTCCGCCAGCAGCCTACGGAGCTGGCAACGGAGTCGGACAGCGATGAGGCTGAGGAAGAGCGTGGGCCAGCCGTGGAGGCTGGGGAAAGCCCGAATGAGGGCTCTGCATCAGAGGCAGAGGTGGGGCCAGGGCCATTGGGAAGTGAGGTGTGGACTCCAGAGCCTCCCGAGACTGACAGTAGTGAGGCAGAGGAACAGGAGGAGCCTGTTCCTAATGCACGCATGAGAAGAGCTGCCAGAAGGCAAGGGCAGCTCAAGCAAAGAGGACAACTCGGGAGTAGGACCAAGAGATGATTGGCCCCTCCCAAAATGCTTAAAAGATCAGCAATGGCTTGGGCTCTTTGCCGGAAAACAATGTTGATAGCTTTGTCTTGTTGCATTTGTTTTGTATCGGTGTCGTCTGAACTTTTGCCAAGAAAGGCCTTTGGCAGTTTGCCTAATTGGACCAAGGTTGGTGATAGGACTGAGGAAATTGTGTTGGGAGGAATTTGCTTTAATTAAGTTGAACTATGCTGAGAATGAAATAATTCTCAGCCGTTCGAAAAAAGTTTGTTTGTTTTTACACTGACTGAGTTTCCTACTACCTACTTGGGCCTGGATCACAACAGCTCTGTGTGCCTTCACCATCACAGCTATAGCCCAACCTCTACACCGGGTCATCCAACCTGGGGTAGAATCTACTTACCTTCCTTACCGGTTCGGAAGTGCTCACGTCCCGTGCGCACGCACAAACCCTCTGCACATGCGCAAAACCTTTCTCCGCATGCACAGAGAATACAAAACACATTACTTCCTTGTTAAAACCAGGAAGTAACAACAGCCGGGTGGGTGGGCGGAGCCTCGCACCACGATTGCTACCAGTTCTCCGAACCACCTGCTACAATTGCTACTGGATTGAGCGATCCGGTCCGAACCAGAAGCATTTCATCCCTGCATCCAACCTTAGCGACTTTATGATTTGTGGACTTCAACTCCCAGAATTCTTGGAAATCCATGCTGGATGAGGAAGTCTGGGAATTGAAGTCCACAAGTCATAAAGTAGCCACGGTTAGAGACCCCTACACTAAACTACATAGCGCTACATAATGGGGAAAGTCAAAACATTCAACATCGTATTAATAACACAGCTAGTCCTCAACGCACAACAATCTGGGTCCTCATTTTACCGACCTCGGAAGGATGGAAGGCTGAGTCAACCTTGAGTCAATCAGGATCGAACTGCAGGCATTCGGCAGAATTAGCCCGCAGTACTGAATACGGATATTAAATACAATCTTAAATTAACACAATATTACAATTCAGGTAGTCTTTGACCTGAACACAATTGAGCCCAACGTTTCTGTCTCACATTTCTTACATGAGTTTTACCCCATTTTACAACCTTTTTTTGCCACCGCTGTTAAGTGAATCACCGCAGTGGATAAGTTAGTATCCCTGTTGTAAAGTGAATTTGCTTTCCCCCGCTGACTTGGCTTGTCAAACGGTCACTAAAGGGGATCGCGTGACACACACACACACCCCGGACATTGCGACCGTCATAAATATGAGTCTGTGGCCAAGTGTGTGAATTTTGATCATGTGATCATGGGGGAAACGCTACAAAAGTCGTCGCTAGAAAGCGGCCGTTCAGTCACGTTTATAATTCATCGGTGCTGTTGTAACTTTGAACCGTCACTAAATAAACTTGTAAGTCGAGGACCGCCCTGTCTTCTTAATGGCAACAAGATTCCACCCGGATAGATTTTGGAAGAGGCATAGCAAAAAAGCCTTGACTTCCCACACCCCACCGCATAATTCTGCAGTAAAGCTGCATTTAAAGCCGAAGTTTCCCAAATGCACCATAAGGAGAAATTAAAAATAGTACGGCGATACACTGAGTAAGGTTAAAGAGGACGGGCTGCGCAGAACCAGCTCATAAGCCAACATGCATAAATGCATTAAGAGGAGGGGCTGCGCAGAACCAGCTCATGCGCCATCGTGCAGAAATGCAGCTATTCAGCGGTGCCGTCTCCCATAAGCATGCAAATCGTAAATTTATTGCCCGGCATATGGTGAGCGGGGACAAAATTGCGCTGTAAGAAAATAGAGAAATAGGGGCACATAATTTAACAACCGGTTTGCCCAGAATCAAATATGTGTGTGCGCACACCTTGCGCACCCGTGGTAGGTTGCCCCCAGTTCAGACCGGTAGTAGTAGTACAACTGGCGGGAGGCTCCACCTACTGACCCCGGATGTCATCAAACTTGATCTGCGCATATGCAAAGTGAGCACGGGTGCGTGGGCACGATGCGAACCGGTAGTAAAGGTAAATAGAACCCACCCCTGTTGCACAAATACGATGATTGTATAGAATAGAATAGAATAGAATAGAATAGAATAGAATAGAATAGAATAGAATAGAATAGAATAGAATAGAATAGAATTTTTTATTGGCCAAGTGTGATTGGACACACAAGGAATTTGTCTTGGTGCATACGCTCTCAGTGTACATAAAAGAAAAGATACGTTCATCAAGGTACAACATTTACAACACAATTGATGATCAATATATCAATATAAACCATAAGGATTGCCAGCAACAAGTTATAGTCATACAGTCATAAATGGAAAGAGATGGGTGATGGGAACGATGAGAAGATTAATAGTAGTGCAGATTCAGTAAATAGTTTGACAGTGTTGAGGAAATTATTTGTTTAGCAGAGTGATGGCCTTCGGGGAAAAACTGTTCTTGTGTCTTGTTGTTCTGGTGTGCAATGCTCTATAGCGTCGTTTTGATGTCCAGGATGTGAGGGATCTGTAAATATTTTCACGGCCCTCTTCTTGATTCGTGCAGTATACAGATCCTCAATGGAAGGCAGGTTGGTAGCAATTATTTTTTCTGCAGTTCTAATTATCCTCTGAAGTCTGTGTTTTTCTTGTTGGGTTGCAGAACCGAACCAGACAGTTATAGAGGTGCAAATGACAGACTCAATAATTCCTCTGTAGAACTGGATCAGCAGCTCCTTGGGCAGTTTGAGCTTACTGAGTTGGCGCAGAAAGAACATTCTTTGTTGTCCTTTTTTAATGATGTTTTTGATGTTAGCTGTCCATTTGAGATCTTGCGATATGATAGAACCTAGAAATTTGAAGGTTTCTACTGTTGATACTGTGTTGTCAAGTATTGTGAGAGGTGGAAGTATGGAAGGGTTTCTCCTAAAGTCTACCACCATTTCTACGGTTTTGAGTGTGTTCAGTTCCAGATTGTTTTGGTTGCACCACAAGGCTAGTCGTTCGACCTCTCGTCTATATGCAGATTCGTCATTGGATGGGATTCGTCATTGGATGGGATATATTCATATAGGATGGGATGGCGGGGGGGGCAGCTGCGGGCCGTAACTACCTGTTCATTCAAACTGGTCTGAACCGGCTGAATCCTACGCCTGGGAAGGGGACACATACACACACAAAAGAGCACTAAGATTGATGACAGTGGATTTGGCTTAGGATCCCAGGACAGAATCACGCAAAGAGTTATTGTTCTTACCAGCTCAGTCAATATCTCTCTCTCTCTCTCACTCACTCACTCTCTCTCTCTCACGCACACACAAAGAAGAGGGAGTCAGGCCAGGGGTGAAATTAAAAAAATTCCCCTACCGGTTCTGTGGGCGTGGCTTGTTGGGGGGAGGTCATGTGACTGAATGGGCATGGTCAACTCGACATCACTCCCATGGAGGGGCTCCTCACCGGCCCCTCCTCTCCCAGCCACTCCTTGTCGCGAATGGCAGGAAAACGGGGAAGGGAATATTGCCACCTACCATCCTTCCCTCAGTCTGTGCTGAGATTGAGGAATGGATGACCGGCAAGAAAATCCCCTTCCCCATTTTCCTGCCTTTCACAAAAACGGCTCCATTCCAGCTGCTCTCCCATTCCCCTCACCATCTCCCTCCCTCCTGGGGACTACCTTAAAAGGGACAGGCTGCAGCAGCTCCGTTAGGAATGGAGGAAGAAAAGTTAGCATTCTCTCTGCTGCATTTAACATTGAATTCTGTGGCAGAGGGAATGCTAACTTTTCTCCCTCCATTCAGAATGGAGCTGCTGCTCCCTTATGGTTCCCTCCTGACCACCTCCCTCCTGGGGACTACCTTAAAAGGGACAGGCTGCAGCAGCTCCGTTCGGAATGGAGGGAGAAAAGTTAGCATTCTTTCTGCTGCATTTAACATTGAATTCGGTGGAATATCGAGCAGCCGGAAGAAGTGAGTGCCGACCAGCCAGGTGTGGGTGGGGTCAAGGAGGGATAATTACTACCAATTCGGCAAACTGATGCCCATAATCCCTAGCAGTTTGCCCGAACTGGTTCGAACCGGTAGGATTTCACCCCTGAGTCAGGCTATTCTCCAAAGCTACTAACTACACTACTAACCAGAGCATACAAAACATTTGCTAGACCAATTCTCGATTACAGCTCATCTGTCTGGAACCCACACTGCATTTCGGACATTAATACAATTGAGCGTGTCCAGAGATATTTCACAAGAAGAGTCCTCCCACTCCTCTGATCGCAACAAAATACCTTATGCCACCAGACTTGAAATTCTGGATTTAGAAAATTTAGAACTACGCCGCCTTCGGCATGACCTGAGCATAACTCATAAAATCATCTGCTACAATGTCCTTCCTGTTGAAGACTACTTCAGCTTCAACTGCAACAATACACGAGCACGCAATAGATTCAAACTTAAAGTGAACTGCTCCAATCTTGACTGTAGAAAATATGACTTCAGTAACAGAGATTTTAATGCCTGGAATGCACTACCTGACTCCATGGTCTCATCCCAAAATCCCCAAAGCTTTAACCAAAAACTATCTACTGTTGACCTCACTCCATTCCTTAGAGGTCTGTAAGGGGCATGCATAAGAGCACCAACGTGCCTACCGTTCCTGTCCTAATGTTCCCTCTGATTGTATCCAATTTGTATGGTTATTTCATGCTTATACTTATATATACTGTTGTGTTTGACAAAGAAAGAAAGAAAGAAAGAAAGAAAGAAAGAAAGAAAGAAAGAAAGAAAGAAAGAAAGAAAGAAAGAAAGAAAGAAAGAAAGAAAGAAAGAAGGAAAGAAAGAAAGAAAGAAAGAAAGAAAGAAAGAAAGAAAGAAAGAAAGAAAGAAAGAAAGAAAGAAAGAAAGAAAGAAAGAAAGCACCAGAAGGCAAGATGTGAAACAAGGGATAGAAAGAGAGAAGCAACCTGGAATTAAGGAGAAACTTCTTAACCGTGAGAACAATTAGCCAGTGGGACAACTTGCCTCCAGAAGTGGTAGGTGCTCCAACACTGGAGGTTTTCAAGAAGAGGCTGGACAGCCACTTGTCTCAAATTATATAAGGTCTCCTGCCTGAGCAAGGGGTTGGATTAGAAGACCTCCCAGTTTTGCTATATTATGTGCCTTTCTGTGGGAGAAAGAGTAGCAGAAGCTGGGGGGGGGGAGTTAAAAGAGGACTCAGCCTAAAATCCTTACATAGTCACAAATGAACTAAGCCCAACCTCCTTTGAATTCCTTATCTAACTTCTACTCCTTAGTTGAGAAGATTCCTGTGCATAGACGTGAGTAGCAATAAATCGGTTTAATTGGAACTTCACATGTGGAGCTGGTCTTCCATATGTGACACCTTCTTACTGTTGTTGTCGTGTCCCACTCCTCCGCTGACGGCCGGGTCAGGGAAATCTGAATCAGGCGTGCCTCTGCAGCTCTGCCAAAGTCCTAGCAAAGTTCTCAAGGCAGGCAGGAGACCAGAAAGTGACTTCCGCAAGATATGTTTGACTTTGCCTGACTCAGAGAATGCCAGAAAGCAGATCCTTTATATAGGCCATGGGGTGTGGCTCCATGACTCAGCACTTATCCCGGCCTGCCCCTCCCTTCCTTCTGTTGACGCCGCTTATCAATTCTCCTGAAGCGAGGGTCACTCCAGTCTGCAGCTGTTGGTAATTGACCTTCCTTAGGCTCACATGCTGTGGGGGAGGGGGAGGGGTCTAATTGCTCCATTTGCCTGGGCATGGAGCCAGGCCTTTGGGCTGGAGGTGCTTCTTCTTCCTCAGCCTGTCTGGGCATAGAGCCAGGGCTGGGGCCGGGAGGCATGCTAGGACATTCCTCAGCGTTCGGAAGCAGATAAGAAGGCCCCGGCTGCGGGGAAAGCGGACGAGGCACAACAGTTGTGGCCCGCCAGCTGCCAGCAGAGCTGGCGGCAGACTCGGACGATGAGGAGGTTGGGGAGGAACTTGGGCCAGTTCTGGAGTCTGGGGAAGGCTCTGATGGATGCTCTGTGTCGGACGCAGAGATAGAGCCAGGACCATATGACATTTCCCAGCCACCGGAGAGGCAGCTGCCTTTGGAGACTGAGATGAGTGAGGAGGAAGAACGGCTGGGGCCTGTCCCAGATGCATGTATGCGCAGAGCACTTAGGAGAGAGGAGCAACGGAGGACAAGGAGTCGACTCGGGAAGCAAAGCACACTTCCCTTTTTTTCTTCACCCAACATCATCGAGGCGTGTGGTCCTGTCCACCATTAAAAGCCATCTTTCCAATCAGCCGCCATGTTTCCGGTGTTCTTTCTCCCTGCTTGGAACTGAACCCAGAAGGACATTTCTTCCAACAGGACGAAAATAATAATAATTATTTTTATATTCAAGGATATGTTAGAACGTGTGAATGACTGAGGGGTTCAACGTCAAATCCCAGAGATTTAACTTCGCTTTCAAAAAGGCAGGCCCCATTTGTCGTTAACTTGTAGTAATTATGTGATCATTTTGCATAAGAAATGAATAAATTGTGGACAACCAGACAGAAATGAGAATAATAAATCGGATGAAATGATAAATATGGTTAGCCCCCTCGCGTGCCAGGGTTTGTGTGTGTCTGCGTGCATAAATAAGTTCTTTGATTTTTGTCCAATCTTTCAAGATTTGACATATTTTGGGGGGAAGGGAAGGTGGAACGATATAATTTAGGGTCTACATCAATCCGCAAACCACTCTGTATTATTTTACACCGTGAGATCACTTCCCTTGGTGGAAAGCTAACCTGTTTCACGATAAATAAGAACATTTGCTCCTTGTGGTATAACTTCTCTTTCTCTCGCCGCACATCAAAATAATAGATAGGTAAAAAACGATCTGCAAAGAAAAGGTTACCTATTTTCCTTGAAGTGAGACTATGCCGTGTTACGGATTCGTGTGGGATTTTACAGATTAATATCCGAAAAATTGTACCATGCATAATGGAAGGCTGTTGAAATGCCTCCGTAAAAATAGCTGGAGGTATAAAGAAATAAGACGGGAGTTTGTTGTTGTTGTTTTTTTAAAAAAAGAGGTATTATGGTTATAACTTGAAACTTGCTGGGAACGTATTTCAATAGATTGCCATGTTAAACAGATTCAATTCGATTCAGAAATATGTAAAACTAGTAGCTGGATACCCGTGCTTTGCTACGAAACTATGTGATTGGGCTTGATAAATTGACAGTTAAAGCTTGAACATTAATGAGTAATTACGATCGGCCTCCCCTTCTCTCCCTCAGGCTTGCCTCACAGAGGCCTCTCCTATTTTATCCCCTTCTTTCCCTCAAGCATGCCTCACAGGATCTTCTCCTATCTATCCCCTTCTCTCCCTCAAGCTTGCCTCACAGCGGCCTCTCCTATCTATCCCCTTCTCTCCCTCAGGCTTGCCTCACAGAGGCCTCTCCTATCTATCTCCTTCTCTCCCTCAGGCTTGCCTCACAGAGGCCTCTCCTATCTATCCCCTTCTCTCCCTCAGGCTTGCCTCACAGCGGCCTCTCCTATCTGTCCCCTTCTCTCCCTCAGGCTTGCCTCACAGCGGCCTCTCCTATCCCCTTCTCTCCCACAGGCTTGCCTCACAGCGGCCTCTCCTATCTGTCCCCTTCTCTCCCTCAGGCTTGCCTCACAGCGGCCTCTCCTATCTATCCCCTTCTCTCCCTCAGGCTTGCCTCACAGAGGCCTCTCCTATCTGTCCCCTTCTCTCCCTCAGGCTTGCCTCACAGAGGCCTCTCCTATCTATCCCCTTCTCTCCCACAGACTAGCCCCATTGATCCTCTCCTATCCCCTTCTCTCCCTCAGGCTTGCCTCACAGAGGCCTCTCCTATCTATCCCCTTCTCTCCCACAGACTAGCCCCATTGATCCTCTCCTATCCCCTTCTCTCCCTCAGGCTTGCCTCACAGAGGCCTCTCCTATCTATCCCCTTCTTTCCCACAGACTAGCCCCATTGATCCTCTCCTATCCCCTTCTCTCCCTCAGGCTTGCCTCACAGAGGCCTCTCCTATCTATCCACTTCTTTACCTCAGGCTTGCCTCACAGCAGCCTCTCCTATCTTATCTCCTTCTCTCCCTTTCAGGTGGGGAGGGGGAGTAGAATGTCTAAACTCCCAGCCCACAGGCCGGATGAGTCATGCCTTGGCCACGCCCATGCTCCAGTGGCAGTTGGGACAGAGTTCTCTTCAGGTGGGGAAAGGGAATAGAACATTTAACCCCTTAGCATCAGAGTGTGTTAATAATAATATAAGAAATACTAATGATCTGATGGTCATTTTGAAAAATCCTTTCTTAGCGAGCACCTAGAAGCCAAGAGGAACATACATGGCAAATTTCAAGTTTGTAGGCTTTATGGTTCTGGAGATTTTGTGATGATGCGTGAGTGGTTTTCACTTTTAGATAGATGATAGATAGATAGATAGATAGATAGATAGATAGATAGATAGATAGATAGATAGATGATAGATAGATAGATATTTATTTATTTATTTATTTTATTTAATTTTTATACCGCCCTTCTCCCGAAGGACTCAGGGCGGTGTACAGGTAGATAGATAGATAGATAGATAGATAGATAGATAGATAGATAGATAGATAGATAGATAGATAGATAGATAGATAGATAGATAGATAGATAGATAGATAGGAATGCAAACAGCCACAAATTGTAAACACTGAACTGTTTCATGCACGTTTAACCTGGATCTGAAGAGATGCTAGTTAATTTCAAACCTAGATTAATCAAAAACTAGATTCTGCTCCTTTTTGCCCTAGCAGTAAACCGGGCTATACAAGGTGCCCCTTTTCCATTTCTCCCCTGAGCAACCTGAAAGTAAATTCCACAGAGAGTATAAACAGACAAAAATCAACCAGGAGGCTTGCACAGCTGTGGCTCGATTTAAACCTAGATCCCCTGATCTTAATACAATACTGTAACCACACAAGGAGTACGTTGTGTTGCCTGGCATTGATCTTGGGGGAAGGGTCAGGAGCAGTGGTGGGTTTCAAAAAAATTTTACTATCGGTTTTGTGAGTGTGGCTTGGTGGGCGTGGCAGGGGAAGGATACTGTAAAATCTCTATTCCCACCCTACTCTGGGGGAAGAATATTGCAAAATCCCCATTTCCTCCTGATCAGCTGGGACTTGGGAGGCAGAGAATAGATGAGGGTGGGCGCCAGTCAGAATTTTTACTACCGGTTCTCCGAACTACTCAGAATTTTCACTACCAGTTCTCCAGAACTGGTCAGAACCTGCTGAAACCCACCTCTGGTCAGGAGGGAAGGGACCCTTCCTCGTTTCATGGACAGTAAAAGGAAAGGAGGAGAGAAAAACCTCAGTCTTGCAAGACTCTGTCAAAGTAACCTAAAGTAAAGCTGGAGTTGTTATATTTTGCTTGCCTAACACAAGTTTACGTTGTCTGTGTGGGAAATCTGTGTGTTTTATCTGTTCTCAAATGGGATGCGGCTGCCAATGAATAGAATAGAATAGAATTTTTATTGGCCAAGTGTGATTGGACACACAAGGAATTTGTCTTGGTGCAGATGCTCTCAGTGTACATAAAAGAAAAGATACGTTCATCAAGGTACAACATTTACAACACAATTGATGGTCAATATATCAATATAAATCATAAGGATTGCCAGCAACAAGTTATAGTCATACAGTCATAAGTGGAAAGAGATTGGTGATGGGAACTATGAAACGATTAATAGTAGTGCAGATTCAGTAAATAGTTTGACAGTGTTGAGGGAATTATTTGTTTAGCAGAGTGATGGCCTTCGGGAAAAAACTGTTCTTGTGTCTAGTTGTTCTGGTGTGCAGTGCTCTATAGCGTCGTTTTGAGGGTAGGAGTTGAAACAGTTTATGTCCTGGATGCGAGGGATCTGTAAATATTTTCACGGCCCTCTTCTTGATTCGTGCAGTATACAGGTCCTCAATGGAAGGCAGGTTGGTAGCAATTATTTTTTCTGCAGTTCTAATTATCCTCTGAAGTCTGTGTTTTTCTTGTTGGGTTGCAGAACCGAACCAGACAGTTATAGAGGTGCAAATGACAGACTCAATAATTCCTCTGTAGAACTGGATCAGCAGCTCCTTGGGCAGTTTGAGCTTACTGAGTTGGCGCAGAAAGAACATTCTTTGTTGTCCTTTTTTAATGATGTTTTTGATGTTAGCTGTCCATTTTAGATCTTACGATATGATAGAACCTTGAGACCGTTGTGGGCACTTTCAGAGAGAAAGTCCCAAATGTGGCATTGTGTTGGTATTTGTGCTTTGAAAATGAAAAGTAGGATCATAAGTGAGAAGGATGAATCTTAAAAAAAAAAACTGCCAATGAAGGAGGAGGAGGAGGAGGGAGAAGAAGACTGTGTGATCCTCCATGCTTTCTGAGCTTGGTGATTTTCTTTTTTTTTCTTTTTTTTTTATTGAAAAAGTTTTACAAAAACAAATAAATTTTCCCCCACTCCCCTCTCCCCCCCCTTCCCCCCCCCGACTTCCTGGAGCAAACACAAGGTATAGTTCAATAAACAAACATTCATACATTAAATTTTTAAAATCTAACACAATTATAATCCTTCTCTCCCACATAACCTGACTTCTTCCATTAAAATCAAAAACAACATCCTTCATTCAAAGGCAATCCGAAATTTCTTAATCTGATATCTATTTTGAATATAATCAATCCAGTTCTTCCATTCATTTAAATACTTTTCTTGAGTACTGTCTTTCAAGAAGGCTGAAATTTTAGCCATCTCAGCCAAATTGGAAACTTTCAATATCTATTGTGGGTAATTGTTTTTTCTTCCAATATTGTCCAATCAACAGTCTTGCTGCTGTTATTAAGTTCAAAATCAACTTAGTCTCAATCACTGTACAGTCCGTTGTTATTCCCAAAAGAAAAAATTGCGGTAGGAACTTTATCTTCTTCTTCAGAACATTCTGCATAATCCACCAGATTCTTATCCAGAAAGACTTAATTTTCTTACAAGTCCACCATACATGAGAATATGTAGCATCATCAGAATTACATCTCCAACATTTCGCTTGCATATCTGGATACATACATGAGAGCTTGGTGATTTTCTTGCAGCCGTTTCATGACCCAACTTGGTAACATCATCAGTGCTAGAAGGAAGTGAGGTTTGCAAAGAGGAGGAGGCGGTGATTTACGGTAGGGGTCTCCAAGCTTAATTCTGGGAGTTGAAGTCCACAGGTCTTAAAGTGGTCGAGGTCAGAGACATCCCTGGTCTAGGGCCTAATTAGGGGAGGGAACACAGGTTCGCTCCTTCTCTGCTAAGAAAAATGGCTGAACAAGAAGATCCCCGATGGCTAAGTCTGTAGGGAAGTAAATTTGAAAGAAATTGCCTGGCCTGAAACGATGGTGGGCTGCTGGGAGTTCACAGGGGTTCAGGAGAACCTCTAGCTAAGATTCTGTGCAGTTCAGAGAACCCCCGAATCCCACTCCTGGCTGGCCCTGCCCACCCCATCCTACCCCTCCAAGGAGTCCCCACGCGGGCCGTTTTGAATGCAGGTAAATGCAGGGCATTCACAGAGGCTCTGGGAGGGTGAAAAATGGGCCTATCGGAAGTTCAGAAGGCCAGAAACAGGCCTATTTCCAGCCTCCAGAGGGCCTCCAGAGTCTGGGGAGGCCGTTTTCGCCCAAGAAAAACCTCTGGAGCCTGGGGAGGGCAAAAACACCCCACCCACACTGTGGTGCAGGAGGCCAACTAGGCCACACCCACCATGGCCACGCCCACCCAGCAACCGAGCAGAGAACCCCTTGCTAAAAATTTTGAAGCCCACCCCTTCCTGAAACTATTTTTGGAGATGGAGGTGGCATTCCTTCAAGCTGAGCTGTGAAATGAGCGCATAAATAATAATATTTTTTTTAAAAAAAGGCATCTGAAAAGATCAGTCGTGTCACCACAGTAATGGTTAACTCTGTGGTGGATCTGTCAGTAATAGTCGGAGGAAAACAGCTGGCCGTGAGCGGCTGCACAACGATATGGCCCAGCTCTGCCTCGCAGCTTCCATTTCATTTTCATAATGATCCAGGCAAGAATACTGTAATTTGTCCAGAGAGTGACAAATCCCGCTGACAACATCCTACGTACAGAGGCTGGTTCCTTTGGTCGAAGCCTTGGAAGAGCAAATAAATAAATAAAATGTAGGCACTGCTGAAAGATTGATGACTAAAAGGCAACCGGAGAGATCTCCTGTTCTCTTTGGGCCGGTCAGATGAGAATAGTAATAATAGTAACAGAGTGGGAAGGGACCTTGGAGGTCATCTAATCCAACCCCCCCCCTCTACTCACGCAGAAGACCTGTACTAGGGATTCGAACCACCGAACTGCCGACCTTTCTGATCGAGAAGCTCAAGTGTCTTAGCCGCTGAGCCACCTAGTCAGGCAAAATGTGGTTCGGTCAGGGGTGAAATCCAGCAGATTCTAACTGGTTCTGGAGAACCGGTAGCGGAAATTTTGAGTAGTTCGGAGAACTGGCAAATGCCACCCCTGGCTGGCCCCAGAGTGGGGTGGGAATGGAGATTTTGCAATATCCTTCCCCTGCCACGCCCACGAACCGGTGCACGACGGAACCCAGAAGAGAGCAGCTGGCCATGCATGCCATAGGTTCACCATCACAGCCCTAGAGAGAAAGAGTCAAAATTTGGTTAAGTTCTCAGAAAAAAGGTAATTGTCGTGTCCCATTCCTCCTCTGACAGCCGGATCTGGGAAGTCTGTATCAAGCGTGGCCATGAAGTCTCTGCAGCTTTGCCAAATTCCTGTCAGAGTTCTCAGGGCAGGCAGGAATCCAAGGTGTGACTTCAGCAACCAGATGAGACTTTGCCTGACTCAAGGAATGCCAAAAAGCAGATCCTTTATATAGGCCACAGGGTGTGGCCCCATGACTCAGCACTTATCCAGGCCTGCCCCTCCCTTCCTTTTGCTGATGTCGCCTCTCCATTCTCCGGAAGCGGGGATCTGTCCACGTTTTGTCAGCTGCCGGCAATTCTAGCTCGTGGCTGGCTTCTTACTCACACGCTGTGGGGGGGAGGTTTATTTGCTCAGTCTGTCCGGGCATGGTGCCAGGGCTGGGGGTTGGAGGCATGCCAGGCCATTTGTCTTGCTCAGTCTGTCCGGGCATGGTTCCAGGACTGGGGGCTGGAGGCATTCCAAGCCATTCGTCTTCACTATCAGTCTCTGGCTGAGATAGCAGGAGATGGGAGGAGCCCGGCTGCGGACAGGGGGGTGGGCAAGGCACAACAGTAATTGACCTTTTTGGGGGGAAGCCAGATTTATGTAACAACCCTGTTACTAGTTTAACACACTTAGCAACTGTGGCAAGAAAAGTCGTAAAACGGGGCAAAACTCGCTTAACAAATCTTTCACTTAGCAGTGTCAATTTCTTGGGCTCCATTGTGGTCGTAACCCGAGGACTGGCTGCATTCTTTCACGCCCTAGGTAAGATGTCAAACAGAAGAGACATGTCTTAGGTTGCAGCTGAATTCGGATGAGCCAGCTGCTGTTCATTTTAAGTGTTCTTTTGGTAGCACTGAATATGATTAGAAATGCATCATTACGTTATATTATGGCAAGTCTAAGCTTGTTACAATCTGGGATTCAGACCCGCAACAGCATTTTATCTTTGTGATGTCCAGCTTCGGCCATCATGCAAAATCTAGGGATTAAGAAGCATCATTTTCATTTGTAACGAAACAGCCCAGCTGAGAAGGCAGCTGCTTAATAAGAAATAAATGATCGATCAATCAGAATACAGCTCGAAGGGACCTTGGAGGTCTTCTAGTCCAGCCCCCTGCTCAAGCAGGAGACCCTATACCTCTTCAGCTAAGTGGCTGCCCAGTCTCTTCTTAAAAGCCTCCAGTGATGAAGCTCCCACAACTTCTGGAGGCAACTTCTGTTCCACTGGTTAATTGCCCTCACAGTTAGGAAGTTTCTCCTTAATATCAGGTTGCTTCTCTCCTTGATGAGTTTCCATCTGTTGCTTCTTGCCTTGCTCTCTGGTGCTTTGGAAAATAAATCCTCTTGTTTGGGGCAGCCCCTCAAATACTGGAATACTGCTAACTTGTCACTTCCATGAGAATGAAAATGAAAATGAGAGGAGAGGAGAGGAGAGGAGAAGAAAGGAAAGGAAAGGAAAGGGAAGGGAAGGGAAGGGAAGGGAAGGGAAGGAAAGGGAAGGAAAGGAAGGGAAGGGAAGGGAAGGAAGGGAAGGGAAGGAAGGGAAGGGAAGGGAAGGGAAGGGAAGGAAGGAAGGAAGGGAAGGGAAGGGAAGGGAAGGAAAGGAAAGGAAAGGAAAGGAAAGGAAAGGAAAGGAAAGGAAAAGAGAAAGATCAAGAATCTTTCCACCTGGAAGGATCTCATTATGCAGATTCACCAAACTCCGGCTAAAGAAAGCTTGAGCTGAGGTAATGAAATTGACCCAATTACTGGGAGCCACGGCATCCAAAGCGATAGTTTATCCAGTGAGATATCAGCCCAAGGATCGGTTAAATGAAACTGAACTAATGCGCTTCTAGGGATATGTAAGCCGAGAGTCCTAATTGTCTCAATTTACTTTGCGATCTTCCTACAAAATACAGGTAAGGCCACAAGTGAGCCCAACGTCTCTGCGGCAAAGCGAAACATTTCTTAAGTAATGTTCGGCCCCGTGTTACGACCTTCCTTGCCGCCGTTGTTAAGTGAATCACTGCGGCTGTTAAGTAAGTGATGCGGTTGTTGAGGGAATACGGCTTCCCCGTTGACTTCGCTCGTCGGGATGTCGCAAAAGAGGATTGCGTGACCCCGGGATATCGCAACTGTCATAAATATGAGCCAGTGGCCGAGCATCCGAATTTCGATCACGTGACCATGGAGGGGGCTGCAACAGTCGTAAGGGTGAAAAATTGGTCACATAAGTCTTGTGATGACCCGGTAAATGGCATAGAGGCAGCTGGCAGTTCAAACCGTCCCTTTATTGCTCCAAATTTCCCCAAACGCTCCCACATTTCTGGCAAGTTCCAGAGCCAAGTGATGACACACATGCACCTCACGCTGTTCTGTCCCCCCTCGCATCCGTCCGAGCGATGCCTTAATTAGCCGGCATTATCAGCTCTGGCAGCAAACTAGTGAGTATCTGCCAAGTGACTCTGTTATCTCCCTTGATGCCGATGAGTCAACAAACAGTACTTCAGCTCTAGTTAAGCAGTTGATTTTCCTGCTACGAAGAGGCATAGCAGCTCTCGCTGGTTTTATATCCTGTAGCGTGTGGCTCCATGACTCAGCACTTCCTAGGCCTGCCCCACCCCTGCTTCTGTTGTTCCCGCCTCTCCTGCCTACGAAACCTAGGATCCAGCCAGGCCTGATTGCCATCAGCTGGGTCTGGAGGCGTGGCCTGGGGGGAGGAAAGAGTCAGGGGACGGAGGCCTCGTTATCTCCTCCACCTGGCCTGCCTCTGGCTCCTGGAGCTGAGCCAGGGAAGCCGGTGCTCCTGAGGTAAGTCCTGATGGCCCTTCCCCCTCACTTTCCAAGTCACTTTCTGGCAGGGGGCCCGGCTCGGGGGGCGCAGACACAACACACGCAGCCTCTGGCTGCAAATAATCCAGTCCCATACTGTGAGCACCACGGCTGCAAGTAAGAAAACCAAGCAGGCAAGTCGAAGAGTCCAGAAAGCCAAGAAGCAAAGCAAGAATCCAAAAATCAAGAAGGAATCCAAGAAAGTTCAAACATCAGCACTCAACGCTCCGGGAAATCAGCGTTTGTTCCCGACAAATGCCCCTTCCTACAGCAGCATCCCCTTAAGTCTCAGTCCCCAGGTGTGCCTTGTGAAGCGGCGGGGCGCTCTCCTCCTGAGTAGTCGGATCAGCCTGCGCTGTTCCCGCCTTCTCTCCATTCTCCATGCTCGGGGATCAGGAGGAGGTGGTCCCCGCTCACCGCCTGAGCTCCCTCTCTTATGTTCACTGCTTAGCTTCTCTTCGTCATCCTGCCCCTGTTCCCCCCTGCCTACAAGCCATCCCAATCCTGAAAGACCCTAGCCTGACTCAGCCTACCCCTCCACATTTTCCTCTGAAGCCAACAAAGCCGCCCCCTCGATCTCCGTCGGCTCCAGTTCCAGCTCATCTTCCCCTGCAGACTCAGGCTCCGACAGGGGCATAACAAGGCAGTTGTAACTTCAAACCGTCACTAAACGAACTGTCGGAAGTGGGAGAACTACCTAAAGGGCCAGGCAGTTTCCAAGAACCGAAGGTCATTGAATGGATGAACAAGAAATTCATTCCCGTGTGCTTCTAATTAATGCTGATTATTCAACAGACAGAGGGATCCATCTAGGATCTACATAAGGATAATGATTCCAGCCATAAGAAGGAAGTTATGAGATATGATCACCAGTTGGGAATTGATGTGATTTTTTTTTCCCCTCAGGGTATTTCTTTGGCTCCTACATTATGCGGGAAGTCCTTGATGTACGACCACAATTGGAGCTACAATTTTTGTCGCTAACCCCTTCCCGCTCTGTTAATCTGTTCATCTTCCCTTCAAATGGAGCTGCGGCTTTGTGGATGTTTCATGTTTGCTGGGAAATTTGCAGCAATGAACGAGGGTTTTCTGTTACAATGCTGGGAAGCACTTATTGGTTATAGCACTCCAAACACAAAACAAAATCCCAAATGGGCATCCTCTTCCAATCCAATTGAAGCAGACTTAATGCAGTTTTATAAGAATGATTAAGAACTAAACATTGTTAAATAGAACATAAAAGGAAACAGGCTCCAACTAGGAGAAAGGCACAACTTCTTGGCCTTCAGAAGTTGTGAGTGCTCCAACACTGGAAGTTTTTAAGTTTTAAGAGACTGGACAGCCGCCATTGCCCGGAATGGTAGAGGGTCTTCTCTTTGAACAGGTGCAGAGGTAGAATTCAGCCAGTTCAGGCAAACAGGTGTCGGAAATTGCGTGTGTGCTTAAGCTACACTTACGTATTCTGAGAAGTTATTATGGCCATAGACATGAAAAAAATCTTTTAATTTCCCTTCCTCAGCTATTTTTAGCAGTCAGGCCTCGTTAGATTTCTGCCTTCAGATTTCCATAATAAGGAAATCCTAAATTATTATTATTATGCATAGATAAGGATATATATGTATGCATGTAGATAGATAGATAGCTGGATGATAGGTAGGTAGGTAGGTAGGTAGGTAGGTAGGTAGGTAGGTAGGTAGGTAGTAGGTAGATAGATAGATAGATAGATAGATAGATAGATAGATAGATAGATAGATAGATAGATAGATAGATAGATAGATAGATGATAGATATAGATAGATAAATAGATAGATAGATAGATTTATATATACAGATAGATATAGATAGATAGATAGATAGATAGATAGATAGATAGATAGATAGATAGATAGATAGATAGATAGATGATAGATAGATAGATAGATAGATAGATAGATAGATAGATAGATAGATAGATAGATAGATAGATAGATAGATGATAGATAGATAGAGAGAGAAAGAGATAAATGATAGAGATAGATAGATAGATAGATAGATAGATAGATGATAGATAGATAGATAGATGAGAGAGAGATGAGAGAGAGAGAGAAAGAGATAAATGATAGAGATAGATAGATAGGTAGATAGGTAGATAGATGATAGATAGATAGATAGATGAGAGAGAGATGAGAGAGAGAGAGAAAGAGATAAATGATATAGATAGATAGATAGATAGATAGATAGATAGATAGATAGATAGATAGATAGATAGATAAATAGAATAGATAGATAGATAGATAGATAGATAGATAGATAGATAGATAGATAGATAGATAGATAGATAGATAGATAGATAGATAGATAGATTGATTGATTGATTGATTTATACATAGAGATAGATACATAAATGATAGATAGATGATAGATAATAGATAGATGAGAGAGATAAATGATTAGATAGATAGATAGATAGATAGATAGATAGATAGATAGATAGATAGATAGATAGATATAGATAAATAGAATAGATAGAGATATAGATAGATGATAGATAGATAGATAGATAGATAGATAGATAGATAGATAGATAGATAGATAGATAGATAGATAGATAGATTTATACATAGAGATAGATACATAAATGATAGATAGATGAGAGATGAGAGAGAGATGAGAGAGAGAGAGATAAATGAGATAGATGATAGATAGATAGATAGATAGATAGATAGATAGATAGATAGATAGATAGATAGATAGATAGATAGATAGATAGACTGTGTGTGTATGTCTGTGTGTGTATGTGTTGGTTTTTTAAATCCGCTGCAAAGGTGTGAAGAGAGTTTCGTTTAGCCACACTAGGGCAATCGTTATAATCTATTTGCAATATTTAGTCAAAAGGAAGACTACTTTAAATGTATGAGGTTCTCGTCCTACAAAGAAGGAGTAGATGCGGGAGGGGATCCCACTGTTGAAAATAAATCATTGTGATATAATGCACCATTTTATCAAATGAATAGGTTGCCCAACTGCATCTGCCAATCATTCCTTCGCATAAAAGACACAAATGCATAAATATACTTGTGCAGATATATTCCACCTCTTCTTCCCAAAGAAACATTAAAAGAAATGAAAAAAAAATAGGGAAAGGGAAATATGATGCAGCCTGCCTGAAGAAAAAGGATAGTAGCAATAAGAAAGGAAGGAAAGAGATAATGAGAGATGAAGGGAGGAGGAAGGGAGGAGAGGAAGGGAGGGCAAAGGGAAGAAATGAAAGGAAGGAAGGAAGGAAGGAAAGGAAAGGAAGGAAGGAAGGAAGGAAGGAAGGAAGGAAGGAAGGAAGGAAAGAAGGAAGGAAGGAAGGAAGGAAGAAGGAAGGAAGGAAGGAAGGAAGGGAAGGAAGGAAGGAAGGAAGGAAAGGAAGGAAGGAAGGAAAGGAAAGAAGGAGGAAAGAAGGAAGGAAGGAAAGGAAGGAAGGAAAGAAGGGAGGAAAGAAGGAAGGAAGGAAGGAAGGAAGGAAGGGAAGGAAGGAAAGGAAGGAAGGAAGGAAAGAAGGGAGGAGAAGGAAGGAAGGAAGGAAGGAAAGGAAGGAAGGAAGGAGAGGAGGAGAGGAGAGGAGGAGGAAGGAAAGAAGGAAGGAGGAGGAAGGAAAGGAGGAAGGAAGGAAGGAAGGAAAGGAGGAAGGAAGAAGGAAGGAAGGAAAGGAAAGGAAAGGGGAGAAGGGAGGGAGGGAGATATTGGAAGGGAAGGGGGAGGAGAGGAGAGGAGCGGAGAGGAAGGGAGGAAGGGAGGGAGGGAGCGAGGGAGGGAAGGGAAGGGGAAGGCCCTATTAAGCATTAGAAAAGGTTAAATTCACCAGGCATTTTCCAAACAGGAGCTAATTTTCAGACTCCCTGCTTTTCAGCAAGTGTTTGTAAATTATTAGTACCTCCAGATCACCGATTTCCCAATGGCTTCTTTTACCATCAGAAAATGCCTGTTTACAGGTAAATTATTAAGCAGATACGCTATCTGCGCAATGGAATAGAACTAGAAGCAAACTTTGCAAACATAACAGCCGCGAAGCAAGAAATTTCAACTCGGGGTCAACACAAATATGTGTATCTACTCAACCAAAACAACAGGATAAGAAAGCATCCAGAGGTGTAACCGGTTCGCCGAGCACCGGAAATGTGTGAGCTTGCACACGCATGCGTTTGTGCGGCATCACAAAACACAGCAATTTCCTTGCGTGCACCGTCCACAGGTGTGCAGCATCAAAAACACAGCGATATAGAATGGGATTGCGCCTGGACGGGTGGACAGAAGCAGGCCCACCTGCAGGTCATCACTACGAACCGGTCTGAACCGGCTGAATTCCACCTCTGGAAAGTTTCCTTTCTCCAAAATCTTTCAAATATAAATGTGACTTGTTTTCCTACTCACGCTGCCTATTCCAAACAAAAATTGCTTACCTGCTAAAGACCAATGGCTGTTGTGCCTCGTCCTCCCTCCTCTCCTCAGCCGGGCCCCTCCCTCCTCCTGCTGGGCCTGCTATCAGATTCAGAGTCTGATAATGAAGAGGAACGGCCTGACATGCCTCCAGCCCCCAGCCCTGGCCCCATGCCTGGAGGGGATGTCAGGAATGAACAAACAAACCTCACTCACACGCAGCCATCAGAGGAAGTCAGCCAAGGATTGGAATTACCCGGACCTACTCCTTCTGACCCCTCCCTTTCTCAAACAGCAGAAGACAATCTAAAGTGGGAGGATCCTCGCTTCCGGAGATCTGAGAGGCAACGTCAGCAGAAGGAAGGGAGGGGCAGGCCTGGATAAGTGCTGAGTCATGGGGCCACACCCCACGGCCTATATAAAGGATCTGCTTTTTGGCATTCCTTGAGTCAAGCAAAGTCTCATCTGGTTTGCTGAAGTCACACCTTGGATTCCTGCCTGCCCTGAGAAATCTGGAAGGAATTTGGCAAAGCTGCAGAGGCTTCGTGGCCACGCTTGAGACAGACTTCCCAGACCCGGTCGTCGGAGGGGGAGGGGGACATGACAACGGCCTTTTGCACTAAGAAGCTTAGTGAAAAAGAAACAAGAAACCTTTCCATGATGGATCCGTCGAGGATTGCTAAGAATACGGTGGGCCAGTGGTGGGTTGCTACCGATTCTCTCTGGTCTGGGAGAGCTGGTAGTGGAAATCTTGATCTATCGCTCCTAACGTTAGCTGGGCCTTACCGCCTGCCCCCATGCTATACCTATCTTTGTTTTTAGCTCAGCTGTAAGGCATGGCACAGTGGATTGCAATACCTCAGCTATTTTTTTAATCAATGCGCTTGCGCAAAACGCAAGTTTGGCACACGTGCAAGCGCAGCAACCAAGCGCGTGTCGATCACACGCAAAACGTGTGCGCGATGCAAACTGCCATGGACTGTCAGAGAACCAGCACGGAAGCCGAAACTCAAATACTAGCATGTAAGATTGAGATAAATGATGAACTTGATTAAAAATCTATGCCTGGCAAGGTTGAGGCAAGTAGGACAAAGGAAGAAAAGAGATTAGATGGGCCGACAAGACTCAAAGATTACAAGATGGCCCTTGGATAAACTACATAATAAACTACAATTTATTACTGGCCGAGATCAAGATGGAAAGCATTTATCCAGGCCTCTGCTAAGAAGTTTTATTTGATTCAACAGTTGTCAGCCACAATCAACCAGAACTACTCATGAATTTTGTTGTTGTTAGTTGCGAAGTCGTATCCGACTCATCGCAACCCCATGGACAACGTTCCTCCAGGCCTTCCTGTCCTCTTTCATCCTCTGGAGTCCATTTAATCTAACACCAACTGCTTCAGTGTCTCCATCCAGCCATCTTGTTCTCTGTCGTCCCCTTCTTCTTTTGCCCTCCATCGTTGCCAGCGTTAGGCTCTTCTCCAGTGAGTCCTTCCTTCTCATTAGGTGGCCAAAGTATTTGAGTTTCATCTTCAGGATCTGACCTTCTAAGGAGCAGTCAAGGTTGATCTCCTCTAGGACTGACTTGCTTGTTCTCCTTGCAGTCCAAAGGACTCACCGGAGTCTTCTCCAGCACCAGAGTTCAAAGGCCTCAATTCTTTGGTGCTCAGCCTTCCTTATGGTCCAACTTTCACAGCCATCCATTGCAACTGGGAAAACCATCGCCTTGACTATATGCACTTTTGTTTTCAAGGTGATGTCTCTGCTTTTTAGTACATTGTCTAGATATCATGAGTCTAGATATTTAGATATCTAGATATCTAGACTGATCAATAACAAATGTCAATAACTTTATTGTCTACCACCCATACAGTATTACAAGAATATGCCCAAATGACTTGCCTTGAGAATGATCAGCTTAAAGCTTCATGTATCTTGAGGAAGGTCAAGCTTATGCCGCTTACAGCTACATAACGATTCCAAGTTAGGTCCTCATTTGACCCTTCCTTCCAGCCTATCGGGCAGTTTCTTAGCTCCTTAAGTAGCTCTTTAACTAAGAATAATTCATCTGGAACAATAAAATATAGAAGGCCCAAATCTAGCTCAGAACTGGAGAAAATAGGAAGTCAATTTTGTAATAATAACAACAACAACAACAACAACAACAACAACAACAACAACAATAATAATAATAATAATAATAATAATAATAATAATAATAATAGCTACTTTCGAATACAGATGGAACGTTATTTGGAACACAACATGCCAGAAAACCGAAACGTACAATTTATTGACATCACAATACCAGGAGATGCCAGAGTTGAAGAAAAAGAACTGAAAAAAAATCATGAAATATCGCAACCTGGCCATCGAAACTACATGGCTAGGGATGAAACATGTAACAGGGATACCCATTGTCCTCGGGGCACTTGGTACCATGTCCAAGAATTTTATAAAACACACCAAGAAACTGCAGCTTCCTGCAATAACATCAGCGGAACTGCAAAAAACTGCGCTACTTGGAGCATCATATATCTTAAGAAGGTACTTGGTTGATACCTAGGACGCTGGCAGCAACCCGTATCAACCATTAGCACCAGTCAATGGTATTTGTGACACATTTTTAAATGTTTAGCTGACTGAGTTTCATGTTTAATGAATAAAACAGATAATAATAATAATTTTGTGGGACTTTCAAATACAGACAGATCGTCATTTGGAACATAACGCGCCAGATATCACTGTTGTCGAGGGCCGAAGCGTACAGTTTTGTAGACATCGCTGTACCAGGAGATGCCAGAGTCGAAGAAAAAGAACTGGAAAATAATAATAATAACAACAACAACAACAGCAACAGCAATGCTACAATACCTGTGCATTTGTGAATGTAATACATTTATAATTGTGTCATAAAGTTTATTACATTTATAGATTTAACAAATAACAACAATAATTTATGGAAGGTGGGCAACAGCTGTTTTATAAGGATTGCAGGTAGGCCAATGAGCCGTGCTTAACCCCAATTATTACTTCTGTTGGAAAAAATAACCGGATTTCTAATCTGTCGACAGCTTCCAGAAAAGACCTAGGGAGAATTTGGCTTCATGCCTTCACACATTATTGCCATCTGGCTGTTTTGAATTTTTTGCCAGATCTAAACACTAATCACGAAGCAACTGATAACTAAATTGGCCTTTGGGGAACCCAAATGGGGAGGCCAATGGTCTAGGCATCTTGGCATTAGCGAAAGTGGAGTGTGTTAAAATAGCGCCAAAGTGGGCCATTATTTATGCTGAGATGTGCACATACTCAGGAAAGGGCTAGAAAGTTCTTGAACAAACTTTCCTGAGGACCTACAACTGCTGTTCCCCGTTTGCCAAGAGGGGAAATGCTCCTCAATCTTTACTTGCCTTCCTGATAGCGATCCTTCAGGGGTTGAAATCCAGCAGGTTCTGACAGGTTCTGGAGAACCGGTAGTGGAGATTTTGAGTAGTTCGGAGAACCTGCAAATACCACCCCTGGCTGGCCCCAGAGTGGGGTGGGAATGGAGATTTTGCAGTATCCTTCCCCCTGGAGTGGGGAGGGAATGGAGATTTTGCAGTATCCTTCCCCCTGGAGTGATGTGGGAATGGGGATTTTGCAATATCCTTTCCCTGGAGTGGGGAGGGAATGGAGAGTTTGCAGTATCCTTTCCCTGGAGTGGGGTGGGAATGGAGATTTTGCAGTATCCTTCCCCCTCGAGTGATGTGGGAATGGGGATTTTGCAATATCCTTCCCCCTGCAGTGGGGAGGGAATGGGGATTTTGCAGTATCCTTTCCCTGGAATGATGTGGGAATTTTGCAATATCCTTCCCCCTGGAGTAGGGTGGGAATGGAGATTTTACAGTATCCTTCTCCCAGGAATGGGGAGGGAATGGAGATTTTGCAGTATCCTTCTCCCAGGAATGGGGAGGGAATGGAGATTTTGCAGTATCTTTCCCCTGCCACGCCCACCAAGCCACGTCCACAGAACCGGCTGTAAAAAAAATTGAATTTCACCACTGCAATCCTTGTTCTATTGGCTACCAGTAAAGGATTTTTTCCAATTTTTACTCTTATCCTTTCTTTCTTTTTTTTAAAAAAAATTGGCTTAGCTTTTTTGCTGTGCAGCTTAATTACCCCTTTTTTATTTGTTTACGCAGAAGGTTTATATGCAACCTGCTTTTTGTTTTGTTTTTTAAATGTGGATTCTGCGGGTTCGCGAGCTTATTAAAAAAAAAAAAACCTAGAAAGATAAAACCAGGAAGAAAGCCCAAAACAATAAAAAGTCATAAAAATCCGCCGTGAAAAATGCACACGGAATTAAGACGGGGTGATAAAAATAGCATTATAAAACCAGCAACAGAATAGCACAAAAACCAAGGTCTTGGCTAAAGCCTTTTTACGAGAATCAATCTGAATAGAGCTGGAAGGGACCTTGGAGGTCTTCTAGTCCAACCCTCTGCTCAGGCAGGAGACCCTATCTCCTTTCAGACAGATGGCTGTCCAGTCTCTTCTTAAAAACCTCCAGTGATGGTGCGCCCACAACTTCTGGAGGCAACTTCTGTTCTGTTGATTCATTGTTCCGACTGTCATACCTTTGCAATGAGTGAAATCGTGGTTCTGTGTTCGTTTGTTTGTTTCTGCTTCCAGTGCCCTTTTGAGAATAAAAACTTTCCATGGGCAGAGGTGATAGAAGAAAAACAAAGCATGAGGTTGCAAATTTTAAACGTCACCCCTCCCCGCCGCTCCCCAAAGCCTAGCACCGCTTTGCAAAGAGCCCGCCATTCAAATGATTCAGGTAGCATTGAAGCAAGTTTGAATGAATTGATTGGTATTCAGACGGTTCAGACCGGTTCAATTGAACCGGTAGCAAAAATCACAGTTTCTGGTACAGCTTATTATTTTATGTACTTTATTTATTTATTTATTTATTTATTCCTTTATTTATTACTCAAGAGTGAAAAAAGTAAGGTTCTACATTTAGGCAAAAAAAACAAAATGCACAGGTACCGTATATTTATTTATTTTTTTTTTTTTTTTATTCAAAAAGTTTTACAAAATTTTTTTCCCCCCTTTCCCTCCTTCGCAACCCCTCCCCGACTTCCCGGAACGAGCACAAGGTATAGTTAAAAGTAAAACAAACATATGCTAAAAAGTTTTCGTCCCAACTTAATTATACCCCTACAATCATCATTTCCTAACTTCCCCCAAAAGCAATCAAAAATAATACATCATAATCATTCAAAAACAGTCTGATAACTCTTAGTCTGATATCTACGTTGAACATAGTCAATCCATTTTTTCCATTCCTTTAAGTATCTTTCTTGCGTATTGTCTTTCAAAAAGGCTGATATCTTCGCCATCTCAGCCAAATTGGCAACTTTCAATATCCATTCTTGTATTGTTGGTACTTCTTTTTTCTTCCAGTATTGTCCTATTAGTAATCTTGCTGCAGTTATTAGATTTAAAATCAATTTAGTCTCAATTACTGTACAATCCGTAATAATTCCCAACAAAAAAAATTGCGGCAGGAACTTTATCTTCTTTTTCAGAACATTTTGTAAAAGTACCGTATATTTATTTATTTATTTATTTAGATTTTTATACCGCCCTTCTCCCGAAGGACTCAGGGCGGTGTACAGCCAAATTATAAAAACAACACAATGTACAATTAAAACAAAAACTTAAAACAAGCATAATCCATAAATGGCCGAAATTTAAAACGATCAACTTTAAAACCCTTAAAATTCATAAATAATAACCCCAGTTAAAATTATTTAGGATTAAAAATTTAAGCCAGTCCCGCTTGAATAAACAAATTTTCAGTTCACGGCGAAAGGTCCGAAGGTCGGGTAATTGGCGCAAACCAGGGGGAAGTTCGTTCCAGAGGGTAGGTGCTCCTACAGAGAAGGCCCTTCCCCTGGGGGCCGCCAGCCGACATTGCTTGGCGGACGGCACCCTGAGAAGACCCTCTCTGTGTGAGCGTACGGGTCGGTGGGAGGCATGAGGTAACAGCAGGCGGTCCCGTGAGTACCCGGGCCCTAAGCCATGGAGCGCTTTAAAGGTGGTAACCAAAACCTTAAAGCGCACCCGAAAGACCACAGGAAGCCAGTGCAGACTGCGCAGGAGCAGTGTTACGTGGGAGCAGCGTGAGGCTCCCTCAATCACCCGCGCAGCTGCATTCTGAACTAACTGAAGCCTCCGGGTGCACTTCAGGGGAAGCCCCATGTAGAGAGCATATGTGGTACCTTGCTCAATAGTAGTACCTGTGAGAGGGATCTTGGAGTCCTAGTGGACGACCATTTAGATATGAGCCAGCCGTGTGCAGCAGCTGCTAAAAAAGCCAACACAGTTCTGGGCTGCATAAACAGAGGGATAGAATCAAGATCATGTGAAGGGTTAGTGCCACTTTATAATGCCTTGGCAAGGCCACACTTGGAATACTGCATCCAGTTTTGGTCACCACGATGTAAAAAAGATGCTGAGACTCTAGAAAGAGTGCAGAGAAGAGCAACAAAGATGATTAGGGGACTGGAGGCTAAAACATATGAAGAACGGTTGCAGGAACCAGGTATGTCTAGTTTAATAAAAAGAAGGACTACGGGAGACATGATAGCAGTCTTCCGGTATCTCAGGGGTTGCCACAAAGAAGAGGGAGTTGGGCTGTTCTCCAAAGCACCTGAGGGTAGAACAAGAAGCAATGGGTGGAAACTGATCAAAGAAAGAAGCAACTTAGAACTAAGAAGAAATTTCCTGACAGTTAGAACAATTAATAAGTGGAACGACTTGCCTGCAGAAGTTGTGAATGCTCCAACACTGGAAATTTTTAAGAAAATGTTGGATAACCATCTGACTGAGATGGTGTAGGGTTTCCTGCCTGGGCAGGGGGTTGGACTAGAAGACCTCCAAGGTCCCTTCCAACTCTGTTGTTATATTATATTATTTTTATTATTTATTGTTATTGGCCATGCCCACCCGGTCACCTGACCACCAAGCCACACCCTCTAAGTAAGCCACACCCACAGAACCAGTAGGGAAAATTTTTAGATTTCACTCCTGAGTAAAGTTATAATCTGTTCAGTTTGTGATATTTCATTCATCCCACGGAGTCTCGTGTTTTATGATGCTCATTATCTCCGGCAGATATTTTGCATTCTGCAAGGAAGACATGTTTGCTGGGGATGCATTGTTTGTTGCAAATTCTTTCCCCGTGTTTTTGAACGCTGTGTGTGCCAATTCAATCCTGCTTTCCTGAAGATATATTTAGGAATTACCTTTGCTTTGCAAAGCACGTTTTTTTTTCTCAATGACAGCGGGCGATAGTCTAGTGGCAATTTCAGAATCAAACATCCCTCTAAATTATGTGCAGCACAATGGAATTTTACAAAGCTATTTCTCTCTTTTTTTAAAAAAATAAAATAAAATAAAAGAGAAAACCAACTTCCCAGCGGATTGAAATGTATGTTTCGCTCATGTCAGGCTATAATGAAACGTTCCTGCGGCCCTGCTAATTCTTTACCATCGTGGTAATTTCATTTTAAATACATTTTTTCATACTGGAATAAACAGATTGCGCGATGGTGCCAAGGTGAACACATGTGCGCGCGCTCTGTGGAAAACGCAGGAGGCAGAAGGTGTTCGTTTCCAACCAATTAGGTTAATTTTAATGACTATGTGTGGGAGCCCCTTTCTTCCATTCATCCCTCGTTCGCTTTGCTTCCTTCTACGACTTAGTCTTTCACTTTCCTCTTTAGGTTTTCTGTTTAGTCTCCGCATCCTGGAAGTTATTAAATTTTTATTAGTTTAAATGCGGTCTTTTATTCTGTAAACCGCCTTGAGTCCCCATGGGTGAATAGGCGGCAATATAAATTCAATCATTTAGCAGATTAACAGAGTTGGAAGGGACCCTGTAGGTCATCTAGCCCAACCCCCCTGCCCAAGCAGGAGACCCTGCACCAGTGATGGTGAACTTCTTAGACACCGAGTGCCCAAACTGCGGGCGCAGGCATACCCAAACTCTCACACGCGTGAATGTGTACAGAAGCATGTATGCACGAACATGTGCGCATGTGTGTGGGGACATGCATGTATGCGCAGCAGAGACCAGAAGACCAGCTGGCCAGCAGGAGGCGGGGCATCCCAACACCAGCCGCGCAGCACGAGGTGAATTTATTTATTTATTTATTTATTGAATACGTATTAGATAATATATATATAAGTATAAGCCAACCTAGCACTTCAAAAGCACGTAAAAAAATGCAAGTAGAAAAAATAGGAGCCACCTTTGGTGGGAAGGGAACAGCGTTCCATGCGCCTTTGGCGTTGAGTCATGCCGGCCACATGACCACGGAGACGTCTTCGGACAGCGCTGGCTCTTCGGCTTTGAAACGGAGATGAGCACCGTCCCCTAGAGTCGGCAACGACTAGCACGTATGTGCGAGGGGAACCTTTGCCTTTATAAGTATAAGCATGAATTGAATACATTAAATGAATACAATTAAAGGGAACATTAGGACAGGGACGGTAGGCACGCTGGTGGTCTTATGCACGTCCCTTACAGGCCTCTTAGGAATGGGGTGAGGTCAACAGTAGATAGTCTAAGGTTAAAATTTTGGGGATTTGGGGATGAAACCACAGAGTCAAGTAATGCATAACAGGCGTTGACCACTCTGTTGCTGAAGTTGTATTTTCTGCAGTCGAGTTTGGTACAGTTTACCTTAAGTTTGTATCTATTGTGTGCTCATGTGTTGTTGTTGTGGTTGAAGCTGAAGTAGTCATTGACAGGTAGGACATTGGTGCAAATGATTTTATGAGCTATGCTCAGGTCAGACCGAAGACGGCGAAGTTCTAAATTTTCTAAGCCCAAAATTTCAAGTCCGGTGGCGTAAGGTATCTTGTTGCGAGCGGAGGAGTGGAGGACTCTTCTTGTGAAATATCTCTGGACTCGTTCGATTGTATTAATGTCCGATATGCAATGCGGGTTCCAGACAGATGAGCTGTATTTGAGAATTGGTCTAGCAAAGGTTTTGTATTACGAGGAAAAAAACAATACTCCCGCCACTATGGACAACACCAGCAACTAGTACCGTGATGGCGAACCCATGGCATGCGGGCCAGAGGTGGCAGGCGGAGCCATATTTGTGGGCACACGAGCTGTTGTCCTAGCTCAGTTCCAGTGCACATGCTTACACCGGCCAGCTGATTTTCATCTGACTCCACCCATACTGCCCCTCTTCTCCCAGGAGTCTCCACGTGGCCCGTTTTGGATGCCAGATAAGTACAGGGCTCTGGGAGGGCATTTCCAGCCTCCAGCGGGCCTCCAGGGGGTGGGGGTGGCCATTTTCACCCTCCCCAGGCTCCAAGAAAGGCTCTGGAGCCTGGGGAGGATGAAAAATGGGCCTAGCAGGCCCACCGGTAACCTTTTTTGCCATCACCTGCCAAAAGTGGGGGGAGCGCATGGGAATCGCATGTGCATGCGTGGGGAGGCAAGAGTTAGGGGCACATTGAGATATGGGTGTGGGCACGCACACGTGTGGTACACACACACACCCCGCGTTACCCTCGCTTTTGGCACGCGACGGCAAAAAAGTTAGCCATCACTGCTCTAGTGAATAAACAATGAGCAAATCCGATTCCTTTTTTAGCACTGATGAAGTTAGCTAATTTGGTAATGAAACATCTATATGAAAACCACCAAGCTCAGAGAACAACCAAGGACCTCAGAGTTCAACCCTAAACTACAAACATTCTCTTTATTTATTTATTTATTTTATTTATTTATTTAATCATATTTTTATACCGCCCTATCTCCCAAGGGATTCAGGGCAGTTTACAGCCAACTTTTTTTTTTTTTGTTTACATTTATATCCCGCCCTTCTCCGAAGACTCAGGGCGGCTTACAATGTAAAAGATACATATAAGTACAAGTTAAAACCCCAATTTAAAAAACTTATTAAATACGGCCGAATATTAAAACCACAATAAAATAGTAAAACCCCATTAAAATCAATTTAAAATTTAAAATTCTAATCCAGTCCTGCGCAGATAAATAGATGTGTCTTAAGTTCGCGGTGAAAGGTTCGAAGGTCAGGAAGTTGACGAAGTCCTGGGGGAAGTTCGTTCCAGAGGGTGGGAGCCCCCACAGAAAAGGCCCTTCCCCTGGGCGTCGCCAGCCGGCACTGCCTGGCTGACGGCACCCTGAGGAGTCCCTCCCTGTGAGAGCGCACGGGTCGGTGGGAGGCAATCGGTGGCAGTAGACGGTCCCGTAAGTAACCCGGCCCAATGCCATGGAGCGCTTTGAAGATAGTTACCAAAACCTTGAAGCGCACCCAGAAGGCCACAGGTAGCCAGTGAAGCCTGCGCAGGAGAGGTGTCACATGGGAGCCACGAGGGGCTCCTTCTATCACCCGCGCAGCCGCATTCTGAACTAACTGGAGCCTCCGGGTGCTCCTCAAGGGGAGCCCCATGTGGAGAGCATTGCAGTAATCCAGACGAGATGTCACAAGAGCATGAGTGACCGTGCATAGGGCATCCCGGTCTTCTATTAGTGTTATTTAAAACAAGTTCTGCAGGATGGGATAAACAATATAGATTACATCGGAGAACCGGTAATAAAAATCCCTGCACCTCCCTCCGCCCCCCCCCCCCCCGCTGCCATGCCCACCCAATGCTCGGTTGCCTGCTTCCCCACTTGCTGCTTCTTTTTAAAAAAATGCTTTGAAAGGTTTAAAAAAAGAGGCTCTGACGATCACAGCTGTGCCATGCGATCGTCGGAGCCTTTTTTTTAACTTTTAAAAGCATTTTTTTAACAAGGTTGGGAAAAAATGCTTTTAAAAGATTAAAAAAAGAGGCTCTGACGATCACAGCTGAGTCATGAGATCGTCAGAGTTTTTTTTTTAAAAGCATTTTTTTTACAAGGTTGTGAAAAAATGCTTTTAAAAGATTAAAAAAAGAGGCTCTGACGATCACAGCTGAGCCATGAGATCGTCAGAGCCTTTTTTTTTTTACTTTTAAAAGCATTTTTTTTACAAGGTTGTGAAAAAATGCTTTTAAAAGATTAAAAAAAGAGGCTCTGACGATCACAGCTGAGCCATGAGATCGTCAGAGCCTTTTTTTTTACTTTTAAAAGCATTTTTTTTACAAGGTTGTGAAAAAATGCTTTTAAAAGATTAAAAAAGAGGCTCTGACGATCACAGCTGAGCCATGAAATCGTCAGAGCCTTTTTTTTTTTTTACTTTTAAAAGCATTTTTTTTACAAGGTTGTGAAAAAATGCTTTTAAAAGTTAAAAGAAAGATCGCGCACCACAGCTGATCACACACACACACCCTGCGCTGTTGCACTCACCCCATAACTCCTTTTGGTGTGCACTGCGCACGTGTGCACACGCTTGCATTTGGTGCGCGGTGCACACTGAGCATAAGTGTGCACAGCACACATGCGCAGCCAGCAAACTAGTAGTAAACCGGTTCTGATTTCACCACTGGATCAAACTGATTTATCTGGTACAAAGAGTTACTTCTACGTCTTTGGAGAAATTCAGGCTCAGTCTGAGACTTGGAGATTTTAAACTGAGTAAGTAAGTCTAATAGAATAGTTAAGTTTAATTGATTAAGTAAGCCTGATAGAGTAACATAAGGTAAAAATGATCGTGAATTCTGTTGCATTACCTTTCCATTTATTTTATTTTTTTTTGTTTATTGTAGCAATATGAATAAATCAAATCAAAATGAATAAGTCTTCTGAAAGGGTGTCAGAATTACCAATGCGGCATGTGAAAAATATTCATTTATTCAGATGTGGCAGCCATAGCATTTTTCAGTTACTTTACTCTGTTGTAATACGGCTCCTTTATCCTGACATAACTGTGACACATTATAATAACTATTATAAAAACAACAATAAGAATCTGAAAGGTATGCATTTCAGAGCACTGCATGGTTTCAATATTGTTTTTTTTTAAATGCTACCATATATAGTAGACGTAGCAGGGACGCGGTGGCTCAGTGGATAAGACACTGAGCTTGTCGATCAAAAGGTCGGCAGTTTAGCGGTTCGAATCCCTAGTGCTGCATAATGGGGTGAGCTCCTGTTACTTGTCCCAGCTTCTGCCAACCTAGCAGTTTCAAAAGCACTTAAAAAAATGCAAGTAGAAAAATAGGGACCACCTTTGGTGGGAAGGGAACAGCGTTCCGTGCGCCTTTGACGTAGAGTCATGCCGGCCACATGACCACGGAGACGTCTTCGGACAGCGCTGGCTCTTTGGCTTTGAAACAGAGATGAACACCGCCCCTTAGAGTAGGGAACGACTAGCACATATATGCAAGGGGAACCTTTACCTTTACAGTATGTATACAGCTTTTTTTTTTCTTTTTACGACCCTGTAATCCCTTAATTTGGGGATAGAGTCAGAGCGAATGAATAGAGCTGAGCATTTACTGGCCGGATGCCCTTCCTGTCGCCAATGCAGAGTTTTTTTTCAGCGTGCCCAGAGAGAGAAATATCTGCCTCTACCTAGGATCGAACCCACAGCCTGCTGATTGTGAGGCGAGAGCTCCACCTCTAGGCCACTGCACCAGCAGTTCGGTTAATGACCGTTCAAAAGTTACAGTGGCACAATTTTTCCTTTTGGGAATTATAACGGATTGTACAGGGATTGAGACTAAATTGATTCTGAACTTAATAACAGCAGCAAGACTGTTGATTGGACAATACTGGAAAAAAGAAGAGATACCTACAATAGAAGAATGGATATTGAAAGTTATTAATTTGGCTGAGATGGCTAAAATCTCAGCGTTTTTAAAAGACAATACGCAGGAAAGATATTTAATTGAATGGAAAAAATGGATTGATTATCTACAAAACAGATATCAGATTAAGAAATATCAGATTGCCTTTGAATAATTAGAAAGTTATTTTATGTAATGGGGAGGGGGTTGGGAGACGAAAAGCTTTGGATGAGGTTATTTGGATTGGAAGGGAAAATTTTATTCTATGTTTGGTTTATGTATAACTTTACCTTGTGATTGACCCGAAGCGGGGGTGGGGAGGAGGGGTGTTTTGTTTTGTTTTGGGAGGAGGGGAAAAAAGGGGGAAAAATGTTTTTGTTTTTTTAAAACTCTTTCAATAAAAAAAAAAAAAAAAGTTACAGTGGCACTGAAAAATGTGACTTTCACAGTTTTTCACAGTTTACGACCGTTGCAGCCTCCCCATGGTCCCACGATCCAAATTCAGACGCTTGGCAACCAGTTCATATTCATAAAAAAGTTTTATTTTTACAATCATATCAAACAGCTCATCCAATGTACAGTTATATACAATTAGTCGGGCTTGCCCAGTCACCACCCCCCTTTTTAACACTCTCCCCTCTTCTACCTTCTTCTACTTTCCAGACCTTCCTCTCCTTCTCTTATCTACATCTTCTCCTCCCTCCATACTTACCCTTCCTTCTCCCTCTTCTACCCCTCTTCCTTCCTCTTCTCCTCTTTCCTACCTCCTACTCTCTCCTCTTTTCTCCCTCCCCACCGTTCTGAAATGGTAACTGGGCAGACCCGACCCTACATTAATTATATTTATACATCTTCAATAATCCCTGTACATTAACCATCACTCCATCTCTACCTCAACCCCCAATTCCCTCCCCTTACCCCCACCCCAACCCCGACTTCCCAGAACAAAATGCAGGGTATCAAAACTAACAATCATAATCCAAAATAATTCCTAAATTATAATCTCTAGTCACTCCACACATAATCACACTCTCAATTCCCCTCTCCTTCAGAAATAAATCTAATACAAAATATTTCCTAAATTTACTTGTATGCTATTCGATTAACCAGTTCATATTTAAGACCATTGCTGTGTCCCAAGGTCACGCGATCCTCTTTGGCGACCTTCTCACAAGCCATGGGGAAGCTGGATACTCTTAAACCACCGAGTTACTAAACTTATCAACCGCAACAATTCACTTACAAAGGGGCAAGACAGGTCAAAAAATGGGGCAAGGCTCACTTAGCAACTGTCTCACTCAACAGCAGGAATTTTGGGCTCCGTTGTGGTCGTAAACCCGGGGCTCTTTGAGTTGTTCTTGTTCCCTGGCGGGTGTCAGCTTGGACCCTCTTCTTGGGTGGCCTGCTTTCCTTTTACCGCTAACTCTTCCCAACAAAATTGATCGTTTTTCCCGCGAATTCTCCCATATGACATGGCCAGAATAAGTGAGATGCAGGTTTGTGATCTTTGCCTTCTAGTGACACATCTGATGTTACGCATCCCGGTATTTGCTTGTTGGTTACCGTAAACATCAGGGGTGGGGGGTTCAGAAATTTTAGCAACTGGTTTCTCTGCCTGGTTGCTGTGTGGGCGTGGCCATGGTGGGCGTGGCCTATTCGGCCTCCTGCACCACGGAGGGGGAGGGGTTTGCCCTCCCCAGACTCCGGAGGCTTTCCTTGAGCCTCTGGGAGGGTGAGAACGGCCTCCCCCAGGCTCCAGAGGCTCTCCAGAGACCGGAAATGGGCCCATTTTTGGACTTCCAGTACTTCTGGTACTTCCGGTACTTCCGGTACTTCCGATAGGCCTGTTTTGTGCCCTCCCCAGGCTCTGGAGGCTTTCGTCGACCCTCTGGGATGGTGAATATGACCTTCCCCAGGCTCTGGAGGCCCTCCCAGAGGCCCCTCAGAGGCTGGAAACGGGCCTGTTTCTGGATTTCTGGTACTTCCTGTAGGCCCATTTTTCGCCCTCTCAGAGCCTCCACACGGACCCTGCACTTATCTGGCATCCAAAATGGGCTGCGTGGAGACTCCCGGGAGGGGTGGGGTGGGCGGAGTGGGCGAGGTCAGTCAGTCCTTGCAACTACCGGTTCGGCAAACCAGATTAAAATTCACACCGAACCAGTCTGAACCGGCTGAATCCAACCCCTTGTTGTGCCTCGTCCGCTTTCCCCGCAGCCGGGCCCGTCTTATCTGCTTCCGAACGCTGAGGAATGTCCTAACATGCCTCCCGGCCCCAGCCCTGGCTCCATGCCCAGATAGGCCGAGGAAGAAGAAGCGCCCCCAGCCCCCAGCCCTGGCTCCATGCCCAGGCAAACGGAGCAACTAGACCCCTCCCCCTCCCCCACAGCATGTGAGCCTGAGGAAGGTCAATTACCAACAGCTGCAGACTGGAGTGACCCTCGCTTCAGGAGAATTGATAGGCGGCGTCAACAGAAGGAAGGGAGGGGCAGGCCTGGATAAGTGCTGAGTCATGGAGCCACACCCCATGGCCTATATAAAGGATCTGCTTTCTGGCAGTCTCTGAGTCAGGCAAAGTCAAACTTATCTTGCTGAAGTCACTTCCTGGTCTCCTGCCTACTCTGAGGACTTTGCTAGGACTTTGGGCAGAGCTGCAGAGGCACGCCTGATTCGGATTTCCCTGACCTGGCCGTCAGCGGAGGAGTGGGACACGACACCCCTGATAAACATATTCGTAATACTGCGATATTACATAGTCTTCCTCCCAAATACTGTCCGGGCAACAATCTTTGTTTTTTCAGATCCGTATTATTTCCCCTGCACTTTATAAAACGTTTACACGCACTTTAAAAAAAAAAAAGCCAAACAAACAAACAAACAAACCACCCGTTCAACTTCTCATGCTTTTAAAAGCAAACATTTACAGCTTAAAGCTTCTACCCTGCAATTATCGAGCGTTCTCTTCCTGGTTATATTTCATTTTCATCCATTAGGGAAATAAAATGTAAATCGTATAATCTTGTATTGTTAATGAAGTTTAATGCATATCGGGGGCAGAGGGAAGAGAACACCATTAAGGAGAACAAAAGGATGGCTATAGAAATTGATACCATGGTGGGTTTTCTCCCTCCCTCCCTCCCTCTCTCTCTCTCTCTCTCTCTCCCTCCCTCCCTCTTTTCCAAGACTCTTTTGTGATCATTGCCAGGTTTCTGACTTGTTCCGTTCCATGCTACTCACATACAGTATAGTAAGTGCACACCATTCACATGCTAGTGTTTTATATATAAGCATTTAGACCAGGGTGGTCCAATCTTGGCAACTTTATTTGAAGACTTTATTTGGCCGAGTGTCATTAGACACACAAGGAATTTATCTCTGGTGCATAAGCTCTCTATGTGCATGCAAAGCAACAAAGAGATAGGCTGGAATAGGGTAGGGTAGGGTAGAGTAGAGTATAGAATGTAGAGTAGAGTGTAGACTAAAGTGTTAAGTAGAAAGTAGAGTAGAGTGTAGAGTACAGTAGGATAGGCTAGGATAGGCTAGGATAATAATAATAATAATAATAATAATAATAATAATAATAATAATAATAATAATAATAATAATAATAATAATAATAATAATAATATTTTTATTTTAATTTTTATACCGCCCTTCTCCCAAAGGACTCAGGGCGGTGAACAGGCAAAATAAAAAAAACAATCAAATACATACAATAGAATAAAATATTAATTAAAAAAACTTATTTAAATTAGCCCAATCTAAAAATACTTTTAAAATCCCCAAACCAAAAGGATAGGATGAGGTAGGGTAAAGTAAGGTAGTGTAGGGTGGAGTAGTGTAAGGTAGAGTAGAGTAGGGTAGACTAAGCTAGGGTAGCATACCATAGGGTAGGGTAGAGATGGATAAGGTAGGGTAAACTAGGGTAGGGTAGGGTAGGGTAGGGTAGAGTGAGGTACGGTAGAGTAAGGTAGAGTAGGGAGGAATAGGGTAGGGTAGAGTAAGGTAGAGTAAGGTAGGGGTAGGGTAAGCTAGGGTAGCATAGCGTAGGGTAGGTAGAGAAGGATAGGATAGGGTAGGGTAGGGTAAGGTAGGGTAGGGTAGGGTAGGGTAAAGTAGGACAGGACAGGACAGAACAGAACAGAACAGAACAGAACAGAATTCTGTATTGGCCAAGTGATTGGACACCCAAGGAATTTGTCTCCAGTGCATAAGCTCTCAGTATATGTATAAACGGCAACTGGACTTCCTCGGTTTTCTTTGAAGACATTTCGCTTCTCATCCAAGAAGCTTCTTCAGGTCTTCTTCAGCTTCTTGGATGAGAAGCGAAACGACTTCAAAAGGAAAAAAACAACAACAGAAAGTTTAGTTGCCTCTTTTGGGGCGGGGGCGGGGGGGACAGTACCTTCGGGACAACCGTGACCTGGATGACGGAGAATCTCCATAGACCTACGAACAGCAAGTGATTGGTCATAGGTTATAAATCAGTTACAAACCACAATGGATAAATCATAAGAAACCAATGGGAGAAGTTACTAAGAAAGATGGGAGGATGAGAAAAGATGAGAAACGAGACAGTGCTGTGGGAATTAAGTGTTCAGCAGATTGATGACACCACAGGTGGCATTCAGCTGGTTTGGACCAGTTTGCCGGAACCGGTAGTGGAAATCGCTGGTTGGCCCGCCCGTCCGCCTCAGCTCTATGCTATCCTATTTAGGCACATTTTTGAGGCCAGGCCCATGCGCAGAAAGGCACACGCGCCAGCAAAGCACATACGCGGAAGGCTGGGCACATGTGCAGGTGCTCACATTTACGAACTGGTAAGGATGTAGTGGTTCAGTGGCTAAAGACGCTGAGCTTATTGATTGAAAGGTCGGCAGTTCAGCGGTTCGAATCCCTGGTGCTGCCACGTAACGGGCTGAGCTCCCGTTCCTTGTCCCAGCTTCTGCCAACCTAGCAGTTCGAAAGCAGGTTAAAAATGCAAGTAGAAAAATAGGGACCATCTTTGGTGTGAAGGTAACAGCGTTCCGTGTGCCTTTGGCATTGAGTCATGCCGGCCACATGACCATGGAGACGACTTCGGACAGCGCTGGCTCTTCGGCTTTGAAACAGAGATGAGCACCGCCCCCTAGAGTCAGGAATGACTAGCACGTATGTGCGAGGGGAACCTTCACCTTTACCTTTTTAGGGAAAGTAAATGATATACCACCCCTGGATGGTAAGGCGGTGATGGCAGCCAGGTTGGCTCAGGAATTCTGGGAGTTGAAGTCCACAAGTCATCGAAGCGACGTAGTTCCCCACCACTGCAGTAGAGGAAGGAAAAAAACTTCTGGCTATGATAACAAAGCTCAGAAAATGGTGATGAGGGCCAGAAGGCCATAGACTAAACCACAAGGATAAGCCACCAAGATCTGCTGCCCTTCCATAGCCAAAGTGGAAGCGAAGATTTTGGAGGCTGAGAGGCTGCACCATCCAATAACGATCAGGGCCACCAGCGTCCCAAGGACTCCTCTGAAACGAAGAAGAACAGGTGATGTCAGGAGCAAAGAATGAGGACCCCCATGTTCCCTTCCAGTTTTGGTTCGTCCCTCAAGCCTATACAAAAATCTACTCAACCAATGGACACCGAACAACTCAGCTTCTACTTCCGTTGACCGACTCCGTGGATGTAAAGAAATGAGCTACAGCTCGTGAAAGTAAATGGTCGTTCTCAACTCGCAGCCGTTCGTTTAGTGCAGTGGTTCCCAACCAGTGTGCCGCGGCACTAAGGGGTGCCGTGAGATCTTTTGAGGGTGCCGGGAACTTTTGAGCTACGGAGATTTTAAATATCTATTTCCTTATAAGGGTGCCGGGAACTTTTGAAAGGCTTTCCAAGGGTGCCTCAAACAAGAAAAGGTTGTGCCTCAAACAAGAAAAGGTTGGGAACCACTGGTTTAGTGACTGCTCAAAGTTACAAGAGAACTACCAAGCTCAGAGAGAACTAAGGACTACACAGTCCTCCTCACCCTCCTTACTGCAAATTCCACCCCCTACTAGCATGGATGCTGTTAACCTAGTTGGGTCACGAAACTTCTGCAAGAAAACCACCAAGCTCAGAGAGCACCAAGAACCCCATAGTCTTTCTCCTTCCCTCTGCAAACCACACTCCCTTGTAGCACTGATGATGTTACCTAGTTGGGTCATGAAACGTCTACAAGAAAATCATCCAGAGAACACCAAGGACCCCACAGTACTCCTCCTCCACCACCACCCTTCCTTTCTGCAAACCCCACTCCCTTCTAGCACTGATGATATTACCTAGCTGGGTCATGAAATGTCTGCAAGAAAACCGCCCAGCTCAGAGGACCCACCAAGGACCCCCTCATTTCAACCCTGAGTTACAAATATTCTCCTCGATTGGTATTAAATCATTTCCTTTGTCAAAATTTAAGGGCCTCAGTGGCTCAGACTGGTAAGACAGTCTGTTATTAACAGCAGCTGCTTGCAATTACTGCAGGTTCAAGCCCCACCAAAGCCCAAGGTTGACTCAGCCTTCCATCCTTTATAAGGTAGGTAAAATGAGGACCCAGATTGTTGGGGGCAATAAGTTGACTTTGTATATAATATACAAATGGATGAAGACTATTGCTTGACATAGTGTAAGCCGCCCTGAGTCTTCGGAGAAGGGCGGGATAAAAATGCAAATAAAAATAAAATTTAAAAAAAACGTGCATGAACGCCACTTCCTTCCATTCACAACATTTCAAGGGTACTTACTGTAAGGAGAAAAATACAGCACAGGTGGACAAGATCACCATGGGCAGCAGACTGTAGCCTAGCACACTTGCGACGCACCCGTGGGAAACTCCCACAACGCTCATCAGGTTCAACAAAGCGTGAATCGCTAGGCAGCCGATCACACTGGTCCCGTACACATAGCCAAAATGGACTTTTCCTGCCTGTAGAAATGAGCGAAGAGAAGGGCAGTGACCAGCGACTAAAAGAGGTTGGGTTAGAGAAGAAAGGCTGCACTATTTTTCAATCTTCAACGTACGACTACACAATTTCTGTTGTTAAGTGAGACATTTGCGAAGGGTGCTTCGCCCCATCTTACACCCTTTCTTGCTGCCATTGTTCAGTGAATCTTTTGTGACCCAGGCCCAAGTAGGTAGTAGGAAACTCAGTCAGTGTAAAAACAAACAAACTTTATTAGAACAGCTGAGAAATAATTCATTCTCACCGTAGTCCAAACTAAATTAAAGCAAATTCAAATCACCAGGACCGGATGGATTACACCCCAGGGTTCTGAAGGAACTGGCAGACGAAATCTCAGAACAACTGAACTATATCTTTCAAAGATCCTGGAGCACAGGGGAGCTGCCAGAGGACTGGAAAAGAGCTGATGTAGTTCCCATCTTCAAAAAAGGGGAAAAAACAGATCCAGGAAACTACAGACCTATCAGCCTGACCTCAATATCGGGGAAGATTCTGGAAAAGATAATCAAGCAACGAATACCGAACACCTAGAAACAAGCAAAGTAATGACCAAAAGCCAACATGGGTTTGTCAAAAACAGATCATGGCAGACTAATCTTATTGCATTCTTTGACAAAGTGACAAAAATAGTAAACCAGAGGAATGCTGTTGATATAATTTACTTGGACTTCAGTAAAGCATTTGATAAAGTAGATCATAACCTACTACTAGATAAAGTAGAAAAATGTGGGTTAGACAGCACCATCACCAGATGGATCCGTAACTGGCTGACCAACCGCACTCAACGTGTAGTCCTCAATGGAACTACATCCACATGGAGGGAAGTATGCAGTGGAGTACCCCAAGGCTCTGTTTTAGGCCCAGTACTCTTCAACATCTTCATCAATGACTTGGACGAGGGGATAGATGGGGAACTCATCAAATTTGCAGATGACACCAAGCTGGCAGGAATAGCCAACACTCCAGAAGATAGGCTCAAATTACAGAAAGATCTTGATAGACTTGAACATTGGGCGCTATCTAACAAAATGAAATTCAACAGTGAAAAAAGTAAGGAAAGATACCAATATGGACCATCCCCAGACATATGATAGAGAATATAAATATATTACAAAAAATGGAAGTTATCACTTACAAAGAGCTTTTGACTATGGAAAAAGGGGAATTACAGTTAAAATCTAGGGAGAAATTGAGGGATGAAGGAAGAAATTATACATGGTTCCAGTATGGACAATTGCAATCTAGATGGAAAATAGATCAGAAAATTGGTATAAGGCAAAGTGATGATAATTTGGTAAAACAAATAAAAGTTCAAGGTCAACAGCATATAAAGAGATTATATAATGTATTGGTTGAAATTGATTCAGAAATGGAGTTGGTTAAAGATTGTATGGTAAAATGGGCACAAAATTTTCAACAACCTATAATGTTAGAAACATGGGAAAAAATTTGGGTGAGGAATGTTAAATTCACGCAAGCACAAAATTTAAGAGAAAATTTTATAAAATGTTTTATAGATGGCATTTAGATCCTAAAAAACTGTCATGTATGTATCCAAATGTGAAAGCAAAATGTTGGAGATGTGATTGTGAGGATGCTACCTATTATCATATATGGTGGACTTGCAAAAAAGTTAAAGCCTTTTGGATTAAAATATGGTGGATTATGCAGAACATTTTGGAAAGAAGATCAAGTTTGTTCCACAGTTCTTTTATTAGGAATAATTTCAGATTGCACTGTTATAGAGACAAAACTGATTCTGAATTTAATAACTGCTGCAAGATTATTGATTGCACAATATTGGAAGAAAGAAGACTTACCTACAATTGGAGAATGGATTAGTAAAGTATCAAATTTAGCAGAAATGGCAAAAATTTCTGCCTACTTGAAAGACTGTACACAAGAAAAATATATTTTGGAATGGAGGAAGTGGATTGATTATATTCAAAATAAGTATCAGATTAAAATATCAATTAGTTTTTGAGTGAAGTTAGAATTGCTATGTATTAGTTTAAGAAAGAAGGGAATTGATAGTGTGATGGTGTGAAATGGAATATGTTTTATGTTATATTTTAGATTATGTTTGTTAGTTACAATACCCTGTATTCTGTTCTGGGAAGTCTCGGGGGAAGGAGGCGGGAAGGGAAGACTATAAATTGATTGGTTGCCATTGTACAGGAATAATGGTAGAATTAAACAAGTTGGAATGGTGTAATGTCGGGACTGCTCGGCAAACACTCCCGAAGGGAAAGGGTAAGGAAAGAGGAGTAAAGAAGGAAGAAAGTAGGTAGGCAGGTGGGTAGGGAGGAAAGAAGGGAGGGAGAAGAAAGGATAGGAGGAGGAGAAGAAGGAGAAGATAGAGGGTTAGAAAGGATGGTAGTGAGAAGTGGGAAAGAGGAGGGGAAGTAGGAAAATGAGGAGAGGGTGGTGGGGAAAGTTTAAGAAGGATGAGAAGGGAAGAAAGGCTTAAAGGGGGGAGTGGCAGTCGAGCAGCCCTGATTGAGTATAATTTGAGTATAGGACTGATTGTTGGATAAGTGATTGTATTGTACACTGGTCAAATTGTGGGAATTATTATGGAAAATAAAAAAATTTTGCTCTATAAAAAAAAAAAAGTAAGGTTCTACATTTAGGCAAAAAAAAACAAAATGCACAGGTACCGTATATGTGGTACCTTGCTCAATAGTAGTACCTGTGAGAGGGATCTTGGAGTCCTAGTGGATAACCATTTAGATATGAGCCAGCAGTGTGCAGCTGCTGCTAAAAAAGCCAACACAGTTCTGGGCTGCATAAACAAAGGGATAGAATCAAGATCACGTGAAGTGTTAGTGCCACTTTATAATGCCTTGGTAAGGCCACACTTGGAATATTGCATCCAGTTTTGGTCGCCACGATGTAAAAAAGATGCTGAGACTCTAGAAAGAGTGCAGAGAAGAGCAATGATTAGGGGACTGGAGGCTAAAACATATGAAGAACGATTGCAGGAACTGGGTATGTCTAGTTTAATGAAAAGAAGGACTAGGGGAGACATGATAGCAGTCTTCCAATATCTCAGGGGTTGCCACAAAGAAGAGGGAGTCAAACTATTCTCCAAAGCACCTGAGGGTAGAACAAGAAGCAATGGGTGGAAACTGATCAAAGAAAGAAGCAACTTAGAACTAAGGAGAAATTTCCTGACAGTTAGAACAATTAATAAGTGGAACGACTTGCCTGCAGAAGTTGTGAATGCTCCAACACTGGAAATTTTTAAGAAAATGTTGGATAACCATCTGTCTGAGATGATGTAGGGTTTCCTGCCTGGGCAGGGGGTTGGACTAGAAGGCCTCCAAGGTCCCTTCCAACTCTGTTGTTGTTGTTGTTGTTGTTGTTGTTGTTGTTGTTGTTATTATTATTATTATTATTATTATTATTATTATTATTATTATTATTATTATTAATTCCTCCAACACAATTCCTCAGTCTTATCACCAACCTTGGTCCAATTAGGAAAATTGCCAAAGGCCTTTCTTGGCAAAAGTTCAGAAGACGCCGATACAAAAATAAATGCAACAAGACAAAGCTATCAACGTTGTTTTCCAGCAAAGAGCCCAAATGCCGTTGCTGGTCTTTTAAGCCTTATGGGAGGGGCCAATCATCTCTTGGCCCTACTCCTGAGTTGTCCTTTTTGCTTGAGCTGCTCTTGCCTTCTGGCAGCTCTTCTCATGCCTGCATTAGGAACAGGCTCCTCCTGTTCCTCTGCCTCACTACTATCAGTCTCTGGAGGCTCTGGAGGCTGCACCTCACTTCCTGATGGCCCTGGCCTCACCTCAGCCTCATCGCTGTCTGATTCTGTTGCCAGCTCGGAGTATCTAGTATCTAGCTAAAGCTTACTTTTGGAGTAGGTCATATTTTGGGGGAAACACAGTAGCATTTTCACTTTGGCCATGAACATGCGGTCCACAATATTTTATGTACAAGCACTATACGTAACACAATCGGCAGTGGTCACCAGCCGATTTTTTTTTTATTCAGTTACTGTTTTATTTCAACATAAGGTAAAGGTAAAGGTTCCCCTCGCACATACGTGCTAGTCGTTGCCGACTCTAGGGGGCGGTGCTCATCTCCGTTTCAAAACCGAAGAGCCAGCGCTGTCCGAAGACGTCTCCGTGGTCATGTGGCCGGCATGACTAAATGCCAAAGGTGCACGGAACGCTGTTCCTTTCCCACAAAATGTGGTCCCTATTTTTCTACTTGCATTTTTTACGTATTTTCAAACTGCTAGGTTGGCAGAAGCTGGGACAAGGAACGGGAGCTCACCCCATTACGCGGCACTAGGAATTTGAACCACTGAACTGCCGACCTTTTGACTGACAAGGTCAGCGTCTTAGCCACTGAGCCACCGCGTCCCTATTAACATACAAGGTGTCAGAACGTTAGAAAACACTGTTGGCTCTTTTTTTAGAAACTGCAGAATTAAGGTGATAATTTAATAATCTGCAATATAAGAACTCTTAGATCAATAAGAGCTAGATCACGAAAGATGAACAATCGGTCACCAGCCGATATGTTAACTTGTTGTTGTTTTTCCAGCGTGTTTGATTAATTGACAAAGCAGCATTTAGCAGCTTAATGTAAGATTAACAAATTGCTATGCCGGAGGCAGAAGACTGGAAACGGATGGCGAAAGGAAAACTTCATTTCAATATAGTGCTAGGCTAGGTGGAGAATATTACAAATGAAGGAGGTGAAACTGGAATGGATCCGGTCAAAAGGTTGTAACAGATCACCTTCAGTTCTGTTAGAATCTTGTTTTAAACAAATAAATTATTATTATTATTATTATTATTATTATTATTATTATTATTATTATTATTGTTATTATTATTATTATTATTATTATTATAAACGAAGACAGCAACAGGCTGTGGAGAAAAATCCCACTACAGGCAGTTCTTGACTTACTTAGTGACTCACTTAGTGAGCGTTCTAAGTTAAGACGTCACTAAAAAAAGTGATTTAGGACCTGTTGTGACTCGTCCTCCCTCCTCTCCTCAGCCGGGCCCCTCCCGTCTCCAACCGGGCCTGTTATCAGACTCCGAGTCTGATAATGAAGATGAACGGCCTGTCATGACTCCAGCCCCCGGCCCTGGCCCTATGCCCGGAGTGGATGCCAGGAGTGAACAAACAAGCCCGATAAACCTCACTCCTACGGCGTGTGCTCCTTTGGCTCAGCCGTCAGAGCAAGAAAGCAGCCAGGTGCTGGAATTACTCGGCCCTACTCCCTCTGATCCCTCCCTTTCCCAGAAGCTGCCAGCAGATCCAGAGTAGGAGGACCCTCACTTCCGGAGATCTGAGAGGTGACGCCAGCAGAAGGAGGGGTAGGGCAGGCCTGGACAAATGCTGAGTCATGGAGCCACACCCCACAGCCTATATAAAGGACCTGCTTTTGGCATTCCAACCTTGAGTCAAGCAAAGTCTTATCGAGTTTGCTGATATCGGACTCTATCGCTGAAGTCACAACTTGGACTCCTGCCTGCCCTGAGAAACCTCGAAGGGACTTGGCAAGCTGCAGAGGCTTCGTTGCCAAGTTTGCCACGGACTTCCTTGACTCATTTGTCGGAGTGGGGGTGGGACACGACAGGACCGTTTTTCACACTTAAGAGCACTGTAGCATCCTGGGGGAGTGGGTCACGTGATCAATGGCTGTGAGGATTTGCAGCATCCCCATGGTCATGCGATCAAAATTCAGATGCTTGGCAACTGACTCGCATTAATGACGGTCCCGGGGGTGTGTGTGTGTCACGCGATCCCCTTTTGCGACTGTCTGACAAGCCAAGCCAGTGGGGGAAGCCAAATTTGCTTAGCCACTGGGTTAGTCATTGAACAACCGCAGTGATTCACTTAACAAATGGGACAAGAAAAGTCATAAAACGGGGCAAAACTCCCTTAACGGATGTTTCACCGCACAGCATCCATTTTAGACTCCCTTGTGGTTGTAAGTTGAGGACTACTTGTGAATTGAAGCTATAGGCATCTAATTGACTTTTTTCTTTTTTTTTATCTTTTTTGGGTTTTCCGGATTGCTGTAATTGTCTGACTCAAAGCAACTGTGAAACAAGAACATGCTAAAAAAAATTGGCCAGGAGTAAATTATTCATGATCTTATCCTCAGAAGGTCACCCTCATGTAGAAAAGTCCTCAACCCTGCATTGAGCTAAAATACAGCAAAGATGTCACAGCCTTTTTAAAGGTGAATAGAGTAGAGTAGAGTAGAGTAGAGTAGAGTAGGTAGGGTAGGGTAGGTGTAGAGTGATGAGTGTAGAATAGAGAGAAAAGTGTAGAGTAGAGAGTAGAGTAGAGTGTAGATTAGAGTAGGGTAGAGTAAAATGGAATAGAATGCAATGGAATGGAATAGAACGGAATAGTAGAGTAGAGTAGAGTGTATAGCAGAGTGTAGAATAGAGTGTAGAGTAGAGAAGAGTGTAGTGTAGAATAGAGTACAGTACAGTACAGTACAGTAGAATAGAGCGTAGAGTAGAGTGTAGAATAGAATAGAACAGAACAGAAAAGAATAGGGTATAGTAGAGTAGAATGTAGAATGTAGAGTAGAGTAGAGAGTAAAGTGTAGAGTAGAGAGTAGAGTGTAGTGTAGTGTAGAATAGAATAGAATAGAATAGAGTGTAGAGTGTAGTGTAGTGTAGAGTAGAGTAGAGTAGAGTTGAATAGAGTAGAGTAGAGTGTAGAACAGAACAGAACAGAACAGAACAGAATAACAGAGTTGAAAGGGACCTTGGAGGTCTTCTAGTCCAACCCCCTGCTTAGGTGTTAAAGACTACCAGATACTGACCCATAAAGCCAATGGCTTGTAGCTTTTCTCCAAAGTGTTGTATTCCTTCTGACACCCCCACCCGCCACCCCCGTGTATTAAGACACCGACTAGCCAAATTGTCTGATCTTTCCATCTGTCTGAGACAATACAAGGCAGAGCTCATGGCTGCTTTAATCCCATTTTAACGCATTAATCCTTAATGCTATCTTCGTATTAGTCCATCAAAGAGATAGCGAGTGAAAACCGGCATTGGAAAGAGACCAAAAAAAATCTTAACCACTGCATCCCATTTAAGTTTTCAGATTTTAAATTTTTTTTTCAGATCTGAATAAAAACAATAATTCTACTCAGTTTCCTAATCCACCGTGCACCTATTTTCATTTAAATCAACCCCTTCCCTTTTGAAAATTAATAATGTCAGAGTAGCATATTCCCAGCAAGTTCCGAGAACAATGCTTTCAATTACCAAAGCACAGGGCAATGAAGAAATAACAGAATAATAGAGTTGGAAGAGACCTTTGGAGGTCTTTTAGTCCAACCCCCTGGAGGATAAAACTATATGTTGGTCAACCATTGGTCAATCACCAATGGTTGACCAATTTCTTCTTAAAAACCTCCAGTGATGAAGCACCTACAACTTCTGAAGGCAACTTCTGTTCCACTGGTTAATTGTTCTCACTGTTAGGAATTTACTCCTTAGTTCTAAGTTGCTTCTCTCCTTGATTAGTTTCCACCCGTTGCTTCTTCTCCTGCCCTCAGGTGCTTTGGAGAAGAGCTTGACTCCCTCTTCTTTGGGGCAACCCCTGAGATATTGGAACACTGCTATCATGTCTCCCCTGGTCCTTCTTTTCATCAAACTAGGCATACCCAGTTCCTGTAAACATATAGTTTTATCCTCCAGTCCCCTAATCCTCTTGCTTGCTCTTCTCTGCACTCTTTCAAATTATTTACTAAATCTGCACTACTATTAATCTTCTCATTGTTCCCATCACCCATCTCCTCCCACTTATGACTGTATGACTATAACTTGTTGCTGGCAATCCTTATGATTTATATTGATATATTGACCATCAATTGTGTTGTAAATGTTGTACCTTGATGAACGTTTTTTTTTTTTATGTACACTGAGAGCATATGCACCAAGACAAATTCCTTGTGTGTCCAATCACACTTGGCCAATAAAAATTCTATTCTATTCTATTCTAAGTGTTGTATCATTAAGTATTAAATTTGTGCCCTATGACTATCATTAAGTGATATAAGTGTTGTACCTTGATGAACGTATCTTTTCTTTTATGTACACTGAGAGCTTATAGAATAGAATAGAATAGAATTTTATGCACCAAGACAAATTCCTTGTGTGTCCAATCACACTTGGACCATAAAAAATTCTATTCTATTCTATTCTATTCTATTCTGTTCTATTCTATTCTATTCTATTCTATTCATTAAGTGTTGTATCATTAAGTGTTAAATTTGTAGCCTATGACTATCATTAAGTGTTGTAAGTATTGTACTCTGATGAACGTATCTTTTCTTTTATGTACACTGAGAGCATATGCACCAAGACAAATTCCTTGTGTGTCCAATCACACTTGGACAATACAAAAATTCTATTCTAGTCTAGTCTAGTCTAGTCTATTCTAGAGTCTCAACATCTTTTTTTACATCATGGCGACCAAAACTGGATGCAGTATTCCAAGTGTGGCCGTACCAAGGCCTTCTAAAGTAGAGATGACTTATTTAAATCAACCCCTTCCCTTTTGAAAATTAATAATGTCAGAGTAGCATATTCCCAGCAAGTTCCGAGAACAATGCTTTCAATTACCAAAGCACAGGGCAATGAAGAAATAACAGAATAATAGAGTTGGAAGAGACCTTTGGAGGTCTTTTAGTCCAACCCCCTGGAGGATAAAACTATATGTTGGTCAACCATTGGTCAATCACCAATGGTTAACCAATTTCTTCTTAAAAACCTCCAGTGATGAAGCACCTACAACTTCTGAAGGCAACTTCTGTTCCACTGGTTAATTGTTCTCACTGTTAGGAATTTACTCCTTAGTTCTAAGTTGCTTCTCTCCTTGATTAGTTTCCACCCGTTGCTTCTTGTTCTACCCTCAGGTGCTTTGGAGAAGAGCTTGACTCCCTCTTCTTTGGGGCAACCCCTGAGATATTGGAACACTGCTATCATGTCTCCCCTGGTCCTTCTTTTCATCAAACTAGGCATACCCAGTTCCTGTAAACATATAGTTTTATCCTCCAGTCCCCTAATCCTCTTGCTTGCTCTTCTCTGCACTCTTTCAAACTATTTACTAAATCTGCACTACTATTAATCTTCTCATCGTTCCCATCACCCATCTCCTCCCACTTATGACTGTATGACTATAACTTGTTGCTGGCAATCCTTATGATTTATATTGATATATTGACCATCAATTGTGTTGTAAATGTTGTACCTTGATGAACGTATCTTTTTTTTTTTATGTACACTGAGAGCATATGCACCAAGACAAATTCCTTGTGTGTCCAATCACACTTGGCCAATAAAAATTCTATTCTATTCTATTCTAAGTGTTGTATCATTAAGTATTAAATTTGTGCCCTATGACTATCATTAAGTGATATAAGTGTTGTACCTTGATGAACGTATCTTTTCTTTTATGTACACTGAGAGCTTATGCACCAAGACAAATTCCTTGTGTGTCCAATCACACTTGGACCATAAAAAATTCTATTCTATTCTATTCTATTCTATTCTATTCATTAAGTGTTGTATCATTAAGTGTTAAATTTGTAGCCTATGACTATCATTAAGTGTTGTAAGTATTGTACTCTGATGAACGTATCTTTTCTTTTATGTACACTGAGAGCATATGCACCAAGACAAATTCCTTGTGTGTCCAATCACACTTGGACAATACAAAAATTCTATTCTAGTCTAGTCTAGTCTAGTCTATTCTAGAGTCTCAACATCTTTTTTTACATCATGGCGACCAAAACTGGATGCAGTATTCCAAGTGTGGCCGTACCAAGGCCTTCTAAAGTAGAGATGACTTATAAAAATCTACACATTTTTTTAAAAAGTATCTCAGGCCGGCTATAATATTGGAGCCCACGACTGACAGTTACGTTCGCTTAGAACGGAGAAGTTTAGCATACCAAGAGCCACGTTGACCCCAGGGCCAAGCAGAAAACCAAAGGCCCAGCCAGGTCTGTCTCATTCATAATGCTGGCTTCAGCCGGTTTCATGGGGTTTAGCACGGTTAATGTTTTTTGCCAAATGTGGTGGAAGTTGATTCCCAGCTCTGTAACACAAAAAGAGAAAAAGCTTTGTTAGGTAAGGTTCCGCGGTGGGTTACCCCCCGGTTCGGTCCTATAGAACCGGTAATAAAACTGGTGGGAGGCTCTGCCTAATGACCCGAACATCACAAAAAGTGATCTGCGCATGCGCAGATGCGAACCGGTAGTAAAGGTAAAGTAGAACCCACCCCTGGTAAGTTTCATCGAGGGCGTCGAGAAACAAAAGAAAAGAATCAGTTGGCCGTGATGTCCCAATGACTCGTAAGATAATTGAACATCTTAATTTGGTCTCCCACTGTAGAAAGTAAGTCAGCGCTCATTCACCTTCCTAGAAAATGAAGTAATTTGGAGAATATTTGGAGCAGAGTGGGCCTGCTCAGGTGCCATCATCCAAACAATGTCGGTTGGTGGCCCCCAGGGGAAGAGTCTTCTCTGTGGCAGCACCGGCCCTTTGGAACGAGTTACCTCCGGGTTACGCCAACTCCCCGACCTCCGAACCTTCAAGCGGGAATTGAAGACTCTACTATTTAATTGTGCGGGACTAGCCTAAGTGTGTTTTAATTAATTTATTATAATTTAAAATTTTAAAGGGTTTTATATCGGTCTATGGCCGTTTTAGCTTCTTGTTCTACCCTCAGGTGCTTTGGAGAATAGTTTGACTCCCTCGTCTTTGTGGCAACCCCTGAGATATTGGAAGACTGCTATCATATCTCCCCTAGTCCTTCTTTTCATTACACTAGGCATACCCAGTTCCTGCAACTGTTCTTCATATGTTTTAGCCTCCAGTCTCCTAATCATCTTCGTTGCTCTTCTCTGCACTCTTTCTAGAGTCTCAACATCTTTTTTACATCGTGGCGACCAAAACTGGATGCAATATTCCAAGTGTGGCCTTACCAAGGCCTTATAAAGTGGCACTAACACTTCACGTGATCTTGATTCTATCTCTCTGTTTATGCAGCCCAGAACTGTGTTGGCTTTTTTAGCAGCTGCTGCACATGGCTGGCTCATATCTAAATGGTTGTCCACTAGGACTCCAAGATCCTAGTAGGTGGGCCCCACTCGCAGGTCACCATTACCGGTTTGTCCAAACCGGTCCGAACCAGCTGAATACCAACTCTGAACGGTGATGTTTGTGAGGGTGAAAACGGTCACTGAATGAACTTTTGTTAAGTCTAGTTGTGCCTCAACTAGCGATTTTGCACGTGGGATTTGACGGTCTTCGAAATACCAAACTTAGCAGTTGTGGTCCCAGAGTAGACCTGCTGAGATTCCCGGGAACATTTTCGAGTTTTGGAATCACTGACCCTTAAAAAGAGCCTGTGAAAATTTATTATGAAATATGGAAGCAAAATGATGAGCAGCGTTTTGTTAATTATGGGCATCTTAGCATGATGTCTGATTATGCGGTATAAATACAGAGAGAAAGGCAATGTGATGGAATCTGAATGCAAAATTTATTGAAATGCTGTCATCTAGAGGCAATAAAGGGCGTGATGTACGTGCCATAAATATGATCTCCTGTCTTTATTTCCCATGCAAATAGGGGTGCTGTCATTTCAAACGTAAACATGTGTCTGTGGTTACAAATGCAAGACAGCAAATTAAAATTGATTTTTGTCGTCCCCCCCCCCAACTTCCTTCCTTCCTTCCTTCCTTACCATGTTTTTTATTTATTGATTCATTTTGATTCGGCACCTTCGGACCGAACTTCGTTTTAAACGCATTTTACCTTGAACGTTGAACCCCTGTTAAGATCTAGCGACTTACAACTTCAGCGTGGCTTGCCTCAAAAAGAAAGGTGTGAGGTTGTAGAAGATCTTTCGGTGAGCCTGTGACAGTGGTGGGTTTCAAAAATTTTTACTAACAGTTCTGTGGGTGCGGCTTGGTTGGCGTGGTTTGGTGGGCATGGCAGGGGAAGGATACTGCAAAATCGCCATTCCCTCCCCACTCCTGGGGGAAAGATACTGCAAAATCTCCATTCCCTCCCCACACCAGGGAAAGGATATTGCAAAATCTCCATTCCCTCCCCACTCCAAGGGAAAAATACTGCAAAATCCCCATTTCCTCCTGATCAGCTGGGATTCGGGAGGCAGAGAATAGAGGGGGGCGGGGCCAGTCTGAATTTTTACTACCGGTTCTCCGAACTACTCAAAATTTCCGCTACCAGTTCTCCAGAACTGGTCTGAACCTGCTGATACCCACCTCTGGTCTATGGGCTTCGTGGGCTGGCAAGTCAGAACTCGTGCATTCTCCATAAATGAATTTTATTCTCAGGATTTGGGTATGGCTAGTCTAGAGAAAAGAAGGACATGGGGGGAGGAGATATGTGTCGTGTCCCACTCCTCCGCTGACGGCCGGGTCAGGGAAATCCGAATCAGGCTTGCCTCTGCAGCTCTGCCCAAAGTCCTAGCAAAGTCCTCAGAGCAGGCAGGAGACCAGTAAGTGACTTCAGCAAGATAAGTTCGACTTTGCCTGACTCAGAGACTGCCAGAAAGCAGATCCTTTATATAGGCCATGGGGTGTGGCTCCATGACTCAGCACTCATTAAGGCCTGCCCCTCCCTTCCTTCTGTTGCCTCCGCCTATCCAGTCTTCTGATGCGAGGGTCACTCCAATCAGCAGCTGTTGGAAATAAACTTTCCTCAGGCTCACATGCTGTGGAGGAGGGGAGGGTCTAGCTGCTCCATTTGCCTGGGCATGGAGCCAGGGCCGGGGCCGGGGGGTGCTTCCTCCTCTGCAGCCTGCTTGGGCATGGAGCCAGGGCTGGGGCCGGGAGGTGCCCCCTCCTCTTCAGCTTGTCTGGGCATGGAGCCAGGACTGGGGCCGGGAGGTGCCCCCTCCTCTGCAGCTTGTCTGGGCATGGAGCCAGAACTGGGGCCGGGAGGCATACATTCCTCCGTGTTCGGGAGCAGATAAGCAGACCCCGGCTGCGGTGAGAGCGGACAAGACACAACAATATGATTACAGTATTCCAGTATTTGAGGGGCTGCCACAAAGAAGAGGGGGTCAAATTATTCTCCAAAGAGGCTGAAGGCAGGACAAGAAGCAATGGATAGAAACTAATCAAGGAGAATACCAACCTGGAATTAAGGAGGAACTTCCTAACAGTGAGGACAATTAACCAGTGGAACAGCTTGCCACCAGAAGTTGTGGGTGCCCCATCACTGGAAGTTTTTAAGAAGATTCTAGACAGCCACTTGTCTGAAATGGTATGGGACAATGGTGGCGAAACTTTTACTCACCGTGTGCCGAACAGATCCGTGCTTTGCGCACTTTGCCCGCAACGCATGTGCCATCCGTGCTAACGTGTGGCTCCTCCCCATGCGCTGTGCTCACAACCACAATCTGCACATGCGCACAGCTTTCACACATGCGCCCCACCGTGCGGTCCGTGCGCAATTGCATCATCGGCGCATGCACGTGGCTTTTGCGTGCGCAAGGAACATGCGTGAATGCCGTCTGCGCATGTGTGCGCTACATGTCAGTACTCGCATGCGCAAATGCGCACACATGCACAGGAGAGCTCCAAAGATCAGCTGGGTCCCCTGAATTGCGCGCATCACACCAAAGGCCCGAACACCAGCTGGGGAACATTCGCATGGGCAGCTGCAGGTGAGTTGGGTGATAGCTCGCGTGCCCAGAAAAATGTGCCATGTGTGCGATAGGCTTGCCATTACGGGTGTAGGATCTCCTGCTTGAGCAGGGGGATGGATTAGAAGACCTCTAAGGTCCTGTTGTGACTCATCCTCCCTCCTCTCCTCAGCCGGGCCCCTCCCGTCTCCAACCGGGCCTTTTATCAGACTCGGAGTCTGATAATGAAGATGAACGGCCTGTCATGACTCCAGCCCCCGGCCCTGGCCCCATGCCCGGAGAGGATTCAAGGAGTGAAAGGACAAGCCCGATAAACCTCATTCATACAGCGTGTGTTCCTTTGGCTCAGCCTTCAGAGCAGGAAGCCAGCCAGGTGGGGGAATTAACCAGGCCTACTCCCTCTGACCCCTCCCTTTCCCAGACGCTGACAGCAGATCCAGCTGAAGACAATTCAGAGTAGATGGACCCTCGCTTCCGGAGATCTGAGAGGCAACACCAGCAGAAGGAAGGGAGGGGCAGGCCTGGATAAATGCTGAGTCATGGAGCCACACCCCACAGCCTATATAAAGGACCTGCTTTTGGCATTCCAACCTTGAGTCAAGCAAAGTCTTAGCTAGTTTGCTGATATCGGACTCTATCGCTGAAGTCACAACTTGGATTCCTGCCTGCCCTGATAAACCTCGAAGGAACTTGGCAAGCTGCAGAGGCTTCGTTGCCAAGTTTGTTACGGACTTTCCTGACTTGTTCGTCGGAGTGGGAGTGGGACACGACAGGTCCCTTCCAGTTCTATTCCAAATTGATTAGGGAACATTATACGTTACTGGGCTGGGGGGGTGGAATATGTTGAGAACAAGAGGAAGATAAGTAAATTATTGGTTAGTCTCGAATCTGTGAGAAGGTTTTGTACCTTCAAGCAACGGTGGCTCTTCCTCGAAACGATCGGAATACGTCTCGTTGGATGGAAACGGGGAAGCACCTGCGGGTTGAAAGATCTGACCTTCAAGCAGTTGAGAAGAATTGGATTGGGGCCAAGGACCTGGCTGGAATCTAGGACAAAGAAAGCATTCAAAATAGGGGCTGCTGGAATGAAGAGACCCTCATGGGAAGGTGAAGATTCCTCCCTTCCTTCCTCCTTCCTTTCCTTCCTTCCTTCCTTCCTATTCTCTTCTTCCTTCCTTTTTTCCTTCCCCATCTCCCTTCCTCCCTTCCCTCCTATTCCCACCTTCCTTCCTTCCTTCCTTCCTTCTCCTATCTCCTTTCCTTCCTATCTCCTTCCTTTCCCCATCTCACTCCCTCCTTTTTTCCTTCCCTCCTTCCTTCCCTCCCTCCTTCCTTCCTTCCTTCCTTCCTTCCTTCCTTACTATTCTCTTCTGTTATAGCCCACCAACAGATTCAGACAGTGAGGAGGTTGGGGAGGAACATGGGCCAGTCCTGGAGTCTGTCTGGGGAAGGCTCTGTTGAGGGCTCTGCGTCAGAGGCAGAGAGGTGGCCAGGGCCGTATGCCAGTTATCAGCTGCCTTCGGAGTCGGACATCAATGAGGCAGACAAACAGCTGGAGCCTGTTCCCAGGGTGTGCATGCGCAGAGCTGCCAGGAGAAGGGAACAGCTAAGGAACAAGGGTCGACTCAGGAGTAAAGCCACAGGTGGATGATGAATGGCCCCTCCCAGAGGGAATAAAAGAGGAGCAAAAGGGGAGTGGAGTTTGCAGGAGACAATTAGTTCGCCTAATTGGTTGGTGACTCTCCAAGACTCCTTGCCAAGTTTTGAAGGTATCGGCCTGGCAGCTCCCCAAGCCAGATAAGGTCTGTGACTGTAAATTCTCCCTCTCATTCACATCCTTTGCTGGATGTGAATGAGAGGAATTTACAGTAACTTAATAAAAAGGGTTTTTAGTCCAGACAAGGAGTCTGCTTCGTAGTTTGGGGAAGCGTAGGTCAGAACATCTTCTTCCGTCCTTCTCCCATCTCCTTTCCTTCCTTCCTTCCTTCCTTCCTTCCTTCCTTCCTTCCTTCCTTCCTTCCCTCCCTCCCTCCTTCTCCTGCACTAACTCACCAGCAGAGATGTGGCAGGGTGGAGGAAAGTAAATGGTCTATATTATTTCGTTAGGGCAGCCAGCAGATTAAACCCTTCAAGGTACTAAAATACTGGGCTGTTTGCTTGATTTCTTCCTTTAAATAAGTACCGTAAAGTGTTCAACTTTGCAAATAACTAGGTTTAATTACGTCGGTTACAAAAAATATACTATATATATATATATATATACATATATATGTATATATATACCTACATATATATGTATATACATATACATATACATATACATATACATGTATATGTATATGTATATATATATATATATGTAGGTCTTTGGTTATTTGGGTTTTCTCCCGCGTAAAATTGGAAGTGTCTTGGCGACGTTTCGACGAAGTCTCATTCGTCATCTTCAGGCTTCAGCTTCCTGCTTCTGGGAGCAATGTGTGATTGCAGCTGTTTCTTCCTTTTTAACTGCTAGTGGGGGTTTGAACTGATTGGGTGGGAGCTTGGCTGTGCTCTGATTGGATGGGGGGTTTTTTGTGCTCTGATTGGCTGGGGGTGTGTCCTGTTTGGGTGGGGGCTTGGTTGTGCTCAGATTAGTCTGAGTTGCAGGGGGATTTGAGCTGGTGAGCTGCACTGCTGCTGTTTGGCTTCGTGTTCGTGGTCGTGCTACATCTTCATAGTGGGTGTCAGTACATGCAGCAGTACTTTCACACATTGCTCCTAGAAGCACGAAGCTAAACCCTGAAGATGACGAATGAGACTTCGTCGAAACGTCGCCAAGACACTTCCAATTTTACGCGGGATAAAACCCGAATAACCAAAGACCTACATACAAACACCCGCGAAAACCTCAGAAAACAAATATATATATATATATATATTAAATGTACAGATTTAATGCCATAATAAAAATGAAATAATGTATAAGTCTCACTTTTTTCCAGAGTCTTCAGGCCTGGCAGAACTTTCCTCTTGACGGTCGGCATCATAGTTTGATTGGTAAAAATCTATATCGAACTGCAAAAAGTCGGACATCCTACGAAGGTTTTAAAAAAATGTTTGTTAAGCATTAACAGCTTAAGTGCAGTGGTGAGTTTCAAATAATTTAACAACCATTCTTTGCCCTAATTTTTTTTTATTTATCTGCATTTATATCCCGCCCTTCTCCGAAGACTCAGGGCGGCTTACACTATGTCAAACAATAGTCTTCATCCATTTGTATATTATATACAAAGTCAACTTTTATTGCCCCCCCACAATCTGGGTCCTCATTTTACCTGCTTTATAAAGGATGGAAGGCTGAGTCAACCTTGGGCCTGGTGGGACTTGAACCTGCAGTAATTGCAAGCAGCTGTGTTAATAACAGACTGTCTTAGCAGTCTGAGCCACCAGAAGCCCTGGTGGCCAGCTGGGTGGGCGTGGCCATGGTAGGTGTGGCCAGGGAATGTGACAAGCAGCACTCCGCCTCCTGCACCCCCCCGGGAGCAAAAACAGGCCACGGGGTGTGTGCGCCGCGCACACACACACACACACACACACACACACACGTGCCCTGTTTTGGGCTTAGTAGGCCTCCCTGCAGCCTCCTGGGAACCAAAACAGGGCGTGTGGGGACTCCTGGAAGGGGCGGGGAGGGGAGGGGCCAGCCAGCAATTTAACAACCGGTTCTCCTGAACCGGCCTGAACCAGCTGAGTCCGCATCACTGCCTAAGGTAAACGTTTACACAGCCGCGAAAATTACCTATTCAACTTATTTTCTGGGTTGCTCTAGAAATAAAATCATGCAGTTATACATTGTTCTAGCCCATAGCTTTTAAATTTATCGCTTTACTGAAAATAACACAAGCGGATCGATTCAACACCATCCGTTAATCCCAAAACGAATCAACTGAACTATTTATTTATTATTTAGATTTTTTTAGACTATGTTGTTCCTTGCAGGAATCACACTTTTTTGTGTGTTTGGCAAGGATTTCAAATAACACAGACGGCTCTGTAAATACAACACGCGGTGAATCACCCCAAAAAATGCCATCCCCCTTTTAGGCTAAAAATGTTTTGCAAAACCAATGCATGGGGTTCATTTATGGTGCATGGTGTGAACCTGGAAAGAGTAGATTGAATCACAGTTAGGTTAAGAACACCTCTGCTATCAAGTGATCATATTCCTTATTTTATTTTACTTTTCTGTCCTCTTCAGAGATGAAAGTTGTGGAGTTTTTCTTGGTTTGTCAATGCAATATTTGAGTCTACCTGTCAAAATATGGATAAGCTGAGCGCTATGATGTGGTCTATCAAAACCACCCAGTGATTCTCAGAGTCCCCCATATAATATATAATATAATATAACAACAGAGTTGGAAGGGACCTTGGAGGCCTTCTAGTCCAACCCCCTGCCCAGGCAGGAAACCCTACACCATCTCAGTCAGATGGTTATCCAACATTTTCTTAAAAATTTCCAGTGTTGGAGCATTCACAACTTCTGCAGGCAAGTCGTTCCACTGATTAATTGTTCTAACTGTCAGGAAATTTCTCCTTAGTTCTAAGTTGCTTCTTTCCTTGATTAGTTTCCACCCATTGCTTCTTGTTCTACCCTCAGGTGCTTTGGAGAATATTTTGACTCCCTCTTCTTTGTGGCAACCCCTGAGATATTGGAAGACTGCTATCATGTCTCCCCTGGTCCTTCTTTTCATTAAACTAGACATACCCAGTTCCTGCAACCGTTCTTCATATGTTTTAGCCTCCAGTCCCCTAATCATTTTTGTTGCTCTTCTCTGCACTCTTTCAGCATCTTTTTTACATCGTGGCGACCAAAACTGAATGCAGTATTTCAAGTGTTGCCTTACCAAGGCATTATAAAGTGGCACCATCACCATGCTTCTATCACAGTTTTAATATATGTTACGGGAAAAGGACAATAATGTAGGTCAGTTGTTCTCAACCTGTAGTTTGCAGAGAGATTTAAGACAAGATTGGCCAACCATTCATCTGAAATGGTATTGCGTTTCCTGCACCAGCAGAGGGTTGGACTAGAACAATGGTCCCCGACTGGTGGTCCATGGACCACTGATGGTCTGTGAGAAAAATTTGGTGGTCTGCAGAAAAATTATTTGCATTTTTTTATATTGCACTAAATCGGGGGTCCTCAAACTACGGCCCCTGGGCTGGATACCTGCAATGAACGTTTGTGTTGCTGCAGAGAGTCTCCCCCTTCGGGGTCTTTTTGTGTGGATCTGAGGGGGACAGAAATTCCAACTCGGGGTCTGCTTCAACCTCCTGGTGGGGGGCTTTGGGGGAAGTCTGGAGGGAAGTGCCACTGATGGCGAAGAACCGGAGGGCCTTGTTCCAGTGGGACTGCATCATGGCCTGGAACTGGCTGACCATCTCAGCCCACTGAGCCTCCAGGTGCCGGTACCTGGCCTTGCACTCCCGCAGGTCTCTCCTTTGCTTGGAAATCCTATGCTCCTAGTCCTCAGTGAGGTGCTTCTGCTGAGCCTCCTTCTCGGTCAGATCCAATTTGAACTGAGCCAGCTGTTTCGCCAACTCTTTCTTGTGGTGGCTATTTAGCTCCAACAATTGCTTCCTGTTGGGGCCCTAAGGAACCCATGCGGGCAGGGGGGGAAGGGTTGGGAGGGGAGGGGAAAGTAGAGACCGGTGGGGCCAGTGGTGGGATTCAGCCAGTTCGCACCACTTCGGGGGAACCGGTTGTTAACTTTCTGAGCAGTTTGGCAAACTGGTTGTTGGAAGAAATCATTAGGGCAGAGAACCGGTTGTGGGGCACCCCTCAACATGAGTGACATCATGCTGGCCACACCCACCCAGTCACATGACCACTTAACCACACCCACCCAGCCAGTCATTAGGCAGATCATATTAGCGGTCCGCGGGATTTAAAATTATGAATTTAGTGGTCCCTGAGGTCCGAAAGGTTGGGGACCCCTGGACTAGATGACCTTCAAGTTCCCTTCCAACTCTGCTATTCTGATTCCCAGAATCCTTGGTTGTTGTTTTTTTGTTTTTTGTTTTGTTTTTTGTTTACATTTATATCCCGCCCTTCTCCGAAGACTCAGGGCGGCTTACAGTGTGTAAGGCAATACTCTCATTCTATTTGTATATTTACAAAGTCAACTTATTGCCCCCCCAACAATCTGGGTCCTCATTTTACCTACCTTATAAAGGATGGAAGGCTGAGTCAACCTTGGACCTGGTGGGATTAGAACCTGCAGTAATTGCAGGCAGCTGTGTTTTAATAACAGGCTTCTTACAGCCTGAGCCACACCGCGGTCTTCGTTCATGCCAGCAAGAATGCCTGGAATTTATCAATATCCCTCAAGATTGGCAAGGCTTTATAAACGCACAAAGACAAGGAAAAGCAAAGGAGAACATCAGCATATTTGTAAAACATAAAAGCGTATTTTATAAATGTATAAAACGTAATCAATGTATCATTTGGGCTATTGTGAGCTGCCGCTTTATGCTTGCTGTGCTTCACTGTTCTGCGGTGACAGGCTGCCATGATTAGTGGCGAGGGAGAAGGAAGAGGGAAATCTAATTTTGCGTAGCTTCTTTTCCAAAAACACCACACTACTAACCAGAGCATATAAAACATTTGCTAGACCGATTCTAGAATACAGCTCGCCTGTTTGGAACCCTCACCACATCTCTGACATCAATACAATTGAACGTGTCCAGAAATATTTTACAAGAAGAGTTCTCCATTCCTCTGAAAACAACAAAATACCTTATCCCACCAGACTTGAAATCCTAGGCTTAGAAAACTTGGAACTCCGTCGCCTTCGACAAGACCTAAGTTTAACTCACAGAATCATCTATTGTAATGTCCTTCCTGTTAAAGACTACTTCAGCTTTAATTGCAATAATACTAGAGCAACCAATAGATTTAAACTTAATGTCAACCGCTTTAATCTAGATTGCAGAAAATATGACTTCTGTAACAGAATCATCAGTGCTTGGAATACTTTACCTGACTCTGTGGTCTCTTCCCATAATCCTAAAAGCTTTAACCAAAAACTTTCTACTATTGACCTCACCCCATTCCTAAGAGGACCATAAGGGGTGTGCATAAGCGCACAAACGTGCCTACCGTTCCTGTCCTATTGTTTTTCTTTTCTTCTTCCTATATATATATGCTTATACCTCCTTATATTTACTCATATATGTGTTTATATACTATATAATCTTTTTTGTATGATACCTACATATATTGTTGTGACAAAATAAATAAATAAATAAACAAATAAACAAATCGAAAGTAAATGCTGTGCCTTCTCGAGATGCTGCTTCAAGGTCATCCAGCTGGAAGACAGGAAGGGGCTGCGTACCAAACCGCGCTTGAATTGACCGTTAAGAAAAAAATCTTGCAAGGATTTGATTTGTTATACTGGGGTGGCCAATGAAGGACAGTAAAGGGAGGGGAAGTAGAACTTAGAGGTTTTGGTGCATGATTCTCAATTCTGGCTACGCAATGCTGCGATCGACTTGATCTCTTAATAAAACTATACCTTTCTCAACAAATGAAGCCAAGAATCGTTTTCATTTAGAGGTTTAAGTTGTGGGCAGTCTGACAGCTTCTTAACAATCTCCTACAGGTAGTCCTCAATTTGCAACCGTTCATTTAGAGACCGTTCTAAGTTACAACGACACGATCATTTTTCGCATTTCAACCGTTGCAGCAACCCCAATGGGTCACATGATGAAAATTCAGACACTTGGCAAGTGGCTCATATTTATGACGGTTGCAATGTTGCGGGGTCATGTGATCACTTTTTGCAATCTTTTGACAACAAAGTCAACGGGTAAACCAGCTACATTTAACAACCAGGTTACTAACTTAAGAACTGTAGTGATTCACTTAGCAAGTGTGGCAAGAAAAGTCGTAAAATGGAGCAAAACTCATTTAGCAATGGCCTCACTTAGCAACATGAATTTTGGGCTCCATTATTGTCGTTAACATCAAAAACATCATTAAAAAAGGACAACAAAGAATGTTCTTTCTGCGCCAACTCAGTAACCTCAAACTGCCCAAGGAGCTGCTGATCCAATTCTGCAGAGGAATTATTGAGTCTGTCATTTGCACCTCTATAACTGTCTGGTTCGGTTCTGCAACCCAACAAGAAAGACACAGACTTCAGAGGATAATTAGAACTGCAGAAAAAATAATTGCTACCAACCTGCCTTCCATTGAGGACCTGTATACTGCACGAATCAAGAAGAGGGCCGTGAAAATATTTACAGATCCCTCGCATCCAGGACATAAACTGTTTCAACTCCTACCCTCAAAACGACGCTATAGAGCACTGCACACCAGAACAACTAGACACAAGAACAGTTTTTTCCCAAAGGCCATCACTCTGCTAAACAAATAATTCCCTCAACACTGTCAGACTATTTACTGAATCTGCACTACTATGAATCGTCTCATAGTTCCCATCACCAATCTCTTTCCACTTATGACTGTATGACTATAACTTGTTGCTGGCAATCCTTATGATTTATATTGATATATTGATCATCAATTGTGTTGTAAATGTTGTACCTTGATGAACGTATCTTTTCTTTTATGTACACTGAGAGCATCTGCACCAAAGACAAATTCCTTGTGTGTCCAATCACACTTGGCCAATAAAAAAATAATAAATAAATAAAAATTAAGTCGAGGACTACCTGTTCATATTTATTTTCATATTTGTTTACTTGATTGCCTATAATCAGACTAATATGCTTCTATCTCATGCCCTCATTTATTTAAAAAAATATCTTATATAACAATTTGGCCCTGGGGCAATTTTATTTCTTACTAATTAGCAAATTATATTTCAAATCTAAGCCGACTTCAATCTTACACCTTCGTTTGTTAAAATGCAACAATCATTCCGTGCAGCAATTTTAATTTTTGCTAATTAACAAAAATGTGTTCCCAAACAAACAAACAAACAAAAACTTTAAATTTTTTTGTTTGTTTTGATTTATTTTTAATAAGTATAGTAAATTAGGGGGGTTTTTAATGGGAAATATGACATTTCCTATGAATTATGCACAAATATAATTAGGAGCTGAAGTGTTGCCATTCCTAAAAAGCACCTCCGGATAATATTTTAAAATTTAATCATGCTCTGAAATGCCATTAATATTTCTTGGAAGTACCGAATCAAAACAGAAAACAAGCCATCCACAAGCTGTTCTTCCTCATTTTAAGATGTGGAAAAGCTATGAACAGCTGCGATTTAGGAAACCACCAGCACTTTTAAAAATTAAAAATTAAGGGTATTTAAAAAACATACCTTATAATTCAGTTTACAAACAGCAAAATCCAACCAACCGTTTCCCTATATTTAACCTGGGTGATCCTGAGCTATTTATAAGATCCTAAATTTGGCCTCCCAACAGATGTATGACGGAAAGAAAAGCAGTCGCTACCAGAGGCAACATATCCAAAAAGGATTGACTTGGCAACGACACTAATAACTGAAAGAGAACACCACGTAATTTTTCAAACATCGGTCATTTTTTTGCTCTGGAATCTAAAGTCCCCATTATCTAAAGTTGATGGAAGAAGACACCCAGAGATACTTTTAAACTTAAGCAAAAGAGGGAATATTTAATAATGTCGTAGGCGCCAAACCCCAAAAAGTTGTATTTATAAAAACCCGTGCAATAATTCTGTCGGTAGTCAAGTGTTGGAAGAAATATCCATCTGGGTTCAGTTCCAAGTGGGGACAAAGACACTGGAAACATGGAGGCTGCTTGGAAAGATGGTTTAATGGTGGTCAGGATCACATGGCTTGAGTTCCTGAACAGAAAAGGGCTGAGATCCTGTGTGCTCCCTGGTTTTATGCTTTTTCTGAGCTTTGAACTTTCTGGGGCACAGGAAGAGTACCCTGATTGACTGTCCCACTCCCAGGGGGTGGGGGTCTTAGCTAGCCTTGCTGGTTGATGTAATCTTCCCAGGTGCCAGGTGGTGAGTTTCAGTTGCTAGATGGGTTCTATTATGATGCAGATGATGGTTGACAAAGGTGGGGGGAAATGAGTGAGCTTAGCTGAGGCTTTAATGGCCCATTGACAAAGGTGGGGGGCGGAGTCAGGAAGCTGCTTTGTCTTTAAAACATGTTTCTCCATTTCTCATCCAGGGAAATATATTCTGCCTTTTAAATATTTTCTAAAATATTTCATTCTCCTAGGAGGGGGATGAGTGCTAAATTCCTACAGAAGGGAAAAAAACCTATCGAAAGCTCTTAGAAAAAGAGAAAGGATCATAATCAATTTAATGTGGATTAGAATAGGGACCTCGGAGGTCTTCTAGTCCAACCCCCTGCTTAGGCGGGAAACCTTACATCCGTGATGGAGAATGTATGGCGGGTCCATGCGGGGGGCAGGGGCACGCGCGCATTGCATTTTATTTATTTATTTATTTATTATTTAAATTTTTATACCGCCCTTCTCCCGAAGGACTCAGGGCGGTTTACAGCCAAGTAAAAATACACCATGATACAATATGAATACAATTAAAATACAATTTAAAAAACTTATTAAATTGGCCAAAATTAAAAATTTAGAATAAAAACCCATTAAAAACCCATAAATTTAAAACTAACCCAGTCCAGCGCAGATAAATAAGTGAGTTTTGAGCTCGCGACGAAAGGTTCGGAGGTCCGGAAGTTGACGGAGTCCTGGAGGGAGTTCGTTCCAGAGGGCGGGAGCCCCCACAGAGAAGGCCCTTCCCCTGGGCGTCGCCAGACGACACTGTCGCGCCGACGGCACCCTGAGGAGTCCCTCTCTGTGAGAGCGCACGGGTCGGTGAGAGGTATTCGGTAGCAGCAGGCGGTCCCGTAAATAGCCCGGCCCTATGCCATGGAGCGCTTTGAAGACGTTCACCAACACCTTGAAGCGCACCCGGAAGGCCACAGGTAGCCAGTGCAGTCTGCGCAGGATAGGTGTCACACGGGAGCCACGTGGGGCTCCCTCTATCATTTGGGCGGTTTGGGTACTCGCACGCATGTTTCAGGCACTTGGTCCGGAAAAGATTCGTCATCACGGCCCTATACCATTTCAGACAAACGGTTAAAAGATTAAAGAGGCCTAGCTTTGTAAACCTCAGTTTTAGTTTTAAGACAATTGGTTATTCTTAATTTTAAAAAAAATTATTCCTCATAGCTAATGTCCCAAAAGTTTATTTTTCCTTTCTTTTGTTTTTCCTCAGGAGCTCCTTCATAGGTATAATAATGCATCTCTCTTGTAAATCCAAAGTAATAAAATTGTCCCTATCGCTTTCCTGAGTTAAAATCCGCGTATTCAAGTCATTTGTTGGGTTTATTATTTGCGTGTCCCTTTAAATGATCGATAAGGGTGGCTTAGTGGCTAAGACGCTGAGCTTGTCGATCGAAAAGGTCGGCAGCTCAGCGGTTCGAATCCCTAGTGCTGCCGCGTAATGGGGTGAGCTCCCATTACTAGTCCCAGCTTCTGCCAACCTAGCAGTTCAAAAGCAGGTAAAAAATGCAAGTAGAAAAAATGGGGACCACCTTTGGTGGGAAGATAACAGCATTCCGTGCGCCTTTGGCGTTGAGTCATGCTGGCCACATGACCACAGAGACGTCTTCGGACAGCGTTGGATTTTCGGCTTTGAAACGGAGAGGAGCACCGCCCCCTAGAGTCGGGAACGACTAGCACATATGTGTGAGGGGAACCTTTAAACGATCAATACCACAGCTCATTTCATTTGTTGGTCTAGTAAGTGATACAGGTAGTCCTCGACTCGTGTCCGCAAGTGGGCTCAAAATTTCTGTCGCTAAGTTAGACATTTGTTAAGTGAGGCTTGTTGCATTTTACGATCTTTCCGGCCACCGTTGTTAAGTGTACCCCTGCATTTGTTGATGCCGTCATTAAGTGAATCTGGTTTCCCTGTCAATGTTGCTCGGCAGAAGGTCACAAAAGCGGATTGTGTGACACACACACACCCCCGAGACACTGCGACCGTCATAAATATGAGTCAGTTCCCAAGCGTCTCAATTTTGATCACAAGACCACGGGGATGCCCCAACGGTCGTAAGTGTGGAAAACGGCCAGAGGTTCCTTTTTTTCAGTCCTGTGGTAATTTTGTAATGGTCTCTAAACAAACTGTCATAAGTCGAGGACCACCTGGGCAGAGATATTTTTTTTTCCACAGCTCTCCCTACTGAGCTTTTCAAGAGAAGGAAGGTAAAGGGTTTAACCTTAGTTTCACCATGTAAAAAAAAAATTATATTGCCGTTTTATTTTATTTCATTAAACTTTATTTTGATTTCTAAAAGCAATACTTTTATTTTTCCATTACTATATAGAGCATTAAGCATCTGCCTAGTGAACCTTCTTAGCAATCAATGCATTTTGGCAGGACTGTGGCATGGATTTAAATATAATTTCCTAAATGTATTTAAATGCCAGCGTTTCTGTGAGGACATCCTTGATTTTCTTCGCGGTACGAGTTTCACCTTGCGTTGCAAAATTTCTAAAAGGTGAAGCAGAAAAACGGAATTAATCTTTGGGTCGAATAACCATAAGTCAGGATATGTTCATCGCTGCTGTTTCATCCACTTAAGCTGAAGACTTCTGCTATTTCTTGGCTGCAATCTCAGGTTCTCGACTTACAACGGTTCATTTAGTGACCAAGTTATAACGGCAGCGAAAAAGAGTGACTTAGAGTACCGTTTTTCACACATACAACTGTCGCAGGCCTCCCCATGATGAAAATTCAGATGTTTGTCAAGTGACTCATATTTATGACGGTCTTGTGATCCCCTTTTGTGACCTTCTGACAAGCAAAGTCAAGGGTCTTAACAGCCAGGTTGCTAACTTGTGATTCACTTAACAACTGCAGCAAGAAAGATCATTAAAAATGGGGCAAAAATCACTTAGCCAACGTCTCACTTAGCAACATAAATCTGGGGCTCAATTGTGGTCGCAAGTTGAGGAGTACCGATAGCGATATCCAGATTTATGCAGGTAGGGGAGGTCTAAATAATATTTTGGCGACTGTGGCCAGAGGGAAAAGCAAGGCAGCAAAAATTAAATTGAGGGGGCACAATGAAGAATATATCTGCTGAACAAAACTCCGCATTGGCAACAGGTAAGGCATCCGGCCAGTAAACAGACTGGTAGACTCAGTTGCAACAGATACAGTTGCCCACCCCGCAAGGGATTATGGGATCATTAAATGAAGATGATAAATACGGCAAGCGTCTGAATTTTGATCCGGTGACCAAGATCGTGACTATGAAAAACACCCCTAAGTCACATTTTTTTTCAGTGTCGTCGTAACTAAGCGAACTGTTACAAGTCGAAAATTACGGCATTTTGCCGCACATACAATGTTTTCTTCTTCATCCCGCAACCGCATCACCTTTCTCGAGCCACGCCATGCCAAGGACGGATTACAGCCATGAATAAACCATGATTTCAATTACCTCCCTGGAAACTATCGCTAGCCGCAGAATTCAAATGACGCTACTGTGTTGAACGTGGCAAGCTTTCCATATCTGCTGGGAAGATTCATAACCTTTGCTCCGAAGCCGGCTGTGCAGCCTTGACGTAAGGATGGTCCCCCCCCCCCCGATTGATGGGCAAAGACAAATGGCCACCTTGATACGTCTTGAAGAAAGGGCAGAATTTAATCATCATCTTCACACACTGATCCAATTCTGATCCAATACTGATCCAATTCTACAGAGGAATTATTGAGTCTGTCATTTGCACCTCTATAACTGTCTGGTTCGGTTCTGCAACCCAACAAGAAAAACACAGACTTCAGAGGATAATTAGAACTGCAGAAAAAATAATGGCTACCAACCTGCCTTCCATTGAGGACCTGTATACTGCACGAATCAAGAAGAGGGCCGTGAAAATATTTGCAGATCCCTCGCATCCTGGACATAAACTGTTTCAACTCCTACCCTCAAAAGGACGCTCTAGAGCACTGCACAAAACAGAACAACTAGACACAAGAACAGTTTTTTCCCGAAGGCCATCACTCTGCTAAACAAATAATTCCCTCAACACTGTCAGACTATTTACTGAATCTGCACTACTATTAATCTTCTCATAGTTCCCATCACCAATCTCTTTCCACTTATGACTGTATGACTATAACTTGTTGCTGGCAATCCTTATGATTTATATTGATATATTGATCATCAATTGTGTTGTAAATGTTGTACCTTGATGAACGTATCTTTTCTTTTATGTACACTGAGAGCAGATGCACCAAGACAAATTCCTTGTGTGTCCAATCACACTTGGCCAATAAAAAATCTATTCTATTCTATTCTCACTCTGCGAGTGGCTCAAACTCCTTGTTGAGATCTGCTGGGATACCATCCTATTTTGCAAAATTGTGTTTGTTTGGTTTGGTTTTGTTATTTTCTTTTAATAAAGTCTTGTTTTCATTGACCCCATGCTTGTTGGTTGAATTCATTTCCAACAGCTGTGCCAAAGGTGCTTTTTTCAGGAGGCAACGGGACTTTCTGGGTTTTTTCTCTTCGAAGATGTTTCGCTTTTCATTCCAAGAAGCTTCTTCAACTCTGACTTGGATGGTGGGGAATGGAAGGGTTTATATTCCTTGCAAACAGCCGGTCCTTTGCATCCTTTTAGGAAGCAGTTGAATATTGTTTGTTTGCTTCCACGTTTGTTTCCTCAAATACTTTAAATTATTAATTTTATTTGTTCGTTGGCTTAGCATCCTTCACCTTTCCTGCCAAGAATTCAAGAGAAACGGGCACAGCAATCCCAAATCCCCCGCCTCTCCCAGTACAGCTAGTCCTCGATTTACGACCACAATGGAGCCCCAAATTTCGGTCGCTGAGTGAGAGACATTTGCTAAGCGCGTTTTGCGACCTTTCCGGCCACCGTTATTAAGTGAACCACTGCCGTCGTTAAATTAGTAACACGGCTGTTAAGTGAATCTGGCTTCCCCCCCCCCTTGACTTTGCTCGTCAGGAGGTCGCAAAAGGGGGATCACGTCGTGACCCCGGGACCGTCATAAATGTGAGTCAGTTGCCTAAATGCGTCCGAATTTGGATCACGTGACCATGGGGTCGTAAGCGTAAAAAAAAATGGTCACAAGTCCCTTTTTTCAGTGCCGTTGCAACTCTGAACGGTCACTAAACGAGGACTGCCTGTCCCAGCCCCCCCTCCCCCCCCTGCCTAGACAAGCTGCAGCACAATTTGGCGTCAAACTACGACTCCCATAAAGCTTTGCTGCTGCCTCCTTCCCCCCCCACTCCCCCGCTGAGGCTGCCGGGAGCTGTAGTAGCTTCCTCCTTTCCCCCCCCTCCCCTTTCCAATGGAACGCTTTCCCGGCTGTGCCCTAATACGCATGCGCGCGAGATGCTTTCTCGACTTCCCGCTGATTTATAGACTTACTATAGTGACGGATATCTTTTCTTTTTTTTCCCCCAGGTTGGCACTTCCGAGCCTACTTTGCCCCCCACAAACTTTCCTAAGAGTTTTTTTTAAGAGGTTTTTTTTTTCCCCAGGAGAGAAAAAATAATTTGCAAAAAAAAGGCACAGCTGCGACTACATAACCCATCCCAAGGGCAAAAGCAAGCTGCAGAGTGGGTGGGTGGGTGTGCAATGGAGCAGGGGTCTCCAACCTTGGTCCCTTTAAGACTTGTGGACTTCAACTCCCAGAGTCCCTCAGCCAGCAAAGCTGGCTGAGGAACTCTGGGAGTTGAAGTCCACAAGTCTTAAAGGGACCAAGGTTGGAGACCCCTGCAATGGAGGAGGGAAGCAAGGAGCAGAGAGAGAGAGAAAGAAAGAGTGCAAGGGGGGGAAACTTCCTGCAAAGCCAAAAAAAAAATAAATCCTTTTTTTTTTTTTTGCTCCTGCGCGTGCAATTGCACCCCAGTTGCAACACGGTGCAACCTCGGTGCATTGCAACCAGCCCTTTTTGCAAAGGCAGGGCGTGCATCTCTCTGGAGTCTTTCTATTTCCTCCCAGGTGGAAGGGACCGGCGTGTTTTCTGGGCTGCCACGCCGGGTTTGCACGGGTTGCAGGAGCAACAGCAGCAGCAAGGGCTTTGTCCGGACCGGACCGGACCGGACCGGGGTAGGGTAAGGCACCGAAGCTTTGGCTGCGGGTGGTCTCTGCTGGGGTGGGGTCCCCTTTTGCATGGATCCAGCGGATCCAGCGAAGCGGCCGCACCGCTCTGTGCAGGTAGTCCTCGGCTTGCGACGCGACGCTTCGCTTAGTGACCGACGTTTGCAAAAGGGACTTGGGACTCCCCTAACCCTTAACCCCGACCCGTTGTTTTTTTTTCCCGGTCCTAAGTCCCTAAAAACGGACTTAGGAGCGTTGCACACACGCACACACACGGGTCCCCTGGTCCAAATTTCAGACGTTGACTCGCACTTACGACGGTCGCAGGGTCCCGGAATCGCGCGATATTCCCCCCCTTTTGCGACCTTCGGACAAGCCAAGTCCACGGGGAAACCAGATATTCAATGGGCCTCTGGTGGTTCAACAGGCTAATGCAGCCTGTTATTAACAGCAACTGCTTGCAATATTGCAGGTTCAAGTCCCACCAGGCCCAAGGTTGACTCAGCCTTCCATCCTTTATAAGGTAGATAAAATGAGGACCCAGATTGTTGGGGGCAATAAGTTGACTTTGTATATAAATATACAAATACGATGAAGACTATTGCTTGACATAGTGTAAGCTGCCCTGAGTCTTCGGAGAAGGGTGGGATATAAATGCAAATTAAAAAAAAACACAATTGGGCTACTAGCTTAACCAAGGCGGTGACTCACTTAATAACGGCGGCAAGAGAGCTGGTAAAGAGGAGCAAAACTCTGACTTAACCAATGTTTCATCTTAACAACAGAAGAGTTGGGCTCCGTTGTGGTCATAAGACAAGAACTTCCTGTATGGCTACGTCGTAAGAATATGCCTTGGTCTCCTGTTGTTGTTGTTATTATTATTATATTTTTTAATATTATATATATATATATATATATATATATATATATATATATATATATATATATATATATATATATATATATATATAGGTCTTTAGTTATTCGGGTTTTCTCCCGTAAAATTGGAAGTATCTTGGCGACGTTTCGACAAAATCCCATTCGTCATCATCAGGCTAGGTGCTTACAGCTTCGTATTTCTAGGAGAAATACTTTCAGCTTCTAGGAGAAATACTTACAGCTTCGTATTTCTAGGAGAAATACGAAGCTGTAAGCACCTAGCCTGATGATGACGAATGGGATTTCGTCGAAATGTCGCCAAGATACTTCCAATTTTACGCGGGAGAAAACCCGAATAACCAAAGACCTACATACAAACTCCCGCGAAAACCTCAGAAAACATATATATATATATATATAGGTAGGTAGGTAGGTAGGTAGGTTGGTCTTTGGTTATTCGGGTATTCTCCCGCATAAAATTGGGAGTGTCTTGGCAACGTTTTGACGAAGTCTCATTCGTCATCTTCAGGCTGGTGTTTACAGCTTTGTGCTTCTAGGAGCAATTTCAATTCAATTGCCAGAAGCAATCTCAATTTGCTCCTAGAAGCACGAAGCTGTAAACACCAGCCTGAAGATGACGAATGAGACTTCATCGAAACGTCGCCAAGACACTTCCAATTTTACGCGGGAGAATACCCGAATAACCAAAGACCTACATACAAATACCCACGAAACCCTCAGAAAAGATATATATATATAGTATATATATATAATGTGATTGCTTAATTGTATAGCCTATGACTATCATTAAGTGTTGTATCATTAAGTATTAAATTTGCACCCTATGACTATCATTAAGTGCTGCAAGTGTTGTACCTTGATGAAGGTATCTTTTCTTTTATGTACACTGAGAGCTTATGCACCAAAGACAAATTCCTTGTGTGTCCAATCACACTTGGCCAACAAAGAATTCTATTCTATTCTATTCTAATATATATATCATTAGGAGCTGGGTGTTTTTTTTAAAAAACACAGTTCTTAAAACAGTCAAGTCATTTGTTTGCCTTAAATGCAACTTTGTTGTGGGAAGACAGTATTATAAAAAGAGTAAAACTTTCTTTTAAGAAACATTGATGCAGTATGTCCGGAAATGGCTAAATACTATTAGGAAAAAAGAAAAAAACTTACAAAAAACAAACAGACAGAACAGAGCAGAAATTAACAGGAGGCAAAAAGAAAGATGTCTTACTTAGCAACGGAAATGTTGTACTCAGTTGTGGCCGTAAATCGAGGATCACCTGCCTAGGATGGAGTGGTGGTGGAATTGGGAGGGGACTCTTGTCAGCTTACTGCAATTGAAACTTACCCATTCTTCTTTTAAGGCAACCGTCGCCATATAAAAGAGAAGAAAAAGGAGTTGAAAAGTCAGAAGCAGCGGAAACCAAGGGCGTAAAAAGAAGAGGACATTTAAATTTCAGCTAAATTTGATTCACGGCGACTTCGTTCACAATACGCCTACCTATCTTTCCTGAAGTCACTTTTGTATCTGTTGTGCCATGCCTTTCAACTCGCTCTCCGGGAAGTGACTATCTCTCAGAAAATAAATATATCTATATCTATATATATTGCAAATTTAGGGAAAGAAAAATCGGAGCAACTGAAGTATATTTGTGCAAGGAAAACGAAGCTGGCTTTTTTGCAGAATTTATCCAGCCTGTCCACCTGTATGAAGAAGAAATGGACACAGTAATAGATGGTCTTTTTCCGCCGTGCCTTTTTAATGTTCTTTTTTTAAGAATACCTACCTCTGTCTTTGGCGGGAATTTGGACTAAAACTTCCTGTGGTTATTACAGAAATGAATATATCTGTAGAAGCGTTATTCTAAATACTAGGCTTCTGGGAACATAGGCTTTGCTCAGCCTGGATTTTGGAATTAATCTGGAAGGATGCCTTCGTTCTTTAAAACGGCATTCTATATCTCCGCCAGGTGTCAGGTGTCCCTCAATGCTACTTTTCTTCGGACATTAAAACCTTCTCTACGTCATGGTGCTCCCTCAAGGAAATATTGCTCCAGGACAAACAAGGTGATAGAAATTTGTTACTTGCTTTTTAAAAAAGCCATCTAACTTTTACAGCTTATCTCCAAACAGGTGGGAATCCAGAAATACATTGACCCTGAATCAGAGTAATTCCTCCTTATTTGGATATAAAAGCTTTGCTTTTTATTGTTCCTTGACAGAGTCTGGTATTCTGAGATAGATTTGTGAGGTCTTTGCTTCTCTCTGAGCTGGGTTGTTTTCTTACAAACGTTTCATGACCCAACTAGGTAACATCATCAGTGCTGGAAGGAAGTGAGGTTTGTGGAGGGGAGGAGGAAGAGGAGGACCAAGGTCTGTGCTTCTCTCTGAGCTTGGTTGTTTTCTGGCAGATGTTTCATAACCCAACTAGAGAACATCCTCAGTGCTAACTGTCTTTCTCCCTTTTAGCACTGATGACATTACCTAGTTGGGTCACGAAATGTCTGCAAACAAAACCAAGCAAACTCAGCGCCAAAGACCTCGCTTTTCATCTCTGAGCTAAAATATTCTCTTCTTTTAGACTGATTTCTAGGCAGAGAAAGCCACACCAGCCTCTTGACCAAATGTTGATTCATCCAATCTATATATATATAAAAGCAAAAACCACTCATGTCGTAATCATGAAATCTTCAAAACCGTGAAGCCTACAAACTTGAAATTTGCCATGTGTGTTCCTCTTGGCTTCTAGGTGCTCACTAAGAAAGGATTTTTCGAAATGACCATCAGAGCCATCGGAGTATTTCCTATGTTATTATTAACACGCTCTGATGCTAAGGAGTTCTACTCCCCCTCCCCGCCTGAAAAGAAATCTGTTCCAAATGCAAAAACACAAGCAGAGGAGAGGAGTTTCACTTTCAGTTTCACAACAAGAAGCAGCTTTAATACAGAACAGTTGAACTAAGCCACGCCCAGCGTCCTTCCTGTCTCCTTCTTGCTCACACAGCAAATACTGTTTGAGTTTCCAAACACCCCTCAACTCTTATACACTGACAGGATGCTAGCCAGATGAATGGATGCTGCGGGCTGGGACATTATACTCCCCTTCCCCCTCTGTTCCAACTGCCATTTGCATTATATTAACACACTCTGATGCTATGGATTCACACATTCTTCTTAATGTACAGCTAGTTTATAATAATTAGGATGTTTTGAGTGCTACCCGACAAGCATTTTACAGAATAGGCATGGAATCTAGAACTGTGTGTACATTGTTTGTTTGACTCCTGAATGAAGAGCCAGCCTTTTTTAAGTTGAAAGGATTCTTGAACTCTTGTCATGAAACAGTTTTTAAACGGCTTTTAACTAATTCGTGTTTTTCTTTTTTGATCTTTTTAGGATGCAGTGGATATGTCGTTGTTCCCTGCAGAAAATATTAGAAATTTTAGCATAATAGCCCATGTCGATCACGGAAAGAGTACGTTAGCAGATCGGCTGCTGGAAATAACAGGTGCAGTAATTTTTATAAAGATATGTGCCTCTCAATTTGCCTATTTGGCTATGCGTCGTCAGGCCAAGTTTCTTTTCATTTGCTGAAAATTCCACAAGGAAAATATTTCAAACATTTTAAGATCCCTGGGTTTAAAATGAAGTGTTTCTCCATGGAAGTGACTCTTAAAATTTAGTTTATTGACAACTTTAAGACTTGTGGGTGTCATTTTCCAGAATTCTCCAGACTGCATGATAGTCTTGCATGGCTGGCTGGGGAATTCTGGGAGTTGGAAGTCGACAAATCTTAAAGCTGCCAAATTTGGAGATCCCTGGCGTATTCATTTAGAATCAAGAAACTAGGAAGTGTTGAAATTTCTGTTCTATTTAGACCTGGTAAAATAAAGGATGTTGCATTTTCAGCGTATTTGTTCTGAAACGACAGCAGACTGGCATTGTAAGGGAAAAAAAATGTTGACCATATATATTCACCCCTAAGCCGAATAGTTTGCAAAATACAAGATTGCAAGTAGATACCTTAATGGCCGCAGGGGATTTGCTTAATGACCACAAGGGGAAGTAGAGTTGTAAATCTCATGGTCACGTGATGTCTTGGTTAACAACCGTGGCCTTAGGGAAAAATGAATTCCGAAATCCATTGAATTCTCACGATGTCTCGCTTAATGACAAGAGTCACTGGTCTCAATTAATACCTGTATGTTAGTCCATTTTCTTTGGTTTTGAGAGTCAACACGGAAAAATGGGACTTGGATCCCTGTATCGATGGCTAATAAGAAATGGGTGTCCCTCTACTCATTGAAGGCTCTTCAGTCTTGCGGGGGCTTGGATGAGTGAGGGGGAGAGAGTTTTGCCAATTGTCTTTGTGCCACTCCTGAGTCTGGCCAAATCTGACCTCAGGGGAGGTGGGGGGGGGCTCCCTTAGATGACTGTGGTCAGAAGAGTAACTTTGAGAGTTGATGGGCATCACCGCAGCTTCATTGGGTGGACACTTGAGTGGACCAAGGAACCACTGGTGTTGTGGTCTGTCGGCTGCCAGCCTCTCCAGCAGCCGAATCGGAGGAGGAGGAGGAGGAGGCGTGGGAGTCAGGGCCAGCATCAAGGCAACTTGAGAGCTCTGAGGGGAAAGAGGGAATGGAGCAGTCAGAGAGAGTGGCAGAGGCCGGCCGTCAGTCCTCAGGTGGAGAGTCAAAAGCCCCCAGGTCTGGAGGTGGCTGATGAAGAAGAGGAGGAACAGCTGGGTCCAGTGCCTGATGCGCAGAAGGCAGAGGAGAGGAGAGCGGTGGAAATCTATGGGCCGGTCCTTGGGATGGAAGAGCCACTGCTGATACCGAAGCTCCACCCTAGCTCTTGGGATAAAAGGCAGGGGGCGGAGATGAATAGGTGTAGCAGACAACTATTCATCTCCCGGCCAGACAGACTTGTTAGCTGGCGGTGAGAGAGAATTTTTTTTTGCTGGTGCTGCCGGCGCTCCTAATGAAAGGAATCTTGGGAGTTCACTTCAGAGGGTTTGTCGTGTTAGGGGAGCTGGGTCAGTATACATGGGAAGAGAACGCAGCTCCGTCTCTTTTCACAATGAATAATAATCGAGGGCTATCTCTGATCCTCTAGGAGCAATTGCCAAAACAGACCATAATAAGCAGGTGCTGGATAAATTGCAAGTGGAACGCGAAAGGGGCATCACAGTGAAAGCTCAGACGGCTTCCCTCGTTTACAACCACGAAGGAACAAATTACCTCTTAAATCTCATCGATACACCTGTAAGTGCATATTTGGTTATGACTAGGAAGACTTACCGCTAAGCTGAAAGCCAGAGTCGGTGGCTGCCATCCAGTTCTCTGGTTGTTAGGCTCGCGCTGGGCTATCATCTCCTGATGTATTAACCATAAGCAATCCTTCTGCCTGTGGTTGAGGTCAAACAAATCCCCATTATCGTCAAGCAAGCGTGAAATGCATCATCTAATTAATCACCAAACATAATCCCCCCACGAATAGCGCTACAGCAGGGGTGAAATGCAAAATTTGTTACTACCGGATCTGTGGGCGTGGCTTGGGGGGGGGTAAAGGGCCGCGGTGTGGCTCAGGCTGTAAGATAGCCTGTTATTAAACACAGCTGCCTGCAATTACTGCAGGCTCGAGTCCCACCAGGCCCAAGGTTGACTCAGCCTTCCATCCTTTATAAGGTAGGTAAAATGAGGACCCAGATTGTTTGGGGGGGGCAATAAGTTGACTTTGTATATAAATATACAAATAGAATGAGACTATTGCCTTACACAATGTAAGCCGCCCTGAGTCTTCGGAGAAGGGCGGGATATAAATGTAAATAAATAAATAAAAAAGTAAATAAAAAAAATTAATAATGTGACTGGGTGGGCATGGCCAACGTGTTTTTTTTTTTTACTTTTAAAAGCATTTTTTCTACAACCTCTTCCGCCGAAGAGGTTGTAGAAAAAAATGCTTTTAAAGGGTTCTGACGATCCCAGCTGAGTTGCCTGATCGTCACAGGCTTTTGTTTTCTTTTAAAAGCATTTTTTTTTTGCCTTTAAAAGGAAAAAAAAGTCTCTGATGATCAGGCAACTCAGCTGGGGTCATCAGAGGAGCCTTTTAAAAGCATTTTTTTAACAGCCTCTTCAGCCGAAGAGGCTGTAGAAAAAAATCTTCGAAAGGGTTCTGACGATTTTAGCTGAGTTGCCTGATCGCCAGAACCCTTTAAAAGCATTTTTTACAGCCTCTTCAGGTGAAGAGGTTGAGAAAAAATGCTTTTAAAAGTTTCAGACCATCCAAGCTGAGCCGTGCGATCATCAGAGGCTTTTCTTTTTACTTTTAAAAGCATTTTTTTCAGCCGAAGGGAAAATGCTTTTAAAAGTTAAAAAAAAAAAATCTGATGATCGCGTGGCTCAGCTGGGCATAAATTTCCAGGTCATCAGCGGGGTCGAAATAGGGCACAAAACCAGGCAATCAAAGCCCCTCCCCCATTTTTTATGAGCAGGTCCTGCTTGAATCATACGTCACATCTGCCAGTTCTTTTATGCCAATAAAGAGATTGGCATAAGCAGCCATTTATTCCTGCCGTGGAAAGTTTGTTTATTCATCGCTGATCTCGGATTTAAGCTTCAGATATACCTGTTGTGGCCTGTCGGACGCCGGTCCCCCCAACAGCCAAATCAAATGAGGAGGAGGCTTGGGAGTCAGGGCCAGCATCGAGGCTCCAAGGGGGAAGAGGGAACAGAGCTGGCAGAAAGAGAAAAACAGACAGAGGTGGAGCCTGGGCTGTCCATCGGCCCTCAGGTGGAGAGTCAGCAGCCCCCAGGTCTGGAGGTAGCTGATGAGGAAGAGGCAGAACAGCTGGGTCCAGTGCCTGACGTGCGGATGCACAGAAGGCAGAGGAGAGGAGAACAGTGGCAATCTATGGGCCGGTTCTCGGGACAGAAGAGCCACTGCTGCTAGCGAAGCCCCACCCCTAGCTCGGGATCAAAGGCAGGGGGCGGAGACGAATAGATGTGGTAGACAACTATTAATCTCCCTGCCAGACAGACTTGTTAGCCTGTAGTGAGAGAGAAACTTTTCGTCGGGGCTGCCGAGGCTCCTAATAAAGAAAGCGTTGCTTCAACTGCCGAGGGTTTATTGTGTTTTGGGAGCTTGGTCAGAACTGCACCTATGAGAAGACAAAAGATGTATTCAGTAACGAATTAAAATTGCTTTGAGACTCTTCCGATAAATAACCAGTGGGCCACGTGAGAACTTCCCAGGAATCTATTGAGGCCCTTCCTCAGATGTTTCTTCCCTTCTGCTCAGGGCCACGTGGATTTTAATTATGAAGTGTCACGGTCGTTGTCGGCTTGCCAAGGAGTCCTGTTGGTTGTGGATGCAAATCAGGTAGGCTTTCAAAATTAAGTCGAGTTTTGTTTCTGAAGGGACAGTTCCCGTTTCCAGATACAGGCTATGCAAAACTGGCTCACCAAACAAATCATCATCATCTTTTAATGACCCCATAATCCCTTGTGGGGGGGGGTGGAGTCTGGGCAACTGAAGGGAGCTGAGTGTTTACTGGCCGGATGCCCTTCCCTGTCGCCAATGAGGAGTTTTGTTCAGCTGAAATATTATCATCGTGCCCAGAGAGAGAAATATCTGCCTCTACCTAGGATCGAACTCACAGCCTCCTGATTGTGAGGCGAGAGCTCCGCCTCTAGGCCACCGTACCACTTTGACCTCGCCGAACAAATGACTTGGTTAAATAACTTTTAAAAACATGAACAAGGACCAAAAGGGTTCTCTAAGTCTTTGCTAAGTCTTGTAAAAAAAAGAGGAATTGGTGCTCTTCATCAAGAATCTTAAATAAAAAAATGCTTTGGAACATGTGAAACATCTGTCCATATTAAGTTGCATTTTTGAGATGGATTAAGGATTTTCAGAGATGGGGCGCCTGCGTCGAGTATCTTAAAACTAGACAGATGAAGGGAGTAGGGATACAAATGGTTAAAGTGTTGTTGATCTTTTAATCAGGTGTGATATTATTTTATTGCCCTTGTTCTGGACTCTTTTATGGGCACGGTTTAGGAACCCCAGAGATTGGGCACCAAGGTCAGTAAAAAACAGCAGCTATGATCATGGTGGGATTTAAATAATTTAATAACCCGTTCTCTGGCTGGGTAGGCGTGGCCAGGTGGTCATGTGACTGGGTGGGTGTGGCCAACTCAACTTTACTCATTACACCCAGCCCCGCCTCCCGGCCACTCGTCTCAAAGCCGGAGGTGGGATTCAGCAATTCTGGCCGGTTCGGACTAATCCCACTACTGGCTGGCCCCGCCCCCCACTCGGTTTTTTGGGCTGTTTTCCGCCAATTTGGGTGTTTTTCAGCTCTTTTTCAGGCCGAAAAATGGGCAGGGGGCGGAGCCAGCCAGTGGTGGGATTAGCCAGTTAGCCAAACTGGGCAGAATTTTAATAACCGGTTCACGCGAACCGGCTGAATCTCACCTCTGGCTAGGAAGTTTCACATGGAGTAAATCTTTTCGTGCTTTATTCCGCTTTGGTTCATGAGCATCAATGCTGTTTTTGCCCAAAACAAAAACCTTGTAGTTTTTCCCCCCATCCTGTTTTTAAGATCTATAATCAAGCTTCTTTTTTACATAAACTCAATTTCACAAGGAATATACAAATGCATACAAAATGATCAGATTCTGCTTTCCTGTATGGACACTAACTAAAAATATTTTTCAGCCAAGTTTTTTTTTAATGAATAGAATAGAATAGAATAGAATTTTTTTTTTATTGGCCAAGTGTGATTGGACACACAAGGAATTTGTCTTGGTGCATAGGCTCTCAGTGTACATAAAAGAAAAGATACGTTCATCAAGGTACAACATTTACAACACAATTGATGGTCAATATATCAATATAAATCATAAGGATTGCCAGCAACAAGTTATAGTCATAGAGTCATAAGTGGAAAGAGATTGGTGATGGGAACTATGAAACGATTAATAGTAGTGCAGATTCAGTAAATAGTTTGACAGTGTTGATGGAATTATTTGTTTAGCAGAGTGATGGCCTTCGGGAAAAAACTGTTCTTGTGTCTAGTTGTTCTGGTGTGCAGTGCTCTATAGCGTCGTTTTGAGGGTAGGAGTTGAAACAGTTTATGTCCAGGATGCGAGGAGTCTGTAAATATTTTTCAGCCCTCTTCTTGATTCGTGCAGTATACAGGTCCTCAATGGAAGGCAGGTTGGTAGCAATTATTTTTTCTGCAGTTCTAATTATCCTCTGAAGTCTGTGTTTTTCTTGTTGGGTTGCAGAACCGAACCAGACAGTTACGTTTACATTGTTTGGCAAAACTCTGTGACCTTTTGAAGGGCAAAACATAACATTAGAATAGAATTAGAATAGAATTAGAATAGAATAGAATTAGAATTAGAATAGAATAGAATAGAATAGAATAGAATAGAATAGAATAGAATAGAATAGAATAGAATAGAATAGAATAGAATAGAATTCTTTATTGGCCAAGTGTGATTGGTCACACAAGGAATTTGTCTTGGTGCATACGCTCTCAGTGTACATAAAAGAACACGGAATTACGATGCCTATTTTAGTATCCCTAAATCCCAACATTGTGAAGAAAAAATTTTTTTTAAAAGGAGCAAAATTTCCCTCTTAAGATGTCGTCACTCATGTGGTCTTTTTAAAGCGATTTTTAAAATACAGTAGTGGCCAAAATTGTGGAAACGTTTTGGGAAAAGCGTATTTTCTAAAACTAGCTAATAACACCACTTTTTTTTTTTTGGAGTAGTACCATAAAATTATATATTAATGGAAAGATAATTTAATCAAAAATGTCACGCAAGAACTTTTAGGAAGGATTTGTTATTAGAATAGCAGTTACAGTATAAAGAAGAAAAGTGAAACACTTAGAAAAAACGAGATATACAAAAATGATCCCCATGTCATTGAATCCTTAGTTGGGTAACCTTTAGCATGAATGACGGCCTTACAACGGTCTTCCCATGGAGTGAACCAAGTCTTTGAGTTCTGCAGCTGTTCTAATGGGAAACCAGGATTGGATGATTGCTTCAATTAACTGGGTTTTATTGCTGGGTCACTTCTGAGTAACAAGTTTCTTTAATTAGCTCCGTAGATTGTCAATTGGGTGAAGGTCTGAGCTATTGCCAGGCCATTCCAGCAGTGGAATAGGATTATCTTCAAACTCCCAAAAAAAAAAAGTGGTGTTATTAGCCATCAAACCTCCAAAATACACTTTTCCCAAAAAGTTTCCACAATTTTGGCCACTACTGTAGAGTTAAAACACAACTCAAGTAAATTAGAGTCTGCTCCTGTCGTATTGGGGTTTAAGAAATCTGTAGAGATTGTTCTCCTTCTTCGGCTTTCTAATTGCCAACTGGGTTTAGTATTGATTTTTAATTTAACTCTAAACAAAACAAAACAAAACTATTAGCCTTCCTGGAACTGCCATGGTGGAGCCTAAATGAAAAATATAAAATAGCGCAGTGGGAGGAGAAGATTGTGTTTGCATGGTGGCACTTAAAAGATGGACCAATTAACTTCAAACAGGTATTCCTGAGATGGGACGAAATACGGTTTTTGAAACAGACTCATGGGCTGGAAATTTAATCATTACAAGTGGTGTGTTTGTTGTGGGAGTAGTAAAGATTTATCAGATTCTAAACCAAATTAGCAATAAAAACGTTACTTGCTCTGTTTCTAGTCTTTACAGTTAATCTTTTGTTTCAGGAGTACGAGCAGAAAAATGTACGTTCACATTCTTCTTGTTATATCAACAGATTTCTTGGGGGGCTTTCTCTTCTGCTTAAACAGCTGTTTTTGCAAACCACATAAAACGTTTCTGCAAATAGTTTGAAATTCATGTGTGGTTTTTTTTGTTGTTGTTTTAGGGTGTCCAGGCTCAAACTGTAGCCAACTTTTACCTTGCATATGAAGCACAGCTCTCAATCATTCCCATTATAAACAAGGTAAGATTTCCGCATTCTCCGCAGCATCAATTTTAGATGTTTTGCAAATCGTGCAGGCGGTCCTCGGCTTAGGACCGCAAAAAACTGAGCTCAAGATTTCTGTGGTTATGTGAGACAGTTGCTAAGTGAGTTTTGGCCCATTTTACGACTTTCCTTGCCACAGTTGTTAAGTCACTGGAATTGATAAGGTCTAGAACTCACCGTCTCCTGGTGGTAATTGGCCCAAACTCACCCAGCTGGCTTTTAGGGGTAAGGTGGGACTAGAACTCACCGTCTCCTGGTGATTGGCCCAAAGTCACCCAGCTGGCTTTCATGTCTAAGGCGGGACTAGAACTCACCCATCTCCTAATTTCTAGCCTGGTGCCTTAACCAAACTGGATTTTCTTTTTAAAATGGGGACTTACTTTAGGCACTTTCTAAGATTACACTTTTATTTTGTCAAGCTTCTTCACATATTTTCTCCCAATAATCCTCTTTGCCTTAAAAGTTCCAGATATTCAGGTTATTAGTTTTAAAAAAAAAATTAACAACAGTAAATGCACAAAGATCACCCCGCGCACCCTCCCCCGCCATATCAAAGAATATGTTTATCTTTTCTCATTTTGTGGCGATGGAATTCCAGCCGTTCACAGCAGGGACTGGTCTAATTTGAATTAAATATAATAGTATCCATTCTTTTGCAGATTGACCTCAAGAATGCAAACCCAGAAGTGGTTGAAAATCAAATTGAGAACACCTTCGATATCCTCAAAGAAGATTGCATTAGAGTAAGACAGCCTTCTTCAGTTTACAAATACCTGTGCATCTTTTTAAAATATATATATATATTTGTTTTCTGAGGTTTTCACGGGTATTTGTATGGAGGTCTTTGGTTGTTCGGGTTTTCTCCCATGTAAAATTCTTCTTCATCCATTTACTTCCTTCCCTTCCCTTCCCTTCCCTTCCCTTCCCTTCCCTTCCCTTCCCTTCTCTTCTCTTCTCTTCTCTTCTCTTCCCTTCCCTTCTTCCTTCTCTTCTCTTCTCTTCTCTTCTTTTCCTTCTCTTCCCTTCCCTTCCCTTCCCTTCTTCATCCATTTACTCTCTTCTCTTCTCTTCTCTTCTCTTCTCTTTTTTTCCTTTCTCTTCTCTTCCCTTCTTCATCCATTTACTCTCTTCTCTTCCCTTCCCTTCCCTTCCAATCCCATCCTTTCCACTCCACTCCGCTCCACTCCCATTCCATTCTACTCTACTCTTTCTCCAACCTTCCTTTCCCTTCTTCCTTCATCCTTTCTTCTTTCATCCTCTCTTTCTATCAACTCTCCTCCAGTTAATTTTAACTCCTAACTTTCTTTTTCTCTCTCTTTTTTTCCTCTTTCAAACTCTTCAGTTGACTGTAGAAAAGCTAAACGTTTTGAAAGAAACTAGTTTTACAGCTCTAGCTACTTACCGTATTTTTAGGAGTATAAGGCGCACCTTTTTCCCCCAAAAAAGAGGGTGAAAATCTGGGTGCGTCTTATACTCCAAATGTAGCCCTTCCCAGCTTCTCAAATGGAGGTTTCAGAGGCTGAAAAAAGCATCAGAAACGGAGCTTCAGAAAAGAAGCTCCCAAACAGAGCTTCAGGAAAAAAGCCCCCAAAGGGAGCTTCAGAAAAAAAGCCTCCAAACGGAGCTTCAGAAAAGAAGCCCCCAAACGGAGCTTCAGAAAAAAAGCCTCCAAACGGAGCTTCAGAAAAGAAGCCCCCAAATGGAGCTTCAGGAAAAAAGCCCCCAAACAAAGCTTCAGAAAAAAAAGCCCCCAAACAGAGCTTCAGAGGCTTTTTTTCTGAAGTTCTGTTTTGGAGGCTTTCAGAGGCAGAAAAAAGTTTTTTCTGAAACAGTTTCGGAGGCAGAAAAAAAAAGGCAAAAAAAAATAAAAGCAAGGCACAGAGCTCACATCCAAGGAACCTGTTGCTAAAATTCACCTCTGGGAACAGCTGATTGGGGGTATTCTGGGAGGCCGATCCACCTGCCAATCAGCTTTTTTCTCATTTTCCTCCCCAAAAACTAAGGCGCGTCTTATACTCCGGCGTGTCTTATACTCCAAAAAATAAAGTATGTTATCTGGATGTTTGCTGAAATATTTCTCTTACTTCTGTTGGGCATACAAGTGCCATTCTTTGGGCAAGAATTTTTCAGGTACAGGCCCCTTTTTGCAACCTTCTGACACGCAAAGCCAATGAGGGAAGCCAGATTCACTTAACAACCGGGTTACTAACTAACTTATCAACGGCAGTGAATCCCTTAACAACTGTGGCAAGAAAGGACATAACGCGCTTCACCGATGTCTCACTTAATGACATAAATTTTGGTCGTAAGTCAAGGACTGCCTGTATAAGGACTATTACAATGGAAGCAGTGCCTTGGGCTAGTTTGGGGGCATCATACCTGAAATGAGGCCAAATTGTCTTATTTTTAAAATCTTGTTTCAGATTTCGGCTAAACTGGGAACAAACGTTGAAAGGATACTTCAGGCGGTGATTGAAAGGATTCCGCCGTAAGTTGGTTTTCCTGTCGTATTTTTTTTCCCTCAGAGTTGTCACTTCGGACCTTTCAGTACATACAGGTCGTCCTCAACTTACGACAGTTTATTTAGTGACCGTTCCAAGCTTACAACGCCACTGAAAAAAGTGACTTATGACGGTTTTGCCGAAAATTCCTCTTCGGTTCTGACTGAGCTCTCCAAACACGAGAAATCCTCTTTATTTAAATAAATGATTCCTTTATTAGGAGCGCCGGCAGCCCCAGCAAAAAGTTTCTCTCTTAACGCCGGCTAACAAGTCTGTCCGGCCGGAAGATGAATAGTTGTCTGCCTCATCTATTAGCCTTTTCTCCCCACAGCTAGAGTGGGGCTTCATTAGCAGCTCTGGCTCTTCTTCCCAAGGACCAGCCCATAGATTTCCACTGCTCTCCTCTCCTCTCCTCTGCCTTCTGTGCAATTACATTCTTATGTATCTTTTTTTTACATATTTTACATACCATGTTTCCCCAAAAATAAGTCCTCCCCCCAAAATAAGCCCTCCCCGAAAATATTTAAGCACATGCACAGTCGGTCCTCGCCATTTCCTCTGGTTAGGGTTAGAGAGGCAGAGCTGGAAATCAGGTAAGACGGTAAGAGGATCCCCGTCTTACGGGACTGCCTACTGCCGGCCTCTATCTCCCAGCGTCCGGTGCATTCCCACAGAGAGGGACTCCTCAGGGTGCCGTCAGCCAAACAATGTCGACTGGCGGCCCCCAGGGGGAGGGCCTTCTCTGTGGGGGCTCCTACCCTGTGGAACGAGCTTCCCCTCGGGCTTCGACAACTACCTGACCTTAGAACCTTTCGCCGCGAACTTAAAACCTATTTATTCCATATGGCTGGACTGGTCTGATTTTAAATTTTTAAATTTTAATTGTGGGTTTTAAATTGTTGTAATTTGAATGGGGTGTAATGTTATTTTAAATTTCTGGCATATTTGAATCAGGTTTTTAAGGGTTGTTTTAATTATGGTGTATATTTCTGTTTTGTATTTTATTTGCCTGTTCACCGCCCTGGGTCCTTCGGGAGAAGGGCGGTATACAAATTAAAACATTATTATTATTATTATTATTATTATTATTATTATTATTATTATTATTATTATTATTATTATTATTATTATTATTATTATTATTATTATTGCTCCACATACCTCAAAATAATAAGACCTCTCCGAAAATAAAGCCAAGCATTTATTTCGGGGTTCAAAAAAATATAAGACAGGGTCTTACTTTTGGGGAAACACAGTATTTACATATTACATACTTCATACTTCATGTGCTGACAGCAGGGAGAATTGTATTTGCACAATATTGGAAAAATGAGAACACCTCCTCCCCCAGATGGAATATAATTCAGAAAATATTAGACTGTGCAGAGATGGATAGATTGACATTAAAAATAAAGGATAAGGCAGGTATAGAATATTACGCAGCATGGGATATGTGTTACCAGTGGTCAGATATAAGAGGTAGAAGTTACAAGAAGAAAGATTATTACTATGTATAAATAGAAGTTAAGCTATTATGAATACAATTATAAATAACATTATTATTATTTTATTCATTAAACATGAAACTCAGTCAACTGGACATTTAAAAATGCATCACAAATACCATTGACTGATGCTAATGGTTGATACGGGTTGCTGCCAGCGTCCTAGGAATCAACCAAGTACCTTTCTTAAGATGTGCGATGTTCCAAGTAGCGCAGTTTTTTGCAGTTCGGCTGGTGTCATTGCAGGAAGCTGCAATTTCTTGATGTGTTTTATAAAATTCTTGGACATGGTACCAAGTGCCCCGAGGACAATGGGTATCACTGTTACATGTTTCATCTATAGCCGTGTAGTTTCGATGGCCAGGTCGCGATATTTCATGATTTTTTTCCAGTTCTTTTTCTTCGATTCTGGCGTCTCCTGGTACCGCAATGTCAATAAATCGTACATTTTAGTTTTCGACAACTGTGATATCTGGCGTATTGTGTTCCAAATGACAATCTATCTGTATTTGAAAGTCCCACAAGATCTTTACCGTCTTAGTTTCAGTTTCAACATTTTTACATTCAACATTTCAACATTATTATTATTATCTCTTTTATTCATTAAACATGAAACTCAGTCAACTGGACATTTAAAAATGCATCACAAATACCATTGACTGGTGCTAATGGTTGATACGGGTTGCTGCCAGCGTCCTAGGAATCAACCAAGTACCTTCTTAAGATATACGATGTTCCAAGTAGCGCAGTTTTTTGCAGTTCGGCTGGTGTCATTGCAGGAAGCTGCAATTTCTTGATGTGTTTTATAAAATTCTTGGACATGGTACCAAGTGCCCCGAGGACAATGGGTATCACTGTTACATGTTTCATCTATAGCCGTGTAGTTTCGATGGCCAGGTCGCGATATTTCATGATTTTTTTCCAGTTCTTTTTCTTCGATTCTGGCGTCTCCTGGTACCGCAATGTCAATAAATCGTACATTTTAGTTTTCGACAACTGTGATATCTGGCGTATTGTGTTCCAAATGACAATCTATCTGTATTTGAAAGTCCCACAAGATCTTTACCGTCTTAGTTTCAGTTTCAACATTTTTACATTCAACATTTCAACATTATTATTATTATCTCTTTTATTCATTAAACATGAAACTCAGTCAACTGGACATTTAAAAATGCATCACAAATACCATTGGCTGGTGCTAATGGCTGATCTGGGTTGCTGCCAGCATCCTAGGTATCAACCAAGTACCTTCTTAAGATGTAGGATGTTCTGTATAGCGCAGTTTTTTGCAGTTATTATTGTTATCGATTTTCATTATTATTATCAGAATAATTGTCATTTCTCTGTAAAACGAAATGGACCCAGACAATAGACTGTTTTCAAAATATCTATGCATAACTGGACTAGAATTTTAGTTTTAAATTTAATTTTAATGGGGTTTTTATCATTTTAACTGTAATTTTAAATTTTCGGCCTATTTAAATAAGTTTTTTAATTTAGTGTTTTATCTTGTATTATATTTGTATTTTTATCGGGCTGTAAACCGCCCTGAGGCCTTCGGGAGATAGGGCGGTATAAAAATTTGATTAAATAAATAAATAAAATATAAAATTAAATTTTTAAAAAATCACATTTTTTCAGTGCCGTTCTAACTTTGAACGGCCACTAAACGAACTGTTTTAAGTCAGATGACCTGTATACCTTGTTTTTTTTAAAAAATGCTGTTGCAATTGGATCTTTCGGGGTGTGGGGGGGGGACACTCGATTCCGAGCGATAACTTTCTACAGCTTTTTTGTGACATCTGTTGCTCCTTGTGAAACAGGCCAGTGGTTAATGTCCACGAGCCCTTGAAAGCCTTGGTGTTCGATTCTACCTTCGACACTTACCGAGGGGTCATCGCCAACATCGCGCTGTTCAGTGGAGAAATCCACAAAGGCCACAAGATCACAACGGCTCACACTAAGAAGATTTACGAAGTGAATGAAGTAGGAATCCTGACACCCGACCAGTGGCCAACCGATAAACTGTAAGTTTTGGAAAGCAAAAAAATAGAGGGAGGGGGAGAGAGGGAGGAGGAGGGAGGGAGAGGAGGGAGAGGAGGGAGGAGAGGAGGAGGAGAGAAGGGGAGGAAGGGGAAGGAGGAGGAGAGGAGGAAGGAGGGAGGGAGAGAGAGAGAGAGGAAGGAGGAGGGAGAGGAGGGAGGAGAGGAGGGAGAGGGAGGGGAGAGGGAGGAGGGAGAGAAAATATTATGAAAGCAGTGTATCTTGTAAATGTTTATAAACTTCTGTTGGTAGTTCATCCGGTCTTGGCGACTTGTTATTCTTTTGTCTTTTAATCGCCTCTGTTAGTTCCATCATCGTTATTCTTTCATTTAGCATAATTTTCACAGTTTCAGACAGTTTTGGTAGTTCCACTTTTTCCAGGTGTCGCTTTATGTTTTTTCTTCCGACGCTTTTTCTTGGTCATATATATACAGTAGTGGCCAAAATTGTGGAAACCTTTTGGGGGAAGTGTATTTTGGAGATTTGATGGCTAATAACCCCACTTTTTATTTTGGAGTTTCAAGATAATCCTATTCCACTGCTGGAATGGCCTGGGAATAGCCCAGACCTTCACCCAATGGAAAGTCTATGGAGCCAATTAAAGAAACTGGTTAGTCAGAAGTGACCCAGCAATAAAACCCAGTTAATAGAAACCTTCCTTCAATCTTGGTTTCACATGGTAACAGCTGCAGAACTCAAAGACTTGGTTCACTCCATGGGAAGACGTTCTAAGGCCATCATTCATGCTAAGTAAGCTTACCCGACTAAAGTATTCACTGACGTGGGATCATTTTTGTATATCTCATTTTTTTCTACATGCTTCACTGTTCTTCTTTATACTGTAACTGCTATTCTAATAGCAAATCCTTCCTAAAAGTTATTGCATTACGTTCTTGATTAAATTATCTTTCCATTGATATATAATTTTATGGTACTACTCCAAAAGAAAGTGGTGTTAATAGCTAGTTTTAGAAAATACACTTGTCCCAAAAGCTTTCCACAATTTTGGCCACTACTGTAGTTTTCTATAGAATTCCTGAATTATTTTCTTTTTAGTCTCATTTTGATAACTGTAGTTTTTCCTTCTCATCTTTTGATTTCTTATTCTTAGGGCTGTGATATTTGTTTGTTTGTTTTTGAGAAATGGTGTTTTTCTTTCCTTTAATATATATGGAATGTTATCATGCTACCTCTAGTAGATAAAAATTAGATTATGGGATTCTAGAATGTCTTCACCTTCTTCATAAATTAGCAATAACAAATCAGATTAAACAGAGTTGGAAGGGACCTTGGAGATCTTCTAGTCCAACCCCCTGCTCAGGAAAACCCTATCCCATTTCAGACAAATGGTTGCCCAATCTCTTTTCTTAAAAACGTCCAAAAACTTTTGTGCATCCAAAGTTGGCACAACGATCTTTTGCAGCATTCTGCAGTTGAGGTAACCCGATTCCTAATCGTCTTTATCTACTGTGACTTGAAAGGTCTTCATGTAATATCGTAAAACTTTTATCGTTTAGGTACGCTGGCCAGGTGGGCTATATGATTGCTGGAATGAGAGAGATTATTGATGCCCAAATAGGAGATACGGTCTATTTGCATAACCAAGTGGTGGAACCGTTTCCTGGGTTTAAATCTGCAAAACCCATGGTCTTCGCAGGTAAGAGGGGCACGGGTCAAAAGATTTGGGGCGGGGGGCAGTGTTTAAGTCAGTGGTGACTCCTAGTGGCTGCCTGACTGGTTCTTGCAGTTTTCTTGGCTCTTTAAGAAGGAGGGACAGAGAGATAGACAGACAGACAGATGGACAGACAGACCCTGGCCCAGTCACCCAAGGCAGTAGAAGAATTCTTAGCCTCCAGGTTTCTGTTACCCACTTACTCCTCCCAGGAGTGGCCAATGATTTACAGCTCTTTAGTACATCTGTATGTGTGCGTTTGTGTGCATTTGTTCGTGTGTGTTTGTGTGTGTGTGAGAAAGAGAGATGGAGCGTTTAAATTTCAATTAACATTTCAAAATGTTAATATAGTACACTGCCCAGAGTCCCTTTCTCTGCCAGGACATGAACAGTTTTTAAATAAGATAAATAGATGATAATATAGGTGATAGATAGATAAATGATAGATAGATAGATAGATAGATAGATAGATAGATAGATAGATAGATAGATAGATAGATAGATAGATAGGAGAGAGAAAGATGGATGGAGAGAGGAGAGATGGAAAAAGGCATAGATGTAGATGAATAGAAATAGATAGATAGATAGATAGATAGATAGATAGATAGATAGATAGATAGATAGATAGATAGATGAGAGAGAGAGAGAAAGATGGATGGAGAGAGGAGAGATGGAGAGAGGCATAGATGTAGATGGATAGAGATAGATGGATAGAGAGAGAGATGGAGAGATGGAAAGAGGCATAGATGTAGATGAATAGAGATAGAGAAATAGATAGGGATGGATGGATGGATGGATACATAGATGAATAGATAGAGATGGATAGATAGAGATGGATGGACGGACGAAGGACAGATCTCCTAGTAAACCTCTCATTTAAAAAAAAAAATAATCTTTGAATTTTTTCTGCCACTGGAGAAATGGCCCAAATGCCTCTTCCAGAAATTCCCCATTCAACTGCAACCTCTATGCAGCAGAAATACCTCGATGGCACGCTCACCTGGAAGTCATTGTCGTGGCACCCTAAGTGTGCTTGAAAACATGTACCTGCGCGCGAGTTTGCTACAGGTGTTGGGCGTGGAACCTGAGAACAAGTCCTCCCCTTAGGCGTGAATTCCAGCCGGATGACTTTGGGCCAGTCTGTATCACCCTAGGAAGGAGGAGGAGGAGGAGAAGGAGACCATTGTCCACCATTCCAGAAAGGCTACCAGTATGAAATGGATTGGACCAGGGTTCTCCAACCTTGGCAACTTTAAGACTTGTGGACTTCAACTCCCAGAATTCTGGGAGTTGAAGTCCACAAGTCTTAAAGTTGCCAAGGTTGGAGACCCCTGGATTGGACGACAGTGCAGGATCGCCTAAAGCAGAGGGATCCAACCTTGGTCGCTTGAAGACCTGTGGACTTCAGCTCCCAGAATTCCCCAGCCAGCCGTGTGCTGGATGTCTAGAGGTCTTCCAAGTTTGTTGGACACTCCCAAGTCTTCAGGAACATCCATGGCTAAAAACCCACCTTCTGTCTGGACAGGGGTGTTTCCAACGGACCAGTCCGAATATTCTAACTTGAAAGGAGCCCTGGAGAAACTGACCCTCAACGACTCCAGTGTGACCATCCAACGGGACAACAGTCTGGTTTTGGGAGCTGGGTGGAGGTGAGTGACACTTGCACCCGTCGCTAAGTGATCCGGTCGCTTAGCGGCCATTCCAAGTTACAACGGCGTTGGAAACCGTGGCTTAGGACCGTTGTTCACGCTTCAAACGACCGTTAAAATCCTCTCCTGATGGTCACCTGATGAAAATTCAGGCAAATGACTCATACTTATGACGAACATGGGGTCGCCTTTTGCGACCTGACAAGCAGTGCGCCAGATTGGCTTCCCAACCCATGTGACTGACATAACGGCAGGGATTCGCCGTGTCATATCGTAACACAAGTTACTGTATATTTCACCCTGAAGACTGTCTTAATGGATTTTGCTCTCCCAGATAAGGAACTTGATTACGTTTAAGTCCGTTAAATTTTAAGTACAGGTAGTCCTCGACTTACAGCCGTTCATTTAGTGACCGTTTGAAGTTACAACGGCACTGGAAAAAACCCGACTTACAGCCGTTTTCCACACTTACAAACCATTGCAGCCTCTCCATGATCAAAATTCAAACACTTTGGCAACCGACTCACGTTTATGACGGTTGCAGTGTCCCGGGATCACTTGATCCGCTTTTGCGACCGTCTGGCAAGCCAAGTCAATGGACAGACCGGGTTCATTTAACAACGGGGTTACTCACTTAACAATTGCCGTGAGTCACTTAAACAACTGTGCCAAGAAAGATCGTAAAACGAGACAAAATTCACCGAATGAATTTTTCACGTAGCAACCTAAATTTCGGACTCAGTTGTGGTCACAAGTCAAGGACTGCCTGTAACTAGATTTTGTCTGCCAGCAACTAAGATTTGCAAGTAGATAATATAAGGGGTCCTGGCCATAGCTCTACTCACTGAGAAATCTCTTTGTGGTTTTTAAAATCTTTTATCTCTTTTACATCTTTATGTGGCCTTTAGAAATCTCCCTTTCGTATTAATATTAAGAATGTTTATAGAGGTATAAGTGTTTTCATGTTGTAGTATTAGTTCTGGCCTAGGCTTCCTGATACAGTAACAAGCACACAATTAGTCCCAAAAACCCTCTTTTTATTTCACTGGCTGTGAATTCTGTTCATTCCCAGCCGTGCTGAGTCACCAAGAGTTTGTAAAGAGCCCGACAGAAGTCTGCCACAGTCCTTCGGGATAAGGCTGATAAACACCCACCTTTATCTCCCTCGACACGCTGCCAAAGACCTAATTGGCAATTAGCTTTGCAAGGCCACACGGAGCGCAGAGTCAAAACGGAGCTTCAGAATTTAAACCGAACAAAATTGCTTCCTGCAAAGGCTCACGTGCCTTTGCTCCTCCTTTATGCCTTATGGAAAGGACCAGTCATCTCCAAGCCTTACTCCCAAGTGGCCCCTTTTGTCTTAACTGTTCTTGCCTTCTGACAGTTCTGTGCAGGCACGCACTGGGAACAGGCTCCCCCTGTTCCTGTGCCTCACTGATATCAGACTCTGGAGGCTCCAGAGTCAGCACATAACTCCCAGATGGCCCTGGCCCCCTCTCTGCCTCCAACGCAGAGCCCTCGTCCGAGCCTTCCCCAGACTCCAGGACTGGCCCATGTTCCTCCCCAGCCTCCTCACTGTCCGGCTCTGCTGCCAGCTCTGCAGGCTGCTGTCAGAGCAATCCTAATTTTTACTCATCTTTTATAGCGTATAGTTTTCAGTGGGATTATTGAAATGAAGTTTAAATTTCTGTTTATATTTTATAACTGGTGTACGGCTAAAATCAGGACCTTATTGGTGAAATGCAAAATTTGGAACACGTTTTCGTTCATTTGGCTTGGAAATTGAAGAATGTTTAGTTGAGCAAATTGCAGGTTGGTACCCTTATTAAATGTCAATTGAAATGTTGAATTTACAGGTTGGGGTTCCTTGGCCTTTTACATATGGAAGTTTTTAATCAGCGCTTGGAACAAGAGCATAACGCCTCGGTCATTTTGACAGCTCCCACCGTTCCGTACAAGGCTATCCTTTCTTCCCCAAAATTGATAAAGGTGACGATTTTTTGTTTTTAAAAAAAGTCTCAAATTATCAGTGCTTGAAGATAGATTGAGTGTAATTCTCAACCGTTTCCATAATTTAGTTTAATTCTCCAGAACGTCCGTCATGAAGCTTGCAAATAAGATATTTTCCTCTAGAATATACCATTAATACGTGGCTAATTCACATCGTGTTTTGATTAAATATATATATATAGAATGTAAAATGCAAGGTGTAAAACATTATAAATGTATGTCTAGATTATACATTTTTTATTAAGTTATATTTCTGTCGTGTCCCCCTCCCCCTCCGACGACCGAGTCTAGGAAGTCCGTATCAGGCGTGGCAACGAAGCCTCTGCAGCTTTGCCAAATTCCTCCGAGGTTTCTCAGGGCAGGCAGGAGTCCAAGTTGTGACTTCAGCAAAGTAGATGAGACTTTGCTTGACTCAAGGTTGGAATGCCAAAAGCAGGTCCTTTATATAGGCTGTGGGGTGTGGCTCCATGACTCAGCATTTATCCAGGCCTGCCCCTCCCTCCCTTCTGCTGGCGTCGCCTCTCAGATCTCCGGAAGCGAGGATCCTCCTACTGTGAATTCTCTTCAGCTGAATCTGCTGTCGGTAATTCCAGCACGTGGCTGGCTCCCTGCTCACACGCTGTAGGAGTGAGGTTTGTTTGTTCATTCCTGACATCCTGTCCGGGCATGGGGCCAGGGCCGGGGGCCGGAGGCATGACAGGCCGTTCATCTTCATTATCAGACTCCGAGTCTGATAGCAGGCCCGGGTGCAGACGGGGGGGGGGGGGCGGCTGAGGAGAGGAGGGAGGACGAGGCACAACAATTTCCCCTTTTCCCTTCCTCCTCACTGTCCTGTTATTTGCTTTTGTATTTTGTATTTTAAAATGTATGTTTAGATTATCTATATTATTATTATTATTTTGTTATTTCATTTGTTACAACCAGGAAATCAGCAAAGTCTCCATTATAGGCTAGAATTTTGGCACTTCTTCTCACTACAGTAGTGGCTAAAATCGTGGAAACCTTTTGGGAAAAGTGTATTTTTTAAAATCATTTAAAGAGTGCTACTTTTTTCTCTTACTGGAAAGCTTTAAAAATACCTTCTTTTTGTCTTTCTTTTTTCCTATTTTGCAGGAACATAGAAAAGAGGAAATCACGATCGTGAATCCCGCAGAGTTTCCTGATCATTCCGTGGTAAAAGAATACTTGGAGCCGATAGTTTTAGGGACTATTGTGACCCCTAAAGAATATATTGGAGAAATATTCACTCTTTGCCAGGTTGGTGCGTAAGGTTTTCATTTCCAACCCACTCCTGGGAGGAAGGATACTGCAAAATCTCCATTCCCACCCCACTCCAGGGGAAGGATATTGCAAAGTCTCCATTCCCACCCCACTTCGGGGGAAGGATATTGCAAAAACTCCATTCCAACCCCACTCCTGGAAGGATGCTGCAAAATCTCCATTTCTACCCCACTCCTGGGAGGAAGGATACTGCAAAATCTCCATTCCCACCCCACTCCTGGGAGGAAGGATACTGCAAAATCTCCATTCCCACCCCACTCCTGGGAGGAAGGATACTGCAAAATCTCCATTCCCACCCCACTCCTGGGAGGAAGGATACTGCAAAATCTCCATTTCTACCCCACTCCTGGGAGGAAGGATACTGCAAAATCTCCATTCCCACCCCACTCCTGGGAGGAAGGATACTGCAAAATCTCCATTCCCACCCCACTCCTGGGAGGAAGGATACTGCAAAATCTCCATTCCCACCCCACTCCTGGGAGGAAGGATACTGCAAAATCTCCATTCCCACCCCACTCCTGGGAGGAAGGAATTTCAAAATCTCCATTCCCACCCCATTCCAGGGAGGAAGGATATTGCAAAATCTCCATTCCCACCCCACTCCTGGGACGAAGGATATTGCAAAATCTCCATTCCCACCCCACTCCTGGGGAAAGGATATTGCAAAATCTCCATTCCCACCCCACTCCTGGGAGGAAGGATACTGCAAAATCACCATTCCCACCCCACTCCTGGGAGGAAGGATACTGCAAAATCTCCATTCCCACCCCACTTCAGGGAAAGGATACCGCAAAGTCTCCATTCCCACCCCACTCCTGGGAGGAAGGATACTACAAAATCTCCATTCCCACCCACTCCAGGGGAAGGATACTGCAAAATCTCCATTCCCACCCCACTCCTGGGGAAAGGATATTGCAAAATCTCCATTCCCACCCCACTCTTGGGAGGAAGGATACTGCAAAATCTCCATTCCCACCCCACTCCTGGGAGGAAGGATACTGCAAAATCTCCATTCCCACCCCACTTCAGGGAAAGGATACCGCAAAATCTCCATTCCCACCCCACTCCTGGGAGGAAGGATACTACAAAATATCCATTCCCACCCCACTCCAGGAAAAGGATACGGCAAAATCTCCATTCCCACCGCACTCCAGGGGAAGGATACGGCAAAATCCCCATTCCCACCCCACTCTGGGGGAAGGATACTGCAAAATCTCCATTCCCACCCCACTCCTGGGAGGAAGGCTACAGCAAAATCCCCATTCCCACCCCACTCTGGGGCCAACCAACCAGAGGTGGTATTTGCCAGTTCTCCGACCTGCTCAAAATTTCTGCTACCGGTTCGCCAGAACCTGTCGGAACCTGCTGGATTTCAACTGCTGCTGTTGTGTGATTTTTCTCAGGCACGGAGAGCAGTTCAGAAGGATACGGTGTACATGGATGACCGCAGAGTCATGATGGTTTATCTCTTCCCGCTGAACGAAATCGTGGTAGATTTCTTCGACGTGTTGAAATCCTTGTCATCTGGTTATGCCAGGTAGGTTAACCTGGTTATATCATGGTTTGATGAGACTTCCCACGCTTGTATAATTCTGAAGCTGGGAGATCCAAGGCTATTATTACTATCTATTGACGTTTTAAGGGACGCGTGGCTCAGGGACTAAGACGCTGAGCTTGTCGATCGAAAGGTCGGCAGTTCGGCGGTTCGAATCCCTAGTGCCGCATAACGGGGTGAGCTCCCGTGACTTGCCTCAGCTTCTGCCAACCTAGCAGTTCGAAAGCAGGTAAAAAATGCAAGTAGAAAAATAGGGACCACCTTTGGTAGGAAGGGAACAGCGTTCCATGCGCCTTTGGCATTGAGTCCTGCCGGCCACATGACCACGGAGACGTCTTCGGACAGCGCTGGCTCTTCAGCTTTGAAACAGAGATGAGCACCGCCCCCTAGAGTCAGGAACGACTAGCATATATGTGCAAGGGGAACCTTGACCTTTTTGATTAACTTTTTGAAAACGAGATTTTTACTTGAGGCTCGGAGGATGCAGGATATCCAAGCGCATTGAAGGCCGCAAGAAGTTTTGATACATGTCCATAACCATGTGTGTGCAGGTAGTCCTCGACTTACAACAGTTCTCTTAGTGACGGTTCAAAGTAACAACATGACTGATGAAAGCGGCGCATCGCCGTTTTTTCACACTTAACGACCGTTGAAGCCTCTCCATGGTCACCTGATCAAAATTTAGATACTTGGCAAACGACTCGGATTTATGACGGTGGCAACATCCCGGCGGGGGGGGGGAGGGGTGTCACGTCACGCGATCCTCTTTTGCGACCTTCTGCCACACAGAATCCATGGGGAAACCAGTCACTAAGTGAACTGAATGGTCACTAAGTGACGTGTTGTAGGTCGAGGGCTACCTGTATAGGTCAGAAATTGTACCTTTCAGACCGCTCGTATCGGACGTTAGTTGAACCGACCCTCTTCTCTTTTCAGCTTCGACTATGAAGACGCAGGATACCAGCCTGCGGATCTTGTCAAAATGGATATTTTTTTAAATGGAAAATCTGTGGAAGAGCTGATAACTATTGTACCTCGGTAAGTCAGGTTTGTTTGTTTTTTAAATTTACATTTATATCCCGCCCTTCTCCGAAGACTCAGGGCGGCTTACAGTGTGTAAGGCAATAGTCTCATTCTATTTGTATATTTACAAAGTCAACTTATTGCCCCCCCAACAATCTGGGTCCTCATTTTACCTACCTTATAAAGGATGGAAGGCTGAGTCAACCTTGGACCTGGTGGGACTAGAACCTGCAGTAATTGCAGGCAGCTGTGTTTTAATAACAGGCTTCTTACAGCCTGAGCCACCACGGCCCTGTAGTTGTAGTTGCATGCACATTCATTTTTAAAAAATTCAATCTTCAAATTCAGGTCGTCTAATCCAGGGGTCTGCAAACTGGGCCCTTTTAAGACTTGTGGACTTCAACTCCCAGAGTTCCTCAGCCAGCAAAGGCGAGTGGTTTGGAGAACTGGTAGCAAAAATCCCTGCACCCCCCCCCCCAATGCCCAGCTGAGCCACACGATCGTCAGAGCCTTTTTTTTAAAAAAACTTTTAAAAGCATTTTTTAAAAGATAAAAATGCTGAAGCCTGCTAGGCAAAAAATGGAGGGTGTAGGAAAAAATGGGGGATGGGGGTTTTGTTAGAGAGAGAGAGAAAGAGGAAGAAAAAGAAAGAGGAAGGAAGGAAGGAAGGAAGGAAGGAAGGAAGGAAGGAAGGAAGGAAGGAAGGAAGGAAGGAAGGAAGGAAGGAAAAGAAAGAAAGAAAGAAAGAAAGAAAGAAAGAAAGAAAGAAAGAAAGAAAGAAAGAAAAGGAGAGGAAGGAAGGACTACAAACCTGGCACTAGATGCAGCTTCAAAGGATAATCAGAAAGGAAGGAAGGAAGGAAAGAAAGAAAGAAAGAAAGGAAGGAAGGAAGGAAGGAAGGAAGGAAGGAAGGAAGGAAGGAAGGAAGGACAGAAAGAAAGAAAGAAAGAAAGAGAAAGGAAGAAAAGGAGAGGAAGGAAGGACTACAAACCTGGCACTAGATGCAGCTTCAAAGGATAATCCAGGGCTGGGGGGACCTGGAGGTCATCTAGTCCAACCCTCCTCCAGCAGGACATTGTTAATGAGTTTCTGTCTTTTGATCCCTCATCGCATAGCCACGCCCACCCAGTCACATGACCCCTCCCGACCAAGCCACGCCCACAGAACCTTTAGGAAAGGAATTTAGATTTCAACACTGCCCCGCAGGATTGTAGGAAGTAACTGCAGGTTGCCCTCGACTTACTAAATTTTGTTCAGTGAATTACAGATGAGAGTATTTAAGTCGGGCAAGATTCTGTCTATCGTGTGTAAGCAAATCGAAAGAACGGAATCCCGGTGGGAATTTTTTTTGCATTGTTCTCGGGCTTAGCTTGTCCCGACACCCCCGTTCCTCATGTCCACGGTTGATGTCCTCTTGGAAAAGACCCAGGACTGACCCGTTCTTACTTCTTTCTTCTTTCTCAGAGAGAAAGCCTACTCCGTTGGCAAATCCATGTGCGAGCGATTAAGAGACCTCATCCCAAGGCAGATGTTTGAAATCGCTATCCAGGCGGGTCTCGGCAACAAAATAATTGCAAGAGAAACGTAAGTCGTCACGCTTCACTTGTGTCGTGTCCCACTCCTCCGCTGACGGCCGGGTCAGGGAAATCCGAATCAGGCTTGCCTCTGCAGCTCTGCCCAAAGTCCTAGCAAAGTCCTCAGAGCAGGCAGGAGACCAGAAAGTGACTTCAGCAAGATAAGTTCGACTTATGCCTGACTCAGAGACTGCCAGAAAGCAAATCCTTTATGTAGGCCATGGGGTGTGGCTCCATGACTCAGCACTCATTAAGGCCTGCCCCTCCTTTCCTTCTGTTGCCTCCGCCTATCCAGTCTTCTGATGCGAGGGTCACTCCAATCAGCAGCTGTTGGAAATAAACTTTCCTCAGGCTCACATGCTGTGGAGGAGGGGGAAGGGTCTAGCTGCTCCGTTTGCCTGGGCATGGAGCCAGGGCTGGGGCCGGGGGGTGCTCCCTCCTCTGCAGCCTGCTTGGGCATGGAGCCAGGGCTGGGACCGGGAGTTGCCCCCTCCTCTTCAGCTTGTCTGGGCATGGAGGCAGGACTGGGGCCGGGAGGCATACATTCCTCCGTGTTCGGGAGCAGATAAGAAGGCCCCGGCTGCTGTGAGAGCGGGCAAGACACAACAACTTGGTTTTCAAAGGTAACCTTTTCTTTTCAGTCCTTTTAACAATTTTTTTTTTTAAAGTGGCTACTTGTCCTCGACTTACAACAGCTCGCTCAGTGACCATTCGATGGCACAGAAAAAAGAACTCATGAGCATTTTTCACACTTACGACCAGGGCTGCGATTCACAGAATTTATCTACCAGTTCGCCCAGCGCTGAAAATGTGACCGCCCACCTTCGGACATGCGCCTGGCCTTACGCGCATGCACTTTGCTTTCGTGCGCGCACTTTACCTGCATGCGCCCGGCCTCAAAAATGTGCCTAAATACGTCAGCATATAGCTGGGGCAGGTGGGCAGGCCCAGCTGTGATTTCCTCTACCGGTTCGCCCGAACCAATGTGAATTCAACCTCTGCTTACGACTGTTGCAACATCCCCATGGTCACGTGGTTTTATCCTCAAATGCTTGACAACTGACTCACACTTACAACGGCTTGCAGCATCCTGGAGGGGTCGTGCGATCGATCCCCTTTTGCGACCTTCTGACCAGCAAAGTCAAGCGGGGGAGGGGAGGGGAGCCAGATTCGCTTAACGACCGTGTTACTCATTTAAGAGCTTGCAGTGATTCGCTTAGCAAAGGCGACAAGAAAAGTCGTAAAACGGGGCAAAACTCAGTTAATCAATTCCTCACTTAGCCGCATGAATTTTGGGCTCAGTTTTGGTCGTAAGTCGAGGACTACCTGTATAATCCTGGTTTCTAAAGTGGGCGATTCAGACTGGGAATTAATTAATTAAGTTTGGCCTTTAAAGAAATGTGTCCCTTCAGGAAGGAAGCGGAGTGTATAGTTAGTCTTCAATTTACAACACTTCATTTAGTGGCTGATTATATTATATATAATATGTCCAATTATATGAACGGCACAGGAGTCTAGAGGTCGAGCTCTCGACTCACAATCAGGAGTCTGCGAGTTCGATCCTAGGTAGTTGCAGATATTTCTCTCTCTGGGCACAATGAATAATTGTGTACTGTGAACTCCATTTAGCCGTCAGGAAGGGCATCCGGCCAGTAAACGCTCAGCTCCATTCAGTCACCCCAATTCCAACTCGGTGCACCAGATATTTCTCTCTCTGGGCACAATGAATAATTGTTTACTGTGAACTCCATGTAGCCGTCAGGAAGGGCATCCGGCCAGTAAATGCTCAGCTCCATTCTGTTACCCCAGTTCCAACTCGGTGCAGCAGATATTTCTCTCTCTGGGCACAATGAATAATTGTCTACTGTGAACTCCATGTAGCCGTCAGGAAGGGCATCCGGCCAGTAAACGCTCAGCTCCATTCAGTCGCCCCAATTCCAACTCGATGCAACGGGTCATTAAAAGGGGGAAGAACCCAATTATGTTGTATTCCAGTAGCATGAAAATGGAAACTTTAAATAAACTAGAAAACAAGAGTAGAGGGAAGATTAATTTTTAAGTTAAGTAGCTGCTCAGTGCCAAAGAGTGTTATCCATTTGATTTGATTTCTTAGACTTCCCTAGTCCAAAAAGATTTAAAAGCACATAATTAGCAATTATCCGCTGCTTCAGAACTTCAAATTATGGAATACTTTGTATTATCCTTTTAAAATGCAACTCGGTTTATTTTATTTTCCAGGGTGAAAGCTTTTAGAAAAGATGTCCTGGCAAAATGTGTAAGTATCGGGGTTTTTTTCTGTTTTCATGAGCCAGGGCTAGCTTGATGGAATTTTAAGGGGGTTTTAGGATTGTTTTACTTTAGTTTTAAATCTTAATTGGCCATTTATAATCAGATTTTTAATATGTTTTTAATTTGTCTATGTGTTTGTTGTTTTTACTTGGCTGTGCACCGCCCTGAGTCCTTTGGGAGAAGGGCGGTATAAAAATCTAATAAATAATAAATTATTATTATTATTAGTATTAGTATTTCTTTTTTTTCCCGTAAATTAGCCCCTTTTTTTTTCTAAGTAAGATTTTATCCACTTCATTTTAAGTTGTAACCTGGGTTAAATTCACCTGGAGTGTTTGATACAATTCTCAATAGTTTTTAACTTGCTTTTTATTATTCAGGGATAATAGCAATGCAGGGGGAAAAAAGTTATCAACATTGACCGCTATCCTTCTGGTTGCTATTAATCTTGGAACAAGGTGCTCTCAGAGCTTGGTTGTTTCCTTGCAGGCATTTCATTACCCAAGTAGGTAACATCATCAGTGTTAGAAGGGAATGGGGTGTGTGGAGAGGAGGAAGAGGAAACGATTATGGGGCCCTTGGCGCTCTCTTCCTTTTCTTGCAGACTTCTAATTACCAAACTAGGTAACATCGTCAAGGGTTAGAAGGGAGTGGGGTTTGCAGAGAAGGAGAGGTGGAGGAGTGTGGGGGTCCTTGGTACTCTCTGAGATTCCTTTGCTTGAAGACGTTTCATGACCCAAACTAGCTAACATCATCAGTGCTAGAACCGAGTGGGGTTTCCTTCCGGTGTTCTCTTCTGGCACTGATGTTGTAACCTAGCTGGGTCATGAAACATCTGCAAGAAAACCACCAAGCTCAGAGAGCATCAAGGATCCCACAGTCCTCCTCCTCCTCCTCCCCATAAACTCCACTCCCTTCTAACACTGATGATGTTACCTAGTTGGGTCATGAAAGGTCTGCAAGAAAACAGCTCAGAAAGCATCAAAGGCCACACAGTCCTCCTTCTCATTCTCTTCTTCCTCCTCCTCCTCTTTGCCAACCACACTCCCTTCTAGCACTGATGATTGTTGTGTCTGCGCCCCCCCACCACCAGAAAGTGACTTGGACAGTGAGAGGGAAGGGCCGTCAGGACTTACCTCGGGAGCACCAGCTTCCCTGGCTCAGCTCCAGGAGCCAGAGGCAGGCCAGGTGGAGGAGATAACGAGGCCTCCGTCCCGACTCTTTTCCCCCCCCCAGGCCACGCCTTCAGACCCAGCTGATGGCAATCAGGCCTGGCTGGACCCTAGGTTTCGTAGGCAGGAGAGGCGGGAACAACAGAAGCAAGGGTGGGGCAGGCCTAGGAAGTGCTGAGTCATGGAGCCACACCCCACAGGATATAAAACCAGCGAGGGCTGTTGTGCCTCCTCGTAGCAGGCAAATCAGCTGCTTAACTAAGAGCTGAAGTACTGTTTGTTGACTCATCGGCATCAAGGGAGATAACAGAGTCACTTGGCAGACGCTGGCTCTTTTGCCGCCAGAGCTGATAGTGCCGGCTAATTAAGCCATCGCTCGGACGGAGGCGAGGGGGACAGAACAATGATGTTACCTAGCAGAAAACCGCCCAGCTCAGAGGACCCACCAAGGACCCCCCCTCATTTCAACCCTGAGTTACAAATACTCTCCTTGATTGGTATTTAACCTGGAAGCATTCCTTCTTTGTTAACAACAGTACGGAGGCGACATCACAAGGAAAATGAAGCTCTTGAAGAGGCAGGCCGAAGGGAAGAAGAAGATGAGGAGAATTGGGAATGTCGAAGTGCCGAAGGACGCTTTCATCAAAGTTCTCAAGAAGCAGCTCGACAGATAGCTTACAGAGGTTGCTTCCAGCTGTTTGCAAAATCAAGCTGATGAGAACTGTTTGAGCCAGCTGTTTGCAAACTTGAATCGGGTCTCATCTGTTCGTGTGCAAGATTGGACGCCGTTCTAATGGACCCGTTTCCATAAAGCCACAAAACTGATGACCTAAAAAAATATAAATCTAAAATATAAGTTAATGTCTGAGAGTATTACGGCCAATTTTGGATGCCATTTCTCAGAACTGGGCCTCGTGCCTTTGAGATGCCTATTTGTCTTTTTCCATATTTGATTACAGTCTGGATCTTGATATCCGCAAGCCCTTGGCTACGCTAGAGACCGTATTTTTCGGCGTATAACGCACCGGAATATAAGACGCACCTTAGTGTTTGGGGAGGAAAATAAGAAAAAACCTGATTGGCAAGTAGATCAGCCTTCCGGAATATCCCCAATCAGCTGTTCCCAGAGGTGAATTTTAGCAACAGGTTCCTTGGTTGTGAGCTCTGTGCCTTGCTTTTTTTTTCTGTCTCTGAAAGCCTCCGAAACAGCTTCAGAAAAAAAGCCTCTGAAGCTCTATTTGGAGGCTTTTTTTCTGAAGCTCTTGTTTGGGGGCTTTTTTTTCTGAAGCTCTGTTTGGGGGCTTTTTTTCTGAAGCTTCATTTCTGATGCTTTTTTCAGCCTCTGAAACCTCTATTTGAGAAGCTGGGTGGGGCTACATTCGGAGTATAAGACACACCCAGATTTTCACCCTCTTTTTTGGGGGGAAAAGGTGTGTCTTATACTCTGAAAAATACGGTAAATAAACCTGGGTACAAATACAGTTACCCTCAATTTACGACTACAATCACCATCATCTTTTAAGAACCCCATAATCCCTTGCCGGATGGAGGCTGGGCAGCTGAATGGAGCCGAGTGTTTACTGGCCGGATGCCCTTCCCTGTCGCCAATGCGGAGTTTTGTTCAGCAGATATATTCTCATTGCGCCCAGGGAGAGAAATATCTGCCTCTACCTAGGATCGAACTCACAGCCTCCTGATTGTGAGGCAAGAGCTCCACTTCTAGGCCACCTAAGAATTTACGACTACAATGGAGTCCAAAATTTCTCTTGCAAAGTGAGACCTTTGTTCAGGGAGTTTTGTCCCATTTTACCTTTCTTGGCGCAGTTGTTAAGTGAATCGACGGAGGCCTTAAGTTAGCAACATAGTTGTTAAGCAAATCCTGCTTTCCCATTGACTTTTGCTTATCAGGTCTCCAAAGGAGAACACTTGACCTCAGGACGCTGTAACCGTCATAAATATGAGCCAGTTACCAAGTACCCTAGTTTTCGGCACATGAAACACAGTGAATGCTGTAACGGTTGTGTGAAAAACGGTCATAAATCACATTTTTCAGCGCTTGTTACGAGTTTTTCAAAGTTTTTTGTAAGTTTGAACGGTCACTAAATGAACTCCTGTAAGTTGAGGACTTCGCATCTTTGGTGCGAGCTTGCTAGCCTTTTTCAAAACTACTTAAATCTTAATGTGGAATATAAATTGAATTAGCCACTTTATAGAATATTGACTTCTGATCCATTGGGATGCTGTTTGTATAAATTTAAGAATCCGCAGCGACAATATACTGGAACTGGAGTTCGTCTTCCCAGCAGAGGGTGAAACACAAGAATGTTTTTCAAACGTAGCCACATCTTAAAAAGTGACCCAAGTGATTTCTGTATTTCGCAACTATGGAAAACTTCCAAATGTGTGGACTTCAACTCCCAGAATTCCTTGTGCTGGCTGGAGATCTCTGGGCATTGAAGTCCACAAGTCTTAAAAAGTTACTAAGGTTGAGAAACAATGGTTTAAACAATGGAATTGGTTCAGGGGAGGGTAAATGATTACCGTATTTTTCGGAGTATAAGATGCTCTGGATTATAAAATGCCACCTACCTTTTTTTGGGGAGGAAAACAACAAAACAATATCTGCCTCTGCCTCCAAGCAATTTGCCTCCTTGCAGCAAACAGCCCGTTTCAGCTTCAGCACAGTCTGATTAGCACAAGCAGCTGATTGTCGGTTGGATCAGCCTCCCAAAGATCAGCTGTTTCAGACTGCAGGGATTGCCATAGCCTACTGCCGCCTCCGCACGCCCCATTTTCTGGGGAGCCGGTGGGTGGGTGGGGCTACATTCGGTGTATAAGACGCACCAAAATTTTCACCCTTTGATGGGAGAAAAAAATGTGTCTTATATTCCCCAAAATACGGTATATAATTCACATATTTCTTCCTGCTTTCACCACTCTTTAATTTCCACAACTTTTTGAAGAAACTGGGTGGAAAAGATCAAGAATAAGACTTTGACCCAAAGCCCTCCAGAAATTGGGAGGCCTGAATCCTCTGCGGTTTCTTCCGCAAATTTATCCCAAATGCGAGAAACCAAATCCAGAAAACTCCCATCACAGTGAAGGAGGGAATTCCCCTCAGGAAAGTTCCCATTTTTCTTTAAATCTGCAAAATGCTTGAAAAACGCTGGGCAACCACAGGGGAGAGCAATATGCCTCTTTACTTTAGCTAAAATCATAAGGAGCGTGACTTAGGAGATTTTAACAGTTGCTCTGGCGTTCAATATGTATATATATATATACATTCCATTGCCCATTTCTGGCAAGAATAACATTGCAAAACAACCCAAATGATCTAACCACCACCAACAACACCCAACCCTTCAAATGAGTGTGTGTAGCAGAAATAAATATCCATTTAACAATATATTTAAGATGGAAAGGAAAGAAAGAAGAAAGGAAGAAGGGGCAAGGAAAGGAGAAAGGAAAGGAGGAGGGAGAGAAAAAGAGAGAAAGGGAGGGGAAAAGAGGAAAAAAAGGAAGGGGAGGGAGGAAGAGAGAAAAAGGAAGGGAAGGAAGAAAAAGGGAGAGAAAGGGAAGAAGGAAAAGAGGAAAAGAAAAAGGAAAGAGGAAAGGAAGAAGGGACAAGAAAAAGAAAGGAAAGAGGCAGAGAAGGAAAGAAAGGGAGGGGAAAATAAAGGAAAGGGAGGAAGGAGAGAAAGAAAAGTAAGGGAAAGGGAAGAAGGAAGGAAAAGAAAGTGAGAAAGGAAAAGAAAATAAAGGAGGAAGGGACAAGGAAAGGAGAAAGGAAAGAGGGAGAGGAGGAAGAGAGGAGAAAAGGGAAGGGAAGGAAAAGAAAAGAGAAAGAAGGAAAGAGGAAAGGAAGAAGGGACAAGGAAAGGAGAAAGGAAAGAGGAGAGGAGGAAGAGAAAGGAGAAAAGGAAGGAAGGAAAAGAAAGAGAAAGAAGGAAAGAGGAAAGGAAGAAGGAAAAGAAAAGGAAAAGAAAGAAAGAGGAGAGAAGGAAGAGAGAAAAGGAAGGGAAAGAACGGAAAAAAGGAAAGGAGGAGAGAGAAAAAGGAAAGGAAGAAGGGGCAAGGAAAGGAGAAAGGAAAGGAGGAGGAGAGAAAAGAGAGAAAGGAGGGAAAAGAGGAAAAGAAAAGGAAGGGAGGGAGGAAGAGAGAAAGGAAGGAAGGAAGAAAAAGGAGAGAAAGGAAGAAGGAAAGAGGAAAAGAAAAGGAAAGAGGAAAGGAAGAAGGACAAGAAAAAGAAAGAGGAGAGAAGGAAAGAAAAGGAGGGAAAATAAAGGAAAGGGAGGAAGGAGAGAAAGAAAAGTAAGGAAAGGGAAGAAGGAAGGAAAAGAAAGAGGAGAGAAAGGAAAAGAAAAGAAAAGGAGGAAGGGACAAGGAAAGGAGAAAGGAAAAGAAAGAGGAGAGGAGGAAGAGAAAGGAGAAAAGGAAGGAAGGAAAAGAAAGAGAAGGAAAGAGGAAAGGAAGAAGGGACAAGAAAAGGAGAAAGGAAAGAGGGAGAGAAGGAAAGAGAAAGGGGAAAAGAACGGAAAAAAGGAAAAGGAGGGAAGGAGAGAAAGAAAAAGGAAGGGAAAGGGAAGAAGGAAAAGAGAAAGGAAGGAAGGAAAGGAAAGGAAAGGAAACGAGAAAGGAAAGGGAGGGGAAAAGGAAAGGGAGGGAGGGAGAAAAAGGAAGGGAAAGAAGAAGAGAGAAAGGGAAGAAGGAAAGAGGAAAGGAAAACGGAGAAAAAAGGAAAGAGGGAGGGAGAGAGAAAAAGGAGGGAGAGACGGAGGAAAAGAAAAAGGAAGGAAAAGTATGAGAAAGGAAGGGGGGAAAAGACAAAAAAAGACGAGAAAACGAAACAAAAAGGGAGGATGGAAGGAACAAAAACACAGGCTCTCTCTCTTCAGAAACTTTCCCAAAAAGTACGATGGCTTACAAGACAGATACTCCGCTCGTACTCTCCCGCACTCTATTCCTGGGGGTAGATTTGAAGGCAACGAGACTTGCTGAGAACGTGGGTGTAAACGCATCTGATTGTAAAGTCCCTGCCTCTCCGTTACAATCCAGAGGCCAAGTTTTAAAGCAGCAAAGAAGTGTTTCTATTCCAGTCCCAGAGCCAGGGGGAAAAAGTCCAGATGGCCATAACGAGGTTATCAAAGCCCCCTTCCCACATAATTAATTCAGACCCTATAAATGTTCTGGGGGAGAAAAAGACGGAAAAAAAGGCTTTCGACAGGATTGAGAGGAATGTTAAACGCGCACATTTTGGACCGCGAGGAAAACGAACCACCAGTCCTGCGTTTCCAAAGATGTTCGGTTTTAGCCAATGTCCACCAGTGTGTCTAGTAATGGGAGGGGTCCCCCCAAAACACACTGCCAGGGTCTTCTCTGCCATGACACCAGTGTGGTTCTGTCCATCAATTTTGCTCTTTCATGCTGCGTAGAGGTTCCACCAGCTTGTTGTGGACATGCATTAAACCTTTTAAGATTAAAAAAAAAAAATCTGCATTAGTCACATTGCTACTTAACGTCATTCCTTTTGTAATACAGGTAGTTCTCGACTTATGACCACGACGGAGCCCAAAACAAAAAAAGGGCCTCTGGTGGCTCAGACTGGTAAGACAGTCTGTTATTAACAGCAGCTGCTTGCAATTACTGCAGGTTCAAGCCCCACTAGGCCCAAGGTTGACTCAGCCTTCCATCCTTTAGAAGGTAGGTAAAATGAGGACCCAGATTGTTGGGGGGGCAATAAGTTGACTTTGTATATAATATACAAATGGATGAAGACTATTGCTTGACATAGTGTAAGCCGACCTGAGTCTTCGGAGAAGGGCGGGATATAAATGCAAATTTTAAAAAAACAAAAAACAAAAACATAACCTTGCTAAGCAAGGCATTTGTTAAGCGAGCCTTGCCCCCATTTTACGACCTTCATCAAGTGAATCCCCGCGGTTTTTAAGTAAGCCACACGGTTGTTAAGTGTGAACCTGGCTTCTCCATTGACTGCTTGTCGGAAGGTCGCAAAAGGGGATCAGGTGACCCTCCCGGGACACTGCAACCGTCATAAATACGAGCCAGTTGTCAAGCATATGTAAGTCACGTGACCACGGGGATGCAGCAACGGTCGTAAGTATGAAAAGTGGTGCTAAGTCAAATACTGAAAGACCCTGAGATACTGGCAGCCCTGGTCCTTCTTTCCTCTAGATCAGGAATCGGCAACCGTAAACACTTAAGAGAGTCATTTGGACCCGTGTCCCATAGAAAAGAAAACACCGGGAGCCACAAAACCCTTCCTGTGCCTGACTATTTCTTGTGCAGCCACAAAACTAGCATATGTAGTTCTGTTTTCTTCAGAAACTTTTCTTTTCTTGGATTTATTCATGGCTGGCCTGCCAGGGGTTGAAAAACTGAATAAATTGCGCGTCGGTGGGTGTCGCACATTGGTGGTTGTGATGCATATTTTTTTTTAATTGTTTTTACATTTATATCCCGCCCTTCTCCGAAGACTCAGGGCAGCTTACAGTGTGTAAGGCAATAGTCTCATTCTATTTGTATATTTACAAAGTCAACTTATTGCCCCCCCGCCAACAATCTGGGTCCTCATTTTACCTACCTTATAAAGGATGGAAGGCTGAGTCAACCTTGGGCCTGGTGGGACTAGAACCTGCAGTAATTGCAAGCAGCTGTGTTTTAATAACAGGCTATCTTACAGCCTGAGCCACTCAAGGACCATTTTGAGTGATGGAGCCACAACAGAGGGATGGAAGAGCCACATGCGGCTCCAGAGCCGTGGGTTGCTACTCCAGCTCTAGATCATCCATACCCAGTTCCTACTGGATTGCGCCGAGATGAATAAAATGACACTCGAATTGAAAGGACTGATGGATTCGGATTTTTACGTAATATGGGAGAAACGGTATAATTGGATCAAAAATAGAAAAAAGGGGAAATAACAGATAGTAGATTCAGTAAAATTATACCAAGTATAGGAGAACACAGGTGTGATAATATGTAAATGGTCACAATCATGCCCAAGAGTCAAATAAGAATTGTTTAATTGCTAAAATTCAATAAAACTCAATTAAAAAAAAAAAAGAGAGCCACATGCGGCTCCAGAGCTACAGGTTGCTGACTCCTGCTCTGGATCATCCATACCCAGTTCCTCCAGTACGTTGAAACTCACCTTTAAAATACTTCACCGTTTTAACTCGGAGTTCTAAAGTGGCGTCTTCGTCACACACGAAGATAGTGTGGGGGTGTTGCTGGAAGGCGGAAACGGTCCACATGTGGTTGACCCCTTCTTCGATTGCCTTGTATAAGGCGAAGGCTTTGTGTGCCCCCGTGATCAGGATCATGACCTGGAAGTTGACGGGTGAATGGAGCACAGTCAAGCAAGCACCTGGCAAAGCAGCACCCTCCATTGCCACAGAAGATATACTAAGCCAAGGGTGTCTAATCTCGGCAATTTTTAAGACTTGTGGACTTCCAATTCCCAGAATTGTGGGAGTTGAAGTCCACAAGTCACAAAGGGGCCATATGGTTCTCCGCCTCTGACATAGAGGTTTAGTAATGGACATTTGTATGGACGAGAGCAGGGGTCGGCAACCTTAAACACTCAAAGAGCCATTTCGACCCGTTTCCCACAGAAAAGAAAACACAGGGAGCCACAAAACCCTTCCTGTGCCTGACTATTTCTTGAGCAGCCACAAAACTAGCATATGCACCCTGTTTCCCCAAAAATAAGACATACCCCAATCGGGCATTTGAGTGTATGCTGTTGCGTCTGCGCCCCCCGAGCCGGGCCCCCTGCCGGAAAGTGAGGGGGAAGGGCCATCAGGACTTACCTCGGGAGCACCAGCTTCCCTGGCTCAGCTCCAGGAGCCTGACTCTTCCCCCCCCAGGCCACGCCTCCAGACCCAGCTGATGGCAATCAGGCCTAGCTGGACCCTAGGTTTCGTAGGCAGGAGAGGAGGGAACAACAGAAGCAAGGGAGGGGCAGGCCTAGGAAGTGCTGAGTCATGGAGCCACACCCCACAGGATATAAAGGCAGCAAGAACTGCTGTGCCTCTTCGTAGCAGGCAAATTAACTGATTAACTAAGAGCTGAAGTTTGTTCCTGGGTGACTCATCAGCATCAAGGGAGATAATAGAGACACTTGGCAGACGCTTGCTAATTTGCTGCCAGAGTGGATAGTGCCGGCTAATTAAGTCATCGCTCGGACGGAGGCGAGGGGACAGAACAACCTGCAACCTTAAACACTCAGAGACATTTCAACCCGTTTCCCACAAAACCCTTCCCAGGCCTGACTATTTCTTGAGCAGCCACAAAACTAGCATATGCTCCCTGTTTCCCCAAAAATAAGACATCCCGATAATAAGCCCAATTGGCCCCTAATAAGCCCCCGCCACCAAAAATAAGCCCTCCCCGAAAATATTTAAACGCAGAGCTGGAAATCAGGTAGGAGGACAGCAAGAGGAGCCCCGTCTTGCTCCATGCGCCCCAAAATAATAAGACCTCCCCAAAAATAACGCCAAGCGCTTATTTCAGGGTTCAAAAAAATATAAGACAGGGTCTTATTTTCGGGAAAACACAGTAGTTGAATTAATCTGTTTTCTTCTGAAGCTTTTCTAGGATTTATCCATGGTTGGTCTACTGGGGGTTGAAAAGCTCAATAAATTGTGTGCCAGCGGGTGTCGCACATTGGCGGTTGTGACACATATTTTGAGTGACAGGGAGCTGCAGCAGAAGGGTGAAAGAACCACATGTGGCTCCAGAGCCACAGGTTGCTGATTCCTGGACTAGAGTGGTGCAATGGCCTAGAGGGGGAGCTTGCGCCTCACAATCAGGAGGTTGTGAGTTCGATCCTAGGTAGAGGCAGATATTTCTCTCTCTGGGCACAACATATCTGCTGAACAAAACTCCGTATTGGCGACAGGGAAGGGCATCCGGCCATTAAAACACTATGCTAGCTCCATTCAGTTGCCCAGACTCCACCCAGCAAGGGATTATGGGGTAATTAAAAGAAGATGATGAGATACATTTCACCTATATGGATCTCTCGCCTCACAATCAGGAGGCTAGGAGTTCAATCCTAGGTAGAGGCAGATATTTCTCTCTCTGGGCACACCGAGAATGTATCTGCCGAACAAAACTCCGCATTGGTGACAGGAAGGGCATCCGGCCATTACAACACTGTGCTAGCTCCATTCAGTTGCCCAGACTCCACCCCGCAAGGGATTATAGGGTCGTTAAATGAGGATGATGAAGATTTGTAATAAACTAATACTAAAGGACGTAACTTATATAGCACTCCAGTTTTCAGATACGTTTTTAAAAACGCAAGTATCAAGATGTGTGTTCTTACTTCTCGGGCATCCATGACTGTTCCCACGCCAACTGTTAAAGCCATAGTTGGAACCTTAGATAAATCGCCATCAAAATATTTGGCGTTCGCCAGAATGGTGTCCATGGCTAGTGTTTTCAACCTTGTTCTTGACACCAGACTAGATCCCGGCTCGTTGAAAGCGATGTGACCATCTGGGCCAATGCCTTGGGAAAACCACAAACGACAAAAATCACACCCTTGACCGTGAACATTTTGATACCAGGAGCCCCCCCCCCCATCGACTTTGCTTGTCAGGTGGTCACCAAAGGGGATCATCGCGTGACCTTGGGACACAGCAACTTTATATGTTTGTTCTGAGCTACCTGCCGAACAAAACTCCGCATCAGCGACAGGAAGGGCATCCGGCCATTAAAACACTATGCTAGCTCCATTCAGTTGCCCAGACTCCACCCAGCAAGGGATTATGGGGTAATTAAAAGAAGATGATGAGATACATTTCACCTATATGGATCTCTCGCCTCACAATCAGGAGGCTAGGAGTTCAATCCTAGGTAGAGGCAGATATTTCTCTCTCTGGGCACACCGAGAATGTATCTGCCGAACAAAACTCCGCATTGGTGACAGGAAGGGCATCCGGCCATTACAACACTGTGCTAGCTCCGTTCAGTTGCCCAGACTCCACCCCGCAAGGGATTATAGGGTCGTTAAATGAGGATGATGAAGATTTGTAATACACTAATACTAAAGGACGTAACTTATATAGCACTCCAGTTTTCAGATCGTTTTAAAAGCAAGTATCAAGATGTGTGTTCTTACTTCTCGGGCATCCATGACTGTTCCCACGCCAACTGTTAAAGCCATAGTTGGAACCTTAGATAAATCGCCATCAAAATATTTGGCGTTCGCCAGAATGGTGTCCATGGCTAGTGTTTTCAACCTTGTTCTTGACACCAGACTAGATCCCGGCTCGTTGAAAGCGATGTGACCATCTGGGCCAATGCCTTGGGAAAACCACAAACGACAAAAATCACACCCTTGACCGTGAACATTTTGATACCAGGAGCCCCCCCCCCCATCGACTTTGCTTGTCAGGTGGTCACCAAAGGGGATCATCGCGTGACCTTGGGACACAGCAACTTTATATGTTTGTTCTGAGCTACCTGCCGAACAAAACTCCGCATCAGCGACAGGAAGGGCAGCCGGCCAGTAAAACACTTTTCTGGCTGCATTCAGTTGCCCAGACTCCACCCCGCAAGGGATTATGGGGTCGTTAAAAGAGGAGGAGGATGAGTGACAGTTTCCGTTTTCGCTTAATCGCCCCCCAAAAAACTCACCTCCAACGAACAGCTCTATCCCTCCGGCTTCTTCTATTTTCTTTTCAAAGGCGTCACACTCGGCTTTCAGATCCGGCGCGTTCCCGTCGAGAATATGAGCGTTGTTCGGATCTATATCAATATGCTTAAAAAAATTATTCCACATGTAAGAATGGTAGCTCTCCGGATGATTCCTCGGAAGCCCTGCAACCAAAGCAGAGCTCTTTTAATGCCTGGATCTCAAAAGAAAATTGAAAGGGAGATGGGAAAGGATTGAAGCATGCAACTCTGTCCAATGTTGAATTAACACCGGTATTTTGGGGAGGATTTGGGTTTGGCTAGTCTAGGGAACACGGTGGCTCAGTGGCTAAGGCGCTGAGCTTGTTGATCGAAAGGTCGGCAGTTCAGCGGTTCGAATCCCTAGTGCTGCCGCATAACGGGGTGAGCTCCCATAACTTGTCCCAGCTCCTGCCAACCTAGCGGTTCGAAAGCACGTAAAAAATGCAAGTAGAAAAATAGGGACCACCTTTGGTGGGAAGATTAACAGTGTTCCGTGCGCCTTTGGCCTTGAGTCATGCCGGCCACATGAACACAGAGACGACTTCAGACAGCGCTGGCTCTTCGGCTTTGAAACGGAGATGAGCACTGCCCCCTAGAGTCGGGAACGACTAACACGTATGTGCAAGGGGGACCTTTACTTTTACCTTAATCTAAAGCAGGGGTCAGCAACCTGCGGCTCCAGAGCCGCATGCGGCTCATTGGTCCCTCCGCTGTGGCTCCCCGTCAGTTGATCCCACCAGTGGCTGGCCCCACCCCTCGTCCTCCCTCCCAGTCACTCCTCGCCTGGCCTGAGAAGGTAAGGGCGACGGCAGGGGATGGAGTAGCGGCGGCCAGGGCAGAGACAAAAAGATAGAGAGAGGGGGGGGAGAGAGATACAGAGAGGGAGGGAGGGAGGGAGGAAGGGGAGAGAGAGAGATAGAGAGATACAGAGAGGGAGGGAGGGAGGGAGGGAGGGAGGGAGGGGAGAGAGAGAGATAGAGAGATACAGAGGGGGAGAGAGAGAGATGTCAAAAGGATTTTGTGGTTCCCGGTGTTTTTTAACCATGGTTCTCTGCCCTAATGACCAGCTGGGTAGGCGTGGCTAGGGTGGGGGTCATGTGACTGGTGGAAGTGAGTGACATGGAGTTGGCCACGCCCACCCAGGTTTTGTGGCTCCCGGTGTTTTCTTTCCTATGGGAAAAGGGGCCAAATGGCTCTGAGTATTTAAGGTTGCAGACCCCCTGGTGTAGGGAAAAGGAGGCGCGGGGTGACATAACAGCAGTATTCCAGTATTTGAAAGGCTGCCACAAAGAGGAGGGGGCTCAACTTATTTTCCAAAGCACCAGAGAGCAAGGCAAGAAACAATGGATGGAAACTCAACTTCCCAACAGTAAGGACAATTCACCAGTGGAACTCCTTGCCTCCAGAAGTTGTGGGTGCTCCATCGCTGGAGGTTTTTAAGAAGAAGCTGGACAGTCACCTGTCTGAAATGATATGAGGACTCCTGCTTGAGCAGGGGGCTGGACTAGAAGACCTCCAAGGGCCCCTGCAGCTCGATTCTGATCGCGATTTGTAAATCGGAGCCCCCGTCACAAATACAGACGTGCTTAAAATAACAACAACAAAAACAGCTCACCTACGTATTCATCCATGTTGAATGTCTTCACATATTTAAAAGAGAGATCTCCTCTTTTGTGATAGTCTATCAGCTTCTGGTAGCATCCCGAGGGTGTGCTTCCTGCATCAAGCAAACGGCTTCGTTATCCCACGCGCTAAGAAAAAGATCTTGTAATTCGAATGGCAAAAGATGAGTCGAACACAAGTCCAGCTATAATTATATTGATCGCGCCGTGGGAAAACTCTAGAGAGGAAGGTTTTCTTCCTGTTGGTGACCCAGGCCCAAGTAGATAGTAATAAAATGGAAAAACAACCTTTATTCAAACAGCTGGGAATTACTTCATTCCCAGCGTCGTTCAACTCGAAGTAAAACAAATGCCTCCCCAACACAAATTCCTCAGTTATCTCACAAACCTTAGTGCAATTAGGCAAACTGCCAAAGGCCCTTCCTGGCAAACGTCCAGAAGCCACAAAAACAAAGATGTAGACGAAGCAGAAGACACAGCTACAACGTTGTTTTCCGGCAAAGCCCAAACACCATTGCTGGTCTGTTTTAAGCCTTACGGGAGGGGCCAATCATCTCCTGGCCTTACTCCCAAGTCGTCCTCTTTGCTTGAGCTGCTCTTGCCTTCTGGCAGCTCTTCTCATGCATGCACTAGGAACAGGCTCCTCCAGTTCCTCTGCCTCACTACTATCAGTCTCTGGAGGCTCTGGAGTCCGCACCTCACTCCCCGATGGCCCTGGCCTCACCTCAGCCTCATCGCTGTCCGACTCAGTTGCCAGCTCCGTAGGCTGCTGACGGACCACAACACTTCCATCAATATCCCTTTAAGGCAGGGGTGTCTAACTAAATTTCATTGAAGGGCCGCATCGGGGCTGTGGTTGACCTCGGAGGGGGGGCATGGCCGACTGGGTGGGTGTGGCCAGCTGGTCTTCGGGTCTCTGCCGCGTATGCGCAGGGGGCAGGGCACATGCAAGGGGCCACACCTGCATTGCATTTTGGGGATTTGGCGGTGGGGCACATGCGGGGGGCAAGGCACAGGCGCGGGGGCCGTGTGTGCAATGCATTTTGGAGGTTTGGGGCAGGAGGCGTGTGGGGGATGGAACACGTGTGAGGGCCACACACACAATGCATTCTGGGGGGGCGGGGCACGGGGGGAAGCAGAGCGCCTGCGGGTGGCGCACTGGGTAAAGTTTAAAGTTTCTAATACTTCTGATGATTTCTCACATGCCTTTGTCACTTTGCTCGTTGGTTATAGGTAGTCCTCGACTTGCCACAGTTCATTTAGTGACTGTTCAAAGTTACAACAGCACTGAAGGAAGTGACTTACGGCCATTTTTCACACTTACGACCGTTGCTGCGCTGCCTTGGTCATGTGACAAAAAACTCAAGACAACTGGCAACTGGTTTATATTTATGACGGTTGCGGTCTCCTGGGGTCACGTGATCCCCTTTTGCGACCTCCTGAGAAGCAAAGTCAAGGGGGGAAGCCAGATTCACTTAACGACCGGCTTCCCAACTTATCAACTGCCGTGACTCACTTAACAACCGGGGCAAGAAAGCTGGTAAAATGGTGCAAAATTCACTTAGCAGATATGTTGGGCTCCACTGTGGTCGTAAGTCGAGGACTACCTTTAAGCAGAAACAACATAATACGTAGCACGATCATCAAAGGTTGGGGTTTTTTTACTTTTAAAAGCATTTTTTCTTCGGCCGAAAAAATGCTTTTAAAAGTAAAAAAAAAAAGGCTCTGATGATCGCGCAGCTCAGCTGGAATCATCAGAACCCTTTAAAAGCATTTTTCTACAACCTCTTGGGCCAAATTGGTTGTATAAAGAATGCTTTTAGAAGACTCTGACGATCCCAGCTGAGTTGCCTGATCGTCAGAGGCATTTTTTTTTAAAGGCAAAAAAAATGCTTTTTAAAGAAAAGCCTCTGACGAGCAGGAAACTCAGCTGGGATCGTCAGAAGAGCCTTTTAAAAGCATTTTTTACAACCTCTTTGGCCGAAGAGGCTGTAGAAAAAATGCTTTTAAAAGTAAAGAAAAAAGAAGTTGGGCATGCCCACCAAGTCACATTACACCCCATCCAAGCCACACCCACAGAACTGGTAGTAACAAATTTTACATTTCACCACTGATATACACATAGATATAGAGTATATCCGCTGAACAAAACTCCGCATTGGTGACAGGAAAGGCATCTGGCCAGTAAACGTATCTCCATTCAGTTGCCCAGACTCCACACTGCAAGGGATTATGGGTTGGTTAAAAGAAGAAAGTGATGTAGATATTTTCACAGCCCTCTTTTTGACTCGTTTTGTATACAGGTCCACAACGGAAGGACCTGTATACCGCACGAATCAATCCATGATTTGCGCTTCAAGGTTTTGGTAACTATCTTCAAAGCGCTCCATGGCATAGGACCGGGTTACTTATGGGACCGTCTGCTGCCTCTGAATGCCTCCCACCGGCCCGTGCGCTCTCACAGAGAGGGACTCCTCAGGGTGCCGTCGGCCAGGCAGTGCCGACTGGCGACACCCAGGGGAAGGGCCTTCTCTGTGGGGGCTCCCACCCTCTGGAACGAACTTCCCCCAGGACTTCGCCAACTTCCGGACCTTCGAACCTTTCGCCGCGAGCTTAAGACACATCTATTTATCTGCCCAGGACTGGACTAGAATTTTAAATTTTAAATTTGGTTTTAATGGGGTTTTATTATTTGTTCTGCAATTTTAAATATTCGGCCTTATTTAATAAGTTTTTTAATTGATGTTTTATTTTGTATTTATATGTATGTTTTATCTGGCTGTAAACCGCCATGAGTCCCTAGGGAGATAGGGCGGTATAAAAATGCGAAAAATAAATAAATAAATAAATAAATAAATAAATAAATAAATAAATAAATAAATAAATGATTTAATTCCTAAATTTACTCCAGATTTTATTCAAGGCAGAAAAGCACCCAATAAGTGAAATCTAGCCCACCCCCTCCAAATAAACCATTGGTTCCTCCTTATTTACAAGAGCAAAAATATAGAACAGAGAGAGACAGACAGATAGACAGACAGACAGACAAAGAAAATTAATTACCTGTTGGTAAGCCAAGGGTGAAATACCGGCTTGGGTTAGGCTTGAACTGAATGATGCGGTTACAGATGTATTTTGCAGCCCATTCGCTCGCCAAATCGTAATTTTCTAGGATTACAAGCCTCATCCTGTTGAAACGGCTCACACAACCGAAGCTGCGGGAGAACCCAAGCAGACGGTTATTCAAGCAAGCAACTTTTAGTCTGGACAGTGCTTTGCGCGTCCTTCTCAACAACGCAATCTTCAGGGCAAAGGTGTGTTTCAGCGGGTTCTGAAGAACCGGTAGCGGAAATTTTGAGTAGTTCGGAGAACCGGCAACCCCATCTATTCTCTGCTCCCGAGTCCCAGCTGATCAGGAGGAAATGGGGATTTTGCAGTAACCTTCCCCTGGAGTGAGGTGGGAATGGAGATTTTACAGTATCCTTCCCCTGCCACGCCCACCAAGCCACACTCACAGAACCGGTAGTAAAAAAATTTGAAGCTTCAAAAACTCAAGGCAGCTTCAGGGCCTTGAGTGAGGGCCGCACTTTCGACAATTCCAGAACAAAAATTGTGTTGGGCAACATCAACACAAGGTTCTGGAAGTTCGCCTACACTGGAAGCACTTTCTGAATGGCATGGTAAAAGCCCTACACAGGTCTTCCTCAACTTACGACGGCAACTGCGCCCAACAATTAAGTTGCTAATAAGTAAAGACAGTTGTAAGAATTTTGCTCCATTTTTACAAAGGTTCTTGCCACCGTTGTAAATCGAATCGCAGGCTGCTGTTAAGTGAATCGGGCTTGCCCACCGACGTTGCTCGTCAGGCGGTCACAAAAGGGGATCCTATGACCCCAGGACATGGTGACCGCCATAAATATGAGACAGTTGCCAAGTGTTTGAATTTTGATCACCTGCTCATGGAGGTGCTCCAACGGTCGTAAGTGTGAAAAATGGTCATCAGTCACTTTTTTTTGGGGGGGGCTCTTTGTAACTCTGAACAGTCACTAAATAAACTCTTGTAATTCAAGGACTTACTAACTTAATAACTGCAGTAAATCGCTTAGCAACTGCGTCAAGAAAAAGTTATAAAATGGGACTTAGCAAATGATTCACTTAGCAACATAAATGTTGGATTCAATTGAGGTTGTTAAGCCAAGGACTGCTTGTATTCTCCCAGATTATGAAACTAGGTGTCTGAACGTTAACTGTTTTTCTAGAACAAAACAGAAGCTTCATACGGAGGAGCTGTGAATTTCCTTTCTCTTTTTAAAATTCAGGAATAAATAGCACATTTAAAATGCTGCGGCTTCTGTAACGGAATAGAAACCTACCAGAAGAGATACAGTCTTCAAACAAGGTTTCCTTTTGAAAAACACAAATAGCTTGGAATCTGCATCAACCTCGATCAAAAAATATAGCACCCAATGCAGGAAAAAGTCATTAATCCAGATTAAGAGAGTTGGAAGGGACTTTGGAGGTCATCTAGTCCAACTCCCCGCCCAAGCAGGAGAACCTACCCCATTTCTGACAGATGGCAGCCCAATCTCTTCTTGAAAGCTTCCAGGGATGGTAAATTACCAATAATTAACAGATTAAGAGAATTGGAAGGGATCTTGTGGGTCATGTAGTCCAACCCCACCCTGCCCAAGCAGTAGACCCTATGCCATTTCTGACAGATGGCAGTCCAGTCTCTTCTTGAAAGCCTCCAGGGTTGAAGCTCCCACAACTTCCGAAGGCAACTTCAGTTCCATCGGTTGATTGTTCTCACTGTCAGAAAGTTCCTTCTCCTTTCTAGGTTGAATCTCTCCTTGATCAGTTTCCATCCATTATTCCTTGTCTGGCCTTCGGGTGCTTTGGAAAACAGCTTGACCCCCTTCCTCTCTGTGGCAGCCCCTCAAGTATTGGAAGACTGCTATCCTGTCTCCCCTGGTCCTTCTCTTCACTAGCCATGCCCAATTCCTGCAACCGTTCATCCATTAGGATGTAATCCTATGGAAGGACAGCAATAGAATTTTTTTTTCAAGAGGCAACTGGAGTTTCTTAGTTTTTTCCTTGAAGGTGTTTCGCTTCTCATCCTGCAGAAGCTTCCTCAGCTTCTTGACAACACTATAGGTAGGTACCCCCTCCCCCCCCTTTTTTTTTTTTTAGAAAGCTGCTCCAGCAAGTTCAGGTTGAGGCCAGACGTTGCTCTCTTTCAGAATGGGAGGAAGGCGAGGCAATGCGATGTGCAAGGCAAAGGAAACCCACCCACCCACTCACCAAGCCCCCTCCCTCCCCCCGCTAGGATTTCCAAGCTTCTCCGCCCGTCCACCGCTTGCATTAAGGATGCTTATAAAAGCCCATGTGCATTTGCATTAAAGATGCTTATAAAAGCCCATGTGCATTTGCATTAAAGATGCTTATAAAAGCCCATGTGCAATTGCATTAAGGATGCTTGTAAAAGCCCAGTCACGCTTGTAAAAGCCCAGTCTCCGCCTCACCCAAAACAGAAAAGAAACCCCCGCAGCCCCGCCGGCTCTCGGACCTCACCTGCCCGGGGAATCCTGAAAGGGAGGGCGGGGCCAAGGCTTCCGGGATGAGCCCCGCCCACTTCAGCTCCCGCGGCTTTGCACCCGCCCCGCGCGAAAGGGCTGCGCTCCGCCAGGGAGGGAAGGAAGGCGAGCCGAAGGAGCCAGCGCGCGTGCGCAGGACGGGCCAGCCCTCTCGCTAGGAGCTTTTGCCTTGGCTTTTAGGGAGGGGGCGGTGGTTGCGGGGCTCATTTGGGAGAGAGAGGGAGGGGGGAAGGAGATGGGAATGAGAAAGAAGGAAAAGGTAGCAAGGAGGAAAAAAGGAAGGAAAAGATAGGAAGAGAAAGGAAAAGGTGAAGAGAGAAGGAAGGAAGGAAGGGAAAGGAAAGGAAAAATGGAAGGAAGGAAGGAAAAGATAGGAAGAGAAAGAAAAAGGTGAGGAGGAGAGAAGGAAGGGAAAGAGGAAAAATGGAAGGAAGGAAGGAAAAGATAGGAAGAAAGGAAAAGGTGAGAAGGAAGGAAAAGATAGGAAGAGAAAGGAAAAGGTAGGAAGGAGGAAAAAAGGAAGGAAAGAAAAGATAGAAAGGAGGAAAAATGGAAGGAAGGAAGGAAGGAAAAGATAGGAATAGAAAGGAAAAGGTGAGGAGGAGAGAAGGAAGGAAGGGAAAGAGGAAAAATGGAAGGAAGGAAGGAAAAGATAGAAAGAGAAAGGAAAAGGTAGGAAGGAGGAAAAAAGGAAGGAAAGAAAAGATAGAAAGGAGGAAAAATGGAAGGAAGGAAGGAAGGAAAAGATAGGAAGAGAAAGGAAAAGGAAGGGAGTTGAAGTCCGCCAGGCTTAAAAGTAGCCAAGGTTGGAGACCCCTAGCCTACCATGAAGGGTGCCACCTGCCAATCAGGGTTGCTAGTGATTAACAGCATGCTTTCATTTTTATTCAAACGTTATCCCGGTTTGTCGTTCATTTGGGTCGGTCTAACTTGGGCTTTGTCTCTCCTGTGGGAGCGCTTCCCCTTCATCGCCGGCAGGGGGAGAGCGCGAGACCGCCGGCAACGCGCGGCTCTATCCTCGTGTTATATTTCCGGCTTGATGGCGGGGGTGGGAGGTTGACGCAGGAAGCGGAAGTCCCGCCGCCATCCATCGAGAGCCGCCGGGCGCTAGAGCGGCCATGCGTTCGGTGAGCTACGTCCGCCGGGTGGCTCTCGACTTCGGCGGCAGCCTCTTCCCGCGCGCCGTCTCCCTGGGCGACGCCGACAACGACGCGGTGGGTCCCCGGGAGGGGCGGGGCAGAGGGAGGTGTGGGGAGGGGGCAAGCAGAGTCTTCTCTAGCCGGTCTCTCTATCGTCTATCTCTATGGTCTACCTATCTATCCCTAGATAGCCCACCGCATCAATGTTTCCATCTACCTTCTGCTTTTATATATAACTGTAACATAGTTGGAAGGGACCTTGGAGGTCATCTAGTCCAACCTCCCCAACCCCCACCCCGCTCACAAAGGAGGGGTGTACTAGACCAGGGCTCTCCAACCTTGGCAACTTTAAGACTTGTGGACTTCAACTCCCAGAATCCCTCAGCCGGCTTTGCTTTAAGACTCATGGACTTCAACTCCCAGAATCCCTCAGCCAGCTTTGCTTTAAGGCTTGTGGACTTCAGCTCCCAGAATCCCTCAGCCGGCTTTGCTTTAAGATTCATGGACTTCAACTCCCAGAATCCCTCAGCCGGCTTTGCTTTAAGGCTTGTGGACTTCAACTCCCAGAATTCCTCAGCCGGCTTTGCTTTAAGGCTTGTGGACTTCAACTCCCAGAATCCCTCAGCCGGCTTTGCTTTAAGACTTGTGGACTTCAACTCCCAGAATCCCTCAGCCGGCTTTGCTTTAAGACTCGTGGACTTCAACTCCCAGAATCCCTCAGCCGGTTTTGCTTTAAGGCTTGTGGACTTCAACTCCCAGAATCCCTCAGCCAGCAAAGCAAAGCAAAGCTGGCTGAGGAATTCTGGGAGTTGAAGTCCACAAGTCTTTAAAGTTGCCAAGATTGGAGAGACCTGCACTAGGGATTCGAACTGCCAACCTTTCTGACCGACAAGCTCAGCGTCTTAGCCACTGAGCCACCTAGTCAGGCATTATCACTATCGCCTATCTATATTTCTATATATCAGCTATCGATATCATCTGTCTTTATATATCCATATCTAGAGCTTTAGAATCTTTCTGTGTTTATATATCAACTATATCTTTATTATATCTCTCAGTATCTAGATTTCTGAAATATATGTGTGTGTGGGTGTGTGTGTATGTATGTATAAACTAATATCTATTATCTATCATCTTCTAATATCTATTTATCATCTTTATATATCTCTCACTATCTAGATTTCTGAAATACATGTGTGCGGGTGTATGTATGTATAAACTATATGTATGTATAAACTAATATCTATTTATAATAGTCTTGTATATCTATATCAACTAATATCTATTATCTATCATCTTCTAATATCTATTTATCATCTCTATATATCAATATCTAGAGCTCTAGAACCTATACATCAACTGTCAATCATCTGTCTTTATCATATATATGTGTGTGAGCGTGTATCTAGATCTTTATGTATATCAACTATCAATATCTATTTCTATATCTTTATATATATCTCAGTATCTAGATTTCTGAAGTGTGTGTTTGTATACGTATATATGTATGTATAAACTAATATCTATTATCTATATATCTATCATTATATATCAATATCTAGAGCTCTAGAATCTATATATTAATTATCAGTCATCTGTCTTTATCATATATATGTGTGTGTTTGTATCTAGATCTTTCTATATATATCAACTGTCAATATCTATTTCTATATCTATATATCTCTCACTATCTAGATTTCTGAAATACATGTGCATGTGTATGTATGTATAAACTAATATCATATTCTAATATCTATATATCAATATCTAGATCTCTAGACTATATTTATATATCAACTATATATATATCTCTAGATCTCTAGAATCTTTCTATATATATCAACTAATATCTATTATTTATCATCTTTATATATCAGTATCTAGATCTCTAGAATCTTGCTATATAACAACATCATCTATCATCTGTCTTTATCATATATGTGTGTGTGTATTCTATCTATATCAACTATCAATATCTATTTTACTATTCTCTATCTTTGTATATGTTTTACTATCTATATCTCTAGAATCTTTCCATATCTATATATCAACCATCAATGTCATATATATCATCTGTCTTTATCAGATTGGCTGGTGTTCAAGGCATAGTAGCTAATTCAATATCACGTAATTGGAGATTTGTAATTAAGAAATGAGGGGGAAGGGTTGAATTTTTTAAAAATTGAATTAAATTTTGAATTTCATTTTTTTTAATTAATGTTCCCTCTCTCTCTCTCTCTCTCCCTCTCCCTCTCTCCCTCTCTCTCTCTCTTTCTCTCTCTCCAGCTGAACGAACTAGTGGTAGGAGACACCAGTGGAAAACTGTTTGTATACAAGAATGATGAAAGTCAGCCCTGGATTTTGCGTTCCTGTCAAGGAATGGTGAGTGGAAGCGAAATCACCCGTTAATGCTGTTTACAACCTGATACTTCCATCGCAGATTACTCTTAAGTAAATGCACTGCATTTTTAGGGTTTTTTAAAATCCTTTGCTTTGGCCCAAACCATAATTTCTTGCTGAAATTAATGAATAAAGACAACCTCTGGCTGCCCTAGTCCAGGAGTCAGCAACCTGCAGCTCTGGAGCCACATGTGGCTCCTTCATCCCTCTGCTGCGACTCCCTGTCGCTCAAAATATTACGACTGCCAATGTGTGACACCCTCCAGCACGCGATTTATTAAGCTTTTCGACCCCCGGTAGGCCAACCATGAATAAATCCAAGAAAAGAAAAGTTTCAAAAGAAAACACAACGTTTAATTCAACTACATAGGCTAGTTCTGTGGCCGCTCAGGAAATAGTCAGGCACGGGAAGGGTTTTTGTGGCTCCCGGTATTTTCTTTTCTGTGGGAAACAGGTCCAAACGGCTCTTTTGAGTGTTTAAGGTTGCCGGCCACTGCCCTAGATTTAAAGTTTAAAACATGTGGCAGGAAAGGGCAGTGGGGGAAAGCCATTTTTCAAAAGATAATGCCACTTTTCCTAACCATCAAGGAGAAACAGAAATATCAGTGCAGGAAGAAAAGACACCAGATTTTTTTTAGCAGGGCTTGGTGGAAGGCTCCGGCTTCGCTCGGCTCGTGTCTGTGGCATCTTGATGGAAAAAGATGCTGGCTAGAGTAGTTCGGAATTGAAATTGCCAAATTGAAGGAAGAGTCATGTTTAAAAACCAGAGAGCAATTCTGCTGCAAAGACTTTGGGCTTATTTTGAGGCCATCCTTTCTACGCCAGGGGTCGGCAACCCGCGGCTCTGGAGCCGCATGTGGCTCTTCCATCCCTCTGCTGCAGCTTCCTGTCACTGGTCAGCTCCACAATTGATGGAGCTTTCGGTTAGGACAGGTAGAGGGAAAAGGACGCCGCGCTAGGAGACTCTATGGTGAGGGAACAGGACATCCGGTCGGCTCTAGAATTGTTATGTCCCCCTCCCCACTTCACAGAGCAAACGCAAGATGCGTGTCTCCTAGTCTTTTTATTTGCTACAGACCTGATTTTCTTCAGCTGAGGAAATACTTGGCAGTAACCGTGCAAAGGCCTGCCAAGTTCTGAGTCTGTTATCTCGTATCCAAGATCCGTTGCCAAAATTCATTGACAAAGTCCTTTAACCCTCCAACAACCGAGCTGCAGTGCACCCTTGGTAATTTTTTTGTCCATCACATGGCAGCTCCACCCACTTTTATACCGTGTAGGGTGTGGCTCAGTGACTCAGCAATCTCTGAGCCTGCCACACCTTTTCCTCTGCTGTGCACGCTTATCTTTTCGTCGCTGCCTCCGATCAATCCAGGATTGATCGTCAGCAGCTGGGACTTGAGGCATTGCCAGGGAGGAGGAGGAGGAGGGTGCGGGAGAGGGAGGCCTTGTCAGCTCTTCCTCTTGGCCTGCAGCTGGAACTTGGGGTGAAGCCAGCGAGGAGGGTCCTGGCGAGGGAGGCCTTGCTGGCTCCTCTCCCTCACTTTCCGAGTCACTCTTCTCCATGAGAATAGGCTCAGGGGCCGGAATCACAACAAGAATTGAACGGGGGGCTTCCGGTTAGGACCTTTGAGTGTTTAAGTTGCCGACCCCTGTTCTAGGCTCACCTGTATGGCCTTTACCGGCGATATGCCTTGGATTTTTTTTAAATATACTGTATTGATTCGCGTAACCTCTTCTTTATCCTTGCTTTCCTGTTCTTCTTTATTTCTTGGGAAGAGGAAGCATGCCTGCAAATCAAATCAATGCTTTCCTTTTTTTCAGCTCACCTGCGTTGGCGTGGGAGACATCTGCAATAAGAAGAAGGTAACGGCTTTTTTTTTAAAAAAAATCCTCTAAATGAGGTGTGTGTGCGTGTGTCTTTGTGTATGTTAAGTAGAATATCAAACATTTCCAATCCAGCTATGGGAGAGGAACAAGGTAATAATATGCGAATACATCTTTTTGATGCTATTGTTAAAAAGTCGTTTTGTCAGCCATGCCCCGGCCTCCGTTTTAATCACAGTTGCCTCTAACTGAACGTTATGTTACATTTGGGACACTCTGGGAAAATTGTCGAGCGGCTCTAGGAAACTTAAAACTTTACATGTTCTAGAGCAGGAGTGTTGTGCCTCGCCCACTCCCCTCTCCGCAGCCGGGCCCCTCCCATCTCCTGCTATCTCAGCCAGAGACTGATAATGAAGACGAATGGCCTGGCATGCCTCCAGCCCCCAGCCCTCAGCCCTGGCACCATGCCCGGACAGACTGATCAAATAAACCTCCCACACACAGCATGTGAGCAAGAAGCCAGTCACGAGCTAGAATTGCCGGCAGCTGACAAAATGTGGACAGATCCCCGCTTCCGGAGAATGGAGAGGTGACGTCAGCAAAAGGAAGGGAGGGGCAGGCCTGGATAAGTGCTGAGTCATGGAGCCACACCCCATGGCCTATATAAAGGATCTGCTTTCTGGCATTCCTTGAGTCAGGCAAAGTCTCATCTGGTTGCTGAAGTCACACCTTGGATTCCTGTCTGCCCTGAGAACTCTGACAGGAATTTGGCAAAGCTGCAGAGGCTTCATGGCCACGCTTGATACAGACTTCCCAGACCCGGCCGTCAGAGGAGGAGTGGGACACGACAAGGGGTGTCAAACTCGATTTCATTGAGGGCCGCATCAGAGTTGCGTTTGACCTCGGGGCACCAGGGTGAGCATGGCCAGCTCGACATCGGTGGCGGCCTGAGCGCTCTGCCAGTGAAAATGGGCTCCTGAACTCTGTTTTTGGCTGCAACCGCCTCCTGCAACCCTCTGCCAGCGAAAACAGCTCGTGAGGGTTGCAGACGGCCTCCCAAGCTCCGTTTCTGCTGGCGGAAGCACCGCGGGCCAGTCCTTTGCTGTTTCCAGGATGGCCCTGCGGGCCAGATCTAAGCACCTCACGGGCCGAATCTTCCCTCTCCCCCCCCCCCCAAGGCCTTGAGTTTGACACCCCTGTTCTAGAGGAGAAAAACAAGGGAAGCCCATTTTGACCGATGGGCTTCTTTGGAAACAGAGCAGATATTCCCCAGAGGTGTTTGCAGAAGCCTAACCAGAATGAACTTAGCATAATTTCTTTTTTGTTATTATTAGTTTATAATATAAAAATACAAAAATACAAAAGAAAATCAGAGGAAAATAAGAGAGGGAGAGGGAAAGGAAAAATGTAGGGAAAGTGGGAAAACGAAAGCAACGGCGTTGAGTTCCAACTCCCTTTGGTGCCGTAGAATAAGATAATAGCATCAAACCTCAACTTTTTAACTTTTGCATAATATTATAAAATAGCCATTTCTATAAGCGCTCCATGGCATAGGACCGGGTTATTTACGGGACCGCCTGCTGCTACCAGCGGTCTCCCATCGACCAGTGCGCTCCCATAGGGAGGGTCTCCTCAGGATGCCGTCGGCCAGACAATGTTGGCTGGCGACCCCCAGGGGGAGAGCCTTCTCTGTGGGGGCTCCAGCCCTCTGGAACGAGCTACCTCCAGGGATACACCAACTCCCTGACCTCCGGACCTTCCGACGCGAGCTGAAGATGTTTTTGTTCCATCGCGAAAGGACTGGCCTAATAGTTTTTAGTGGGGGGTTTTATTGGATTTTAAAGTTCTTAGCCAAATTTGAATTAGTTTTTTTAATTTGTTTTTAATTTTTGTATCTGTTGTTTTATCTGGCTGTAAGCCACCCTGAGTCCTTTGGGAGAAGGGCGGTATAGAAATTAAAATAATAAATAAATAAATAATAACAAACCTATCTCATCGGTAAAATTAAAGTTGTTTTTTTTTTCCACCCTACCTCGAGCACAAAGCCCAGAAGCGGTTTCCAAGTAGAAACAAAAGTACCGGTAATTGTGGAGTTTTTTTTTCCCTTTAAACAAGACAGTCAATTTAACCATCTCTGCTAACTCTCATCCATTTTTGCAGCCCTTCGTCCATTGTGGGAATCAAAGCCTCCCTCCATTTTTATGCATAAAACGATCTTGCGGCCGTCAACGTATATAGCGTCGAAGTTCCAAATCTTTTTTCTTTTTCCCAAAACTTTTCCCCTTAAACCCAAATGGAAAGTTTCCGGTTTTATCTTTCTATTTACTTTGAGAACCTTCTGTGATACGATGTGAATCTGCTGCAATATGCCTTGGCTTTTTCTCACACATATAATTACATATACATATAATCACATATTATAATTTGCGTTAAGGTTGATCGTGGACCGTGTTTTAAATGGGTGGAAGGATCCCAAGCAACTCAACAGTTATAAATGGACTTTCTGTGTCCCATCCCAGAGCTTTATCCAGACTTTTTGGTCATTCCTGTATTTTGCAGAAGGTTTTAAAACAATCTTTACCATAAATCTGTTGTGACCCAGGCCCCAGTAGGTAGTAGGAAACTCAGTCAGTGTAAAAACAAACAAACTTTATTCGAACAGCTGAGAATTAACTCATTCTCAGCGTCGTCCAAACTAAATTAAAGCAAATTCCTCTCAGCACAAATTCCTCAGTCCTATCGCCAACTTTGGTCCAATTAGGCAAACTGCCAAAGGCCTTTCTTGGCAAAAGTTCAGAAGACGCCGATACAAAATAAATGCAAGAAGACAAAGTTATCAACGTTGTTTTCCAGCAAAGAGCTCAAACACCGTTGCTGGTCTTTTAAGCCTTATGAGAGGGGCCAATCATCTCCTGAGTCGTCCTCTTTGCTTGAGCTGCTCTTGCCTTCTGGCAGCTCTTCTCATGCATGCATTAAGAGCAGGCTCCTCCTGTTCCTCTGCCTCACTACTGTCAGCCTCTGGAGGCTCCGGAGTCCACACATCACTCCCCAATGGCCCTGGTCCCACCTCTGCCTCTGACGCAGAGCCCTCATCCAGGCCTTTCCCAGCCTCCAGGACTGGCCCATGTTCTTCCTCAGCCTCATCGCTGTCCGACTCCGTTGCCAGCTCCGCAGGCTGCTGGTGGACCACAACAAAAACCGTCTTCGTGGCTCAGCCGTCTAAGCCAATTAAGTCAACTCCCATCACGGGAATCTTTATGACGGCACCAGTTACCGCTACTGGGTGGATTTGTTGCTGCAGAATCAACAAATGGGAGCCTAGGATTGTTTTTATTGTTCGCTTTCTGAAGTAAAAGTGCCGCTTAGTCGCCCAGCGTTGAATCTAGGTGGCTAAGCCCGTTGCTCATTCAGGATTTTCTTTTGCCAGAATTTGGTTGTCGCGGTGAGTGCCGAAGGTTGGTTTCATCTCTTTGACCTCACGTCTCCCTCAAAGCACATGGATGCGCTGGGCCACCACGAGCTGCTGAACCCAGATGATCCAAAGCTGACATTTAAGCAGCACATACCAGCCAACACCAAAGTTATGCTGATTGATGATATTGGTGAGTGGACGGTCCCTTTGAACAGGACAATTACTACTACTGCTTCTCCTCCTCCTTCTCCTTTTTCTTCTTTTCTTTCTCCTCCTTCTCCTCCTCCTCCTCTTCTTCTCTTTCTCTTCCTCCTCCTTCTTCTCCTCCTCCTCTTCCTCTTCCTCTTCTCCACCTTTCTCCTCCTCTTCTTCTCTTTCTCCTCCTTCTCCACCTCCTCCTCCTTCTTCTCCTCTTCTTCTTCTTTTCCTTCTCCTCCTCATCTTCCTCCTTCTCTTTCTCCTCCTTCTCCTCCTCCTTCTCTCCTCCTCCTTCTCCTCCTCCTCTTCCTCTTCTTCTTCTCCTCCTCTTCTCTCTTCTCCTCCTCCTCCTTCTTCTTCTCCTCCTTCTCCTCCTTTTTCTCCTCATTTTCCTCCTCTTCTTCTCTTTCTCCTCCTCCTCCTTCTCCTCCTCCTCTTCCTCTTCTTCTCCTCCTCTTCTTCTTTCTCCTCCTCCTCCTTCTCCTCTTCTTCTCCTCCTTCTCCTCCTTTTTCTCATCTTCCTCTTCTTCTTCTCCTTCTCCTCATCCTCCTCCTTCTTTCTCCTTCTCCGCCTCGTCTTCTCTTTCTCCTCCTCCTTTTTCTTCTCCTCCTCCTCCTATTCTTCCTCTTCTCCTCCGCCTCCTTTTTCTGGTCCTCATCTTCCTTCTTCTTCTCCTTCTCCTTCTTCTCCTCCTCCTCCTCTTCCTTCCTCTTTGAAAAAATAAAGCTAACCTCTTGACCACTAGCACAAAACCTACTAATTATAGTTTAACCATGTAGCTTTTAATGGACTTTAAAAGAAATTAAAAGCATAGTTTAATTAATTGTCTTGAGAATTTTTAACAGATTAACAGAGTTGGAAGGGACCTTAATTTGAACCATTAGAATTAAGCATATCAGCTTCAGAAATCATGTCCTTTTTACTGCAAAAAAACTTTATTTTTTGTTCTGTCTTATATTAAGATTTCGGAAACAAGTAAGGGTCTTAGGCCATTGATTTAAAAAAGAATTGAGGTTATCGGAGGGCACATGGTATGATGTTTTGGGCACAAGCAAGATGGATTCCTTTGGTTTTTTCTTGATTTTCTGCCATCGGTTCTCCCACGATACAAGTGTGACAAGTCTGCTCTGCGTTCCCGGCAGATGGCGATGGAAAAAATGAATTGGTGATAGGATACACGGATCGCGTAGTGCGAGCCTTTCGCTGGGAAGACTCTTCCGAGGGTTCCGATAGCCTCTCTGGACAGCTGGTACTGCTGAAAAAATGGCTGCTGGAAGGACAGGTAAGACACGAGGATAGAAAGACAGCATAGAAGTTTCATAAATCACACACACACACACACACACACACACACACACACACACACACACACACACACACATAATAATAATAATAATAATAATGTTTTAATTTGTATACCGCTCTTCTCCCGAAGGACTCAGGGCGGTGAACAGGCAAATAAAATACAAACAAACATACACAATAATTAAAACAACCCTTAAAAAACTGATTCAAATTTGCCAGAAAATTTAAAATGACATTACACCCCATAAAATTACAGAAATAAACCCAGGCAATGGAACAGGGGGTCAAGAGGGGGTGGGGGCAGCTTAGTTACCTTTGCAGCTGTTGTCTTCTTAACTTGTGCCTCCCATCGACCCGTGCGCTGTCACAGAGAGGGACTCCTTGGGATGCCGTCAGCCAAGCAATGTCGGCTGGCGGCGGCCGGCAGAGGAAGGGCCTTCTCTATGGGGGCTCCCACCCTATGGAACGAACTTCCCCCTGGACTTTTGACAGCTCTCCAACCTCCGGACCTTTCGCCGCAAACTTAAAAACGTATCTTATTTTTTCGCGCAGGACTGACATAGGATTTTTAGATGATCTTATGGGTTTTTATATTTTTTAATTAGTTTTTTAGGTTTTTAAATGTATTTTAATAGTTGGGCCAAATTTAAATAAGTTTTTTAGCTATGGTTTTTATTTGTATTGTATGTGTTTGATTGTTGTTTTTATTTGGCTGTTAACCGCCCTGAGTCCTTCGGGAGAAGGGCGGTATACAAATTAAAATATTATTATTATTATTATTATTATTATTATTATTATTATTATTATTATTATTATTATTATTATTATTATTATTATTATTATTATTAACTTCAACTTCTGTCACGTTCGATCTGTAATTCTATCACCGAAAAAAATTCCTAACATTTAGACAGAGAGGAAGACAAGCAGGAGGTATAAAGACTCTGACCAACTATTCGATTCAGAATAGAGCTGGAAGGGACCTTGGAGATCTTCTAGTCCAACCCCCCTGCTCAAGCAGGAGACCCTACACCATTTCATACAAGCGAATGTCCAGTCTCTTCTTAAAATCCTCCATGATGAAGCACCCACAACTTCTGAAGGCAACTTTTGTTCCACCGGTTAATTGTTCTCACTGTCAGGGAGTTTCTCCTTAATTCCAGGTTGCTTCTCACCTTGGTTAGTTTCCATCCATTGTTTCTCCTCCTGCCTTCTGGTGCTTTGGAGAATAGTTTGACTCCCTCTTCTTTGTGGTGGCCAATATCAAAGACATAAGAACCATCAAGAGAACAAAAGTTAACTCCTCCCATAATGAGGGTAGTTTAAATGGGTCATAAGGGGGAAGGAAGGAAGGAAAAAAAGGGGGAGGGAGGGGAAGGGAAAGAAGAATAAGATAGGAAGGAGGAAAAATAGAAGGCATGAAGGAAAAGATAGAAAGAGAAAGACGGAAAAGGTCGGAAGGAGGAAAACTAAAGGAAGGAAAACTGGAAGCAAAATAGACGAAGGAAAAGTTGGAGAGGAAGGAAGGAAAACATAGGAAGGAGGAAAAAATGGAAGGAAGGAAGGAGATGGGAATGAGAGAAGAATAAGATAGGAAGGAGGAAAAATAGAAGGCATGAAGGAAAAGATAGAAAGGAGGAAAAGGTCGGAAGGAGGAAAACTAAAGGAAGGAAAACTGGAAGCAAAACAGATAAAGGAAGGAAAAGTTAGGGGAGAGGGAGGACGGAAGGAAGGAAAAGATAGGAAGGAGGAAAAATGGAAGGAACGAAGGGAAGGAAGGAAGGACTAAAGTGCAGCGCATGGGGCAGTAGTGGTGGTAGCTGTGACGGACATTCTCTGAGGCAACAAGCCTTTGGTTCTGTCGTGTCCCACTCCTCCGCTGACGGCCGGGTCAGGGAAATCCGAATCAGGCTTGCCTCTGCAGCTCTGCCAAAGTCCCAGCAAAGTCCTCAGGGCAGGCAGGAGACCAGAAAGTGACTTCAGCAAGATATGTTTAGACTTTGCCTGACTCAGAGAATGCCAGAAAGCAGATCCTTTATATAGGCCATGGGGTGTGGCTCCATGACTCAGCACTTATCCAGGCCTGCCCCTCCCTTCCTTCTGACGCCGCCGCCTATCAATTCTTCTGAAGTGAGGGTCACTCCAGTCGGCAGCTGTTGGTAATTGACCTCCCTCAGGCTCACATGCTGTGGGGGAGGGGGAGGGGTCTAGTTGCTCCGTTTGCCTGGGCATGGAGCCAGGGCTGGGGCCGGGAGGTGCTTCCTCCTGTCTGGGCATGGAGCCAGGGCTGGGGCCGGGAGGCATACTAGGACATTCCTCAGCGTTCGGAAGCAGATAAGAAGGCCCCGGCTGCGGTGAGAGCGGGCAAGACACAACAGGTTCTTTCCCTTGGTGCGGACAGGTGGATAGCCTCTCAGTGAACCCAGACGCCGATGGCTCTCCTCAGATGATGGTGTCCCAGCCAGGATGTGGATACGCGGTCTTGCTCTGCACTTGGAAGCAAGAAGAGCAGCGGCCTCCCACAGAGACAACGGACAGTTCTGCATCTAGCAGGTGAGGTAACCCAGCGTTCCCGAAGAACGATGCGCAGTGAGGCCTAGCTGTTAACAACCTCTTGTGGCAGTTGGGCAGCCCAAGATCACGTCGCTCTTCCCACACATAATGCAGGACAGCTTCTCATGGCGGGCAATTTATTCTCACACACACATACACACACACACCAAATGGGTGGCTTCTTTAAGGAACTGCCAACTGCCCCAGCGAGGATGTGTACCCTCCAAACTTTCAGCTTTAGGTCTTTAAAAAAAAGCCGCGCTTCTCTGTTGTGGCCTCTCGGCCGCCGACCCCTCCGGCAGCTGAATCGGAGGAGGAGGAGGTGTGGGAGTCGGGGTCAGCATCAAGGCAACCTGAGAGCTCCACAGGGGAAGAGGGAATGGAACTGTCAGAGAGACAGACAGAGGCGGAGCCTGAGTTGTCCGTCAGCCCTCAGATGGGGAGTCAACAGCCCCCAGGTCTAGAGGTGGCTGATTAGGAAGAGGAGGAACAGCTGGGTCCAGTGCCTGATGCGCAGAAGGCAGACAGGAGAGGAGAGCAGTGGAAATCCATGGGCCGGTCCTTGGGACAGAAGAGCCACCGCTGCTAGCGAAGCCCCACTCTAGGTCTGGGGATAAAAGATGGAATAGCTGTGGCAGACAACTATTCATCTCCCTGCCGGACCGACTTGTTAGCCTGCGGTGAGAGAGAGAAAATCGTTTTTTGCCGGCGCTGCTAGGGCTCCTAATGAAAGGAATCTTTGCGCTCACTTCAGCGGGTTTGTTGTGTCTGGGGAACCGGGTCAGAACGTTCTCTTTCCACCGAACGACAAGATAATCCCCTTGTCCCGTTAGACCTTCTGCGTTTCTTTACTACTCTTTAGGGAAGGCCCCGTCCGGGATGTCATTCTTCATCAGACGTCGGGTAGAATTCACAACAAAAACGTTTCCACTCATCTGATTGGAACCATTGGCAGAGGTAAGTGGCAGACATTCAAGTTATTTGGGGGGGGTGTAAAAAAATGAGAAAATATACTGGATTTCCAGAGAGATGGAAGATGAGAGCTTTATCCCCCCGTGGCTTAGACCAGGGCGGACTCCAAACTCGGCAATTTTAAGACCTTGTGGACTTCAGCTCCCAGGATCCTCCAGCCAGATGTGACCAAATGACCTGCCCTTTGAAGATACTCCCCACCCCCCTTCAAGAATTTCACCTACTCCAGAACGCAGTAGCACAAGCAGGGGATGGCCTTGCCCTTTGCCGTGCTGGCAACAAAGGCAGCAAATTGTGACCTTGGGGACCCTAGGAGGCCGCGACCGTTCGTAAATGTGACCCAGCTGCCAAGCGGATCAAGCAGCGATCGGGTGACCATGCAGGTGGTGGGACAGTCCTAAGGGCTTGCGCTTATTTTCTGAGGCCGTTGTAGTTTTGCTGTCGTTAAATGGACAGTTGTAAGTCGAGGACTATGTGTTCTAAAAATTCGAATGGAATGGAAAATAGAATGGAATGGAATGGAATGAAATAGAATAATATCAGAATATAGAATAGAATAGAATAGAATAGAATAGAATAGAATAGAATAGAATAGAATAGAATTGGAATGGAATGGAATGGAATGGAATGGAATGGAATGGAATGGAATGGAATAATTGAATGAGAATAGAATGGAATGGAATAGAATAGAATAGAATAGACTATCGGAATATAGAATAGAATAGGAATGGAATGGAATAGAATATGGAATAGAATAGAATAGAATATCGGAATATCAGAATATAGAATAGAATAGAATAGAATAGAATAGAATAGAATGGAATGGAATGGAATAGAATAGAATAGAATATCGGAATATAGAATAGAATAGGAATGGAATGGAATAGAATGTGGAATGGAATGGAATGGAATAGAATAGAATAGAATAGAATAGAATAGAATAGAATAGAATAGAATAGAATAGAATAGAATAGAATATCGGAATATAGAATAGAATAGGAATGGAATGGAATAGAATATGGAACAGAAGAGAATAGAATATCGGAATATCAGAATATAGAATAGAATAGAATAGGAATGGAATGGAATAGAATAGAATGTGGAATGAATAGAATAGAAAGAATAGAATGAATAGAATAGAGAATAGAATAGAATAGAATAGAATAGAATATGGAATAGAATAGAATAGAATAGAATAGAATGGAATGAATGGAATGGAATAATGGAATGGAATAATTGAATGAGAATAGAATGGAATGGAACAGAAGAGAATAGAATAGAAAGAATAGAATAGAATGGAATGGAACAGAAGAGAATAGAACAGAATAGAACAGAATAGAATAGAATAGAATAGAATAGAACAGAATAGAACAGAATAGAATGGAATGGAATGAATAGAATAGGAATGGAATGGAAGAGAATATAGAATAGAACAGAATAGAACAGAATAGAATAGAACAGAACAGAATAGAATAGAATAGAATAGAATAGAATAGAATAGAATAGAATAGAATAGAATATCGGAATATAGAATAGAATAGGAATGGAATGGAATGGAATAATGGAATGAGAATAGAATAGAATAGAATAGAATAGAATAGAATAGAATAGAATAGAATAGAATAGACTATCGGAATATAGAATAGAATAGGAATGGAATGGAATAGAATAGAATATGGAACAGAAGAGAATAGAATATCGGAATATCAGAATATAGAATAGAATAGAATAGGAATGGAATGGAATAGAATAGAATGTGGAATAGAATAGAAAGAATAGAATAGAATAGAATAGAATAGAATAGAATAGAATAGAATAGAATAGAATAGAATAGAATAGAATAGAATAGAATAGAATAGATGTTGTGTCTTGCCCGCCCTCAGAGCAGCCGGGGCCTTCTTACCTGCTCCCGAACACTGAGGAATATATGCCTCCCGGTCCCAGTCCTGGCTCCATGCCCACACAAACTGCAGAAGAAGGAGAATCTCCCTGCCCCAGCCCTGACTCCATGCCCAGGCAAACGGAGCAGCTAGACCCCTCCCCCTCCTCCACAGCATGTGAGCCTGAGGAGGGTTTACTCCCAACAACAGCTGATTGGAGTGACCCTCGCATCAGAAGATTGGAGAGGCGGAGGCAACAGAAGGAAGGGAGGGGCAGGCCTTAATGAGTGCTGAGTCATGGAGCCACACCCCATGGCCTATATAAAGGATCTGCTTTCTGGCATTCTCTGAGTCAGGCAAAAGTCAAACTTATCTTGCTGAAGTCACTTACTGGTCTCCTGCCTGCTCTGAGGACTTTGCTAGGACTTTGGGCAGAGCTGCAGAGGCAAGCCTGATTCGGATTTCCCTGACCCAGCTGTCAGCGGAGGAGTGGGACACGACAATAGAATAGAATAGAATAGAAATACAGAATGGAAGAGAATATAGAATAGAATAGTACAGAATGGAACGGAACATTCTTCATTGGCCAGGTGTGATAGGACACACACACAAGGAACTTGTCTCCGCAGCATAAGCTCTCAGTTAAGGGCACTTTCCTAACCTGCCTCTTGGGTTTTTTTCTCTACAGGTTCTTCAGGGGAGCCCAAAGGCCAGGGTCTGTTCGCGCTCTGCACTTTAGATGGTAAGCCTTGATTTTCTTGGAATGGGAATGGAGAGAGGAAGAGAGATGAGACAGGGCTGTATCTAAGCAGCTTTTCCGATGGCCGGTGCAACCCCAATTCAATTGTTTCTAAAAACCAAAACCATCCCAATGTTATATTTTCCCAAAACCGAAAGGAAAAACGCGATTTTCCTGGAGAAATAAAACGTTTTCTCAATCCCCAATGGCCGAACCATGCGCGTATGTGAATACAGCAGATAAGGAGCATTTTCTTTTCCTTCCCTTGCCCGAGCTTTACGTGTCCTTAATTTTTTCCGTTTTCTGTCCTTCCTTCCCCCACCCACCCACTCCCCAATTGTTCTAAGACCAAACCCAAACTACAGAAGTAGGTTTTGAGACTCCTAAAGAAACTAAAATGCCCCAAGAAGGAAAAAGGATTGAATTCGCTTATATCTGCATTGCCCAACCTGGCTCCAGGGGAGAGGAGGGGAGGGGAAGAGGGAGGGGAAGAGGGAATGGCTTCATTGGTGTGAGTGATGGGCTCACGCGAGTAGGGCTGAGACAGTAGACAGTAGAATTCTTTATTGGCCAAGTGCGATTGGACACACAAGGAATTTGTCTTTGGTGCATAGGCTCTCAGTGTACATAAAAGAAAAGAATGGAATGGAATGGAATGGAATGGAATGGAATGGAATGGAATAGAATAGAATAGAATAGAATAGAATAGAATAGAATAGAATAGAATAGAATAGAATAGAATAGAATAGAATTCTTTATTGGCCAAGTGCGATTGGACACACAAGGAATTTGTCTTTGGTGCATATGATCTCAGTGTACATAAAAGAAAATAATGGAATGGAATGGAATGGAGTAGGATAGGATAGGATAGGATAGGATAGGATAGGATAGGATAGGATAGGATAGGATAGGATAGGATAGGATAGAACAGAACAGAACAAAAAATTTTATTGGCCAAGTGTGATTGGACACACAAGGAATTTGTCTTGGTGCGTATGCTTCCAGTGTACATAAAAAAAAGGATACCTTCATCAAGAAACATAGGTACAACACTTAACGATAGTCATAAGGTACAACTAAGCAATCAGGAAAGATAGGAGAGATAGGATGGATCAGTAGAGGAATGGATGGATAGAAGGACAGGATGGATGGATAGAGTAATGGATGAATGGCTGCAAGGGTAGAAGGACAGGATGGAATGATGGATGGATGATGGATGGATGGATGTATTGAGAGATTATAGATAGGATAGATAGATGATGGATGGATGGATTAGATAAGATAGAGATAGATAGATAGATAGATAGATAGATAGATAGATAGATAGATAGATAGATAAATAGGAGATAGGGAGAGATAGATGGATAAACAGAGGGAAAGAGAGAGGATGGAAATATAGGATGGATAGATAGAGAGATGGATGGATGGATAGAAGGGTAGGATAGATAGATGGATGGATAGATGGACAGACTGCTAAAAGGATAGAATAGAATACAATAGAATAGAATTTTTATTGGCCAAGTGTGATTGGACATACAAGGAATTTGTCTTGGTGCATAGGCTCTCAGTGTACATAAAAAAAAAAGATACTTTCATCAAGAATCATAAGGTACAACACTTAATGATAGTCATAGGGTAAAAATAAGAGCGTCTCGGTTGCGAACAATCCGCGACCCGGCAGTGGGCCACGTCCCACAGGTTGCGGATCCCTGATTTGTATCGTCTGCCCCTCCCTCAGAATGTCTCCTGGCATCCCCGCTGCAGCCTAAATAGACAGTTTAAACATTTCAAGATCCTGGGGCAAGCTTTGCCTGGACTTGCTCTGCTTCTCCGCAGGAGCCCTCAGGTCACATCAGAATTGCTACTCAGCCTTTCTTTCCCCCTTCCAGGGACCCTGAAGCTCATGGAGGGAGCAGACAAGCTGCTCTGGTCTGTACAAGTAGACCATCAACTTTTTGCCCTGGAAAAACTGGACGTCACGGTAAGTTTTGGCCTAGCTGACCAAACAAAACGTACTCAGAGACGGACTGGCTATCAGAGAGCCATCTCTCGGTGAGAAATAGCAATAGCACTTAAACTTATATATTATTTATTATTATTTATTATATTTGTATACCGCCCATCTCCCGAAGGACTCAGGGTGGTTCACAGCCAATAAAACAACAGAAAAACATATAAAACATATAAAACAGCAAAAAAGAATAGAAAATTAAATTCAATTGATGCCCTAAAACTTTTAAATACAAATTTAAAACCCCATTTAAAACCCCTGATTTAAAAACCCCAATTTAAAACTACGTTCAAGCTAGTCCTGCTCTTCGAAACAGCAACGTCTTCGGCTCGCGGCGGAAGGACCTGAGATCGGGGAGTTGACGAAGCCCCAGAGGGAGCTCGTTCCAGAGGGTAGGGGGCACCACAGAGAAGGCCCTCCCCCTGGAGGTCGCCAGCCGACATTGTTTAGCTGATGGTATCCGGAGGAGGCCCTCTCTGTGAGAGCGCACTGGTCGGTGAGAGGCTAATGGCGGCAGTAGGCGGTCCCGTAAATATCCCGGCCCTAAGCCATGGAGCGTTTTAAAGGTGATAACAAGTACCTTGAAGTGAACCCGGAAGACCACCGGGAGCCAGTGCAGATTACGCAGGAGGGGTGTTACACGGGAGCCACAAGGTGCTCCCTCTATCACCCACGCAGCCGCATTCTGGACCAGTTGGAGTCTCCGGGTACCTTTCAAGGGGAGCACTTCACAATGCTCTACAGCCCTCTAAGCAGTTTACAGAGTCAGCCTCTTGCCCCCCAACAATCTGGCTCCTCATTTTACCCACCTCGGAAGGATGGAAGGCTGAGTCAACCTTGGTCAGGATCGAACTGCTGGCAGTCAGCAGAGTTAGCCTGCAATGTTGCATTCTAACCACTGGGAGGGAGGGAGGGAGGAAGGAAGGAAGGGAAGGAAGGAAGGAAGGAAGGAAGAGCAATTGCCCTTAGACTTATCCCAATGCTTTACATCCCTCTCTAAGCGGTTTACAGAGTCAGCCTCTTGCCCCCAACAATCTGGGTCCTCATTTGACCCACCTCGGAAGGATGGAAGGCTGAATCAACCTTGGTCAGGATCGAACTGCTGGCAGTCAGCAGAGTTAGCCTGCAATGTTGCATTCTAAACACTGGGAGGGAGGGAGGGAGGGAGGGAGGGAGGGAGGGAGGAAGGAAGAGCAATAGCCCTTAGACTTATCCCAATGCTTTACATCCCTCTCTAAGCGGTTTACAGAGTCAGCCTCTTGCCCCCAACAATCTGGGTCCTCATTTGACCCACCTCGGAAGGATGGAAGGCTGAATCAACCTTGATTCTTTCTAAGAAAGTTTCCTACCTTTTCAGGGAAACGGTTATGAGGAGGTGATTGCTTGCGCTTGGGATGGACAGACGTACATCATCGATCACAACCGGACAGTGGCCAGGTTCCAAGTGGATGAAAACGTCAGCGCCTTCTGTGCCGGTGAGCCAATCCCTGGCTGTTTTCTAACTCGCAGGTCCGCAAACCACCCACCACTCCTCCCTCTCAGGACTAGAAGACCTCCAAGGTTCCTTCCAGCTCTATTCCGATTGATTTGAGGATATGGGTAGCGTGACTTCGTAAGACAGGTTCACCCTTGATTGTAAAGGACTGGGCCATTCCCCACCCCAAAAAGAAAACTTTACATCCTCGGTAGAAATTACTTTCCAGGAGGAAGAAAACGCATTTTTGCACACTGCAAGCCTCAGTACACAGTTGAATTATAGGAGATTACCCCGTTTCCCCAAAAATAAGACACAGCTGGAAAATAAGTCCTAGCATGATTTTTCAGGATGCTCGTAATATAAGCCCTACCCCCCAAAATAAGCCCCGGTTAAGATTGTCAGCCGGATGGATGCATTTAGTACCGTATTTCCCCCAAAATAAGACCCAGCTGGAAAATAAGCCCTAATGCGTCTTTTGGAGCAAAAATTAATATAAGACCTGGTCTTATTTTCGGGGAAACACGATTAATTCTTTCCACTCAGATTCTTCCCTAAATACCGTCTGTTTCAGCAGAAGGATAGAGACGCTGCCCCTTGTTTTGAGCAGTCCAGTAGACCACCTATATCCGTGACGGCGAACCTACGGCACGCGTGCCCGAAGTGGCACACGGAGCCATCTCGCCTGGGACGTGCGGCATCACCGGGTTTCTGGCACGCATGCGTGCGCGACGATCGGCTGGCCTTTTTGCCTGTGGCAGTGTTGGAAACTAGAAGAGCACACATGCCAGAAACCCGGAAGAGTAGCTGGCTGAAACCGGAAGTTCAGTAGCTGAAACCGGAAGTTTGTTTTCAGGCGGGTAAATATGCCCTGGGCAGCTCCTCTTCCAGGTTGCGGGCCAGGCACACGCAGTGCAAGTGTGCACGAGTGCTTCCTTTTCGGCACTCGGTGCCAAAAAGGTTTGCCATCACTGACCTATATATTTCTAGGCTAAATTACATGTTTGCTGGTGGCCTCTCAGGATTAGATATGTCGTTTAGGGATTTAAAGCAGGCCTCGTCGTTGGATTTTTTATTTATTTATCTATCTATCTATTTATTTATTTGCCTCAAATTCTGACGGTCCTTCTCTTCTTAACAATGGCGTCATCTCCCTCCAGGCTTTTATTCTTGTAAAGGCGACTATAACAGCCCTTGCCTGGTCTACGTCAGTTTCAACCAGAAAATCTACATCTATTGGGACATACAGTTAGAAAGGATGGAATCCACCAATTTGCTGAAGACGCTCGAGAATAATTCAGAATACAGAGAACTCCTGCTGCGGCTGGATGTAGGTAGGTTTCTGTGCGGTGGTTTCTCCCAAGGTTTCACGTCGGTAAGTTTTTTTGTGTGGTTGAGTTCATTTATTTTATTATTTATTTATTATTTATATTTTTATACCGCCCTTCTCCGAAGACTCAGGGCGGTGTACAGCCAGAATAAAACAGTAACACAATAGTTAAAAACTATCAATAAAAATCTAATTCGATTTGGCTAGAAGTTAAAAATAATAAGATAAAAATTATAAAAGACCCTATAAAACCCTATAAAACCTCATTAAAATTCCCATTAGGCCAGCCCTGCTCGATGAAATAAGAAAGTCTTGAGCTCGCGCTTAAAGGTCCGGAGGTCAGGGAGTATGCGTAGCCCCACGGGTAGTTCATTCCACAGGGCAGGTGTCCCCACCGAGAATGCTCTTCCCCTGGGAGCCGCCGGCCGACATTGTTTGGCTGACGGCACCCTAAGGAGGCCCTCCCTGTGAGAGCGCACAGGTCGATGGGAGGCTGCTGGTGGCAGTAGGCGGTCCCGTAAATAGTTGTTGGAAGAAATGTCCTTCTGGGTTCAGTTCCAAGTGGGGAAGACAGACACTGGAAACCTGGCGGTTGATTGGAAATATGGTTTTTAATGGTGTACAGGACCACGTGGTTTGAGGTCCTGGGCAAAAAGTTGAGAGAGATTTATACCCTCTGTTGGGCTTTGAGTTTGAACTTGTGTTCTGATTAGTTGTCAGACTCCCATGGGGCCATGCAGGGGTAACTTGGTAGGTTGTGCTTTGAGCCCCAGGCTTGGTTGAGCCTTGCTGGGTGATGATATAATGAAAGGGTTTTGGGCAATTCCTGCTGTGGTTCTGCCTGAAGGAGGTAGATCTTTGTTATGTAGAATAGACTGGCCCAGGCCTTAATGTCCCATTGACAAGGAGGGGGGGGGGGTGAGTTTCTGCCTCCCTTTTAGGGAAAATATTCTTCCCTTTTCGTATTTCCTAAAATATCTCATTTTCCAAGGAGAAGGATGGATGCTAACTTCCTACAGTTTCTACCAAGGTTTCACCGAGCAACTACCCAGTAGCTGCCTTCCAGAGGGAGGGGGGCAGAATTTAGGATTATTCCACGTATTATCAGAGGTGCCCCGAGGATTGTAACATCAGCCATCAAAGCTCTCATGGAAGAGTGCCAACATCCTGGCATTGTTCTGGAAGGCTGGTTTCCTGGATCATTAAGGTCTCGCCTCTTCATTTGTTCCCCTTGAAAACAGCTGCATTTTCAACCTTTGTAAGGCAGGATTACCGTATTTTTTGGCGTATAAGACACACACACACACCCAAAAGAGTGTGAAAAATTGGGTGTGTCTTATACACCGAATGTAGCCCTGCCCACCCGCCGGAAAATGGGGCGTGCGGAGGCAGCAATAGGCTATGGCAATTCCTACAATCTGAAACAGCTGATCTTCGGGAGGCCGATCCAACCAACAATCAGCTGCTTGTGCTAATCAGGCTGTGCTGAAGCTGAAAATGGCTGTTTGCTGGGAGGAGATTTTTTTTTCTTGTTTTCCTCCCCAAAGAATGTACCATATTTTTCAGAGTATAAGACGCACCTTAGTTTTTGGGGAGGAAAATAAGGAAAAGGCTGATTGGCAGGTGGATTAGCCTCCATTCAAAGAGCTGATTGAACCCCCAATCAGCTGTTCCCAGAGGTGAATTTTAGCAACAGGTTCCTTGGTTGTGAGCTCTGTGCCTTGTTTTGGGGGTTTTTTTGTTTGTTTTTTTTGTTTTGTTTTTTCTGCCTCTGAAAGCCTCCGAAAGAGAGCTTCAGGAAAAAAAGCCTCTGAAGCTGTTTGGGGGCTTCTTTTCTGAAGCTCTGTTTGGGGGCTTCATTTCTGAAGCTTTGTTTCTGATGCTTTTTTCAGTCTCTGAAACCTCCATTTGAGAAGCTGGGTAGGGCTACATTTGGAGTATAAGACGCATCCAGATTTTCACCCTCTTTTTTGGGGGGGGAAAAGGTGCATCTTATGCTCCGAAAAATACTTATTTGTGATGGAGAAAGGGACATTCTAATTTTAATTTGATTTGCTTTAGTTCGGTATATATGGACAACCCATCTTACTATCACCTTCATTATTTAGAAGTTACTACTCCTAACCAAGAGACTAAGCCATCATTAACTTTTGATAAGATTAATGCACTTTGAAAATTCTGTATTTTTAAATGAGAAACACTGGGGAATCATGGGGCAGTGAGCTACTAAATTTCTGAATTGATCCGAGCATGGATTTCCATACCCTGAAGCCACAAGGAGCCTGCAAATTGTGAATCCCCCCTCCCATATCCACTCCGTCCCACCTTCCCTATTTGTGCAGAGATGGTTACCGCTTATGACCACCATTGAACCCAAAATGTCTCCTGCTAAGTGAGACAGTTGTTAAGTGAGTTTTGTCCCATTTTACCACCTTGCTTGCCACGGTTGTTAAGTGAATCACTGCAGTTAAGTTAGTAATATGGTTAAGTGAATCCAGCTTTTGTCAGAATGGGGATCACGTGACCCCAGGACAGTGTCCGTCATAAATACGAGCCAATTGCCAAGTGTCTGTTGGATCACGTGACCATTGGGGACACTGCAAAGGCCATAACTCGGTCATAACTCACTTTTTTCAGTGCCGTTAACTTTGAACAGTCACTAAATGAATTGTTGTTACTACTATTAATCGTTTCATAGTTCCCATCACCAATCTCTTTCCATTCTATAACTTGTTGCTGGCAATCCTTATGATTTATATTGATATATTGTCCATCAATTGTGTTGTAAATGTTGTACCTTGATGAACGAATCTTTTCTTTTATGCACACTGAGAGCGTATGCACCAAGACAAATTCCTTGTGTGTCCAATCACACTTGGCCAATAAAAATTCTATTCTATTGTTGTAAGTTGGGGGCTACCAGTACTTTTCCTAGGTGTTGTGCAGAGTGCCGCTCTTAAGTAACAGTATTCCTTTTTTTTTCTTCTTAGCTAAAGATGACATTTCGGCTGTCAAAGATCTGGTCCACAAGACTTTATACTTTCCCAAGAAAGCAGTTAAATAGTCTCAGCAGGTTCTGTGTTCCAGTCCTGCCGGCGCATAGTCAGGAACAAGCAACTGGCAATGGAAGTTTATGAGCCCTGGTGACGCAGTGCGGCATTGCAGGCTGACGCTGCTCGCAGTTCGATCCTGACTGGTTCAAGGTTGCCTCCACCTTCCATGGTTGGTAAAATGAGGACCCAACTGGTTGGAGGCAAGAGCCCGATTCTGTAAACCGCTTAGAGAGGCCTGTAAAAGCCCTGTGAGTCGGTATGCAAGTCATCAGTGCTGTTGCTAATATATCATGCTCCCTCGTTCCTTAAAAGCCAAAAAGTGCAAGGTTTAAAACATGTAAATATGTATGTGTATATATGTAAATATATCATTGGGGTAGATCTCGTATTATTATTTTCTTCTTCCCCCTTGGTGTTAGTTACCAGCTTTTAAGAAAAGCTTCAATAAAGAAAAGTCTTGACAGAGGCCTCCTTATTCAATTTTTAATAGTCCCATTATTCAAGATATTGCTTCTGTACCATAAGGAGCCCAGAGGTGACCGGCATGCAGGGAAGACTGAATACAGGTGTTCCAGCAGCTGGATGGGAGCTCTGACGTTTGGGATCTACTTTGGGGGAGATTCTGGAGGACCCTAAACTGGGTGGATGGAGAACCAGGGCTCTTGGAGAGGGTCGATCTAGATTCAGCAGTTTGGGGCCACCTGGAGCCAGTTGATGTCTGGGTCCTATTGTCCCAAACCCTAGACCACTTCTGACAGGTGGCTGGCCAGTCTCTTCTGGAAACCGTCCAATGATGAAGCATCCACAATTTCTGGTGGCGAGCCATTCCACTGGTTCATTGTTCTAACCATTAGGAAGGTTCTCCGTAATTCCAGGCTCCTTCTCTCCTTGATTAGTTTTCATCCGTTGCGTCTCCTGCCTTCTGGTGCTTTGGTTGACACCCCTCCCCCTTTTTTGTGGCAGCCCCTCAAATACTGGAATACTGGTATCGTGTCACCTCTAGTCCTTCTTTTCTCTAGACTAGCCACGGCCGGTTCCTGCAACCGTTCATGTTTTGATCGCCAGGCCTTTAATCACCTTAGGTACGAATCCTTCACGTGATTTTGATTCTATGCCTGTTCGTACAACTGAGGATTGTTATTAAGATTTTTGGGCTGCTGTCGCACACAGCTGGCTCATTTTTATGTGATCGTCCACTAGGACTCCCAAAATTCTTCTCACAGTTTTGGAGCCAGCTTTCACCTAATCTGTACTTTGTACCTTTGGTTTTTCCTGCCCAGGTGTAAAACCTTGCTTTTCTCCGCGTTAAATTTCATGTTGTTGGATAGGGCCCATTGTTCAAGTCTGTCAAGGTCTTTTTGGATCCCCATTTAAACAGAGTGCTGCGGAAGAAACTACAGGGACCAGGTTCACCACTGAGTTTATTCTCCCCTTCTTCTACAATCGAGTGAAATTCCATTAGCACCCCTCCATATTTAGCGTCGGTCCCCTGGATCCACAGGAATGCTGCAACCAGGTGCAACAGCACCTTAAAGAGAGAAGGGAAATCCTTCCTTGTTTCCCTTTGTGTTTGAATTTACGGAAAACAAGCTTCAAAAACCATCTTCCCACCCCCAGTAACCACATACACGCAGCAGAGATTATACAGTTTTAATCTGCATAACGGGCAAAAAACAGCAGGGTTGCATTAATTGTTTTAAAAAGCCAATTATGAAATGACTCCGCGCATGTTCGCTTTTCTTTCAGAAGTCATCAGCCCTTAATGCACACAGCCTCGGGTCTGCCTATCCACATCTGCCTTGGCCCTAACGGCTTCTAAAATGCACGGGTGGGCTGCCATGTATTCCGAGGTCACAAGCCAGAGAGCTCACCACAAAAGTAACAAAAGACAAGAGGAATGATAACTTGGAAGACGTCCTTCAAAACTCATCCAAGCACAGGCTCACAAAGTGCCTTAAATGCTGCGCACGGTACCATGCTCTCAAGGTTTGACGTCCTCCTTCCAAATTATCCGAGGCATGAATATCCCATTTTTCCAAGCGAGTCCAATTGAGGTGGAAGCTTAAATCCTGGTCCTGCTTTCCCGCCCGTCGATCAGATCTCCGTGATCCGTTCCTTGACCTGCATTAGGCTTTTATTCCGACGAGTAATTTCCTCTCCCCCACCCCCGCCCATGACTTCTTGAGCTGCTGGACTTCTGACCTTCCTTTCTCCCACCTGGCTGAACAAGTGGGCTTTTCAGCAAAACCTGTTGGCGCAAGCTGTGGGCAGGAATTGTGGAAACGTAGCTAGGCAACATGTCCTAGTGGGAATAGCTGATCTATCTCAGTTACGACTTTCTGTGCTAAATGAAGGTTGGGGGGAATAGGGAAGTCCCCGCAGGACACGAATTTCTGACCCCGCTGCAGATCCCACTGGGTTGCTGTAGAACAGGGGTCTCCAACCTTGGTCCCTTTAAGATTTGTGGAAAGCAAAGCTGGCTGAGGAACTCTGGGAGTTGAAGTCCACAAGTCTTAAAGGGACCAAGGTTGGAGACCCCCCCGGTGTAGAAGGATGGTCTCCAACTGGCAGGTGTTTGTGGAGGCTTAGGGCATGTGGGTGGCCTCCTTCCAAACATGGCTAAGGTCACAGCCATGTCTGGCCAGATGTTGTTTGTCTGCCCTTTGATATTTCCTCTTTTATTCCAAACCCCCTGCTGGTGGATGCCCTTGGCGGAAAGTCATTTATCGAACTCGTATCTCTGGCGTTGCTGATGTCGAGTGAAAATCGGGGAGGAGGAATATCTGCACTTAACAGTCCGAGGGCTACTACCAGCCTCCAGACTTCACAGTTTACTGCTCAAGTTTTGGGGTTGTTGTTGTTTTTCCCTCTCCTGCAGGAAGAGGAGCCCTTAACAAGAAAAGTGGCCACCCCTGGCCTGGAACAGATGAGCATCCGTGGCGACAAGACCCGAAGTGAGAATGTTAGGCTGCAGCAGAAAAGGGAATTCTTTTGCGTTTTAGGCCTCTCATGCAATAGCTGTGTGCATGTGCAGATAAAACTTTCTTTAAAAATGGGGTGGGGGAAGTAAAGAAGGGGGAATAAAATGGGATTTGATTAGGCCAAGCTGGAACCTGAGAAGGATGCCAGGGAGATGAGGAAACCGAAAGAAGGGACCCTAACAGAACTTTTCAAGCTCAACAACGACAGAGTAAAGGATGCATGTCCGAATAAATAATACATCAAACGTTACTTGGTTCTGTGTTCTGCCACCGTTTCCTATTAAAGAGACACTAAACAGCCCCCCAGCCGTTGCCCCTTACCGAATCAAGATAGAAAAATAAAGGTCTAGTTCACTGGAAATTCTTCAGTTTTAGAAAACTAAACGGGTCAACTTTCAAGCCTCAAATTTCTATGTCGACTTCTGTTTTTTCCTCCACCCCATTCTGTTTGCCGTCTTTCAGGTCCGCCTCTTCTTTGCATCCTGCGTCAGCTTCCACCTGGAGAAAAAGCATGAGGAGAAAAACCCGAAATGAGAAAGTCTTTTACACTTGGAACCTGTGTGTGTGTGTGTGTGTTTTCAGTTAATGTTGCATATTTTCCTGCAGTCCCAGGAAATGAGCCTATGTTGCGGCAGGTACACACAACACACTACAAGGCAGCTTTTTGGCTTTGGCTCCTGAAGCAACAGGCTGTTGTGGTCCCCCAGCAGCCTGCGGAGCTGGCAACCGAGTCGGACAATGATGAGCCTGAGATGAGGCCAGGGCCATTGGGAAGTGAGGTACGGACTCCGGAGCCTCCAGAGGCTGACAGTAGTGAGGCAGAGGAACAAGAGGAGCCTGTTCCTAATGCACGCATGAGAAGAGCTGCCAGAAGGCAAGAGCAGCTCAAGCAGAGAGGACAACTCAGGATAAGGCCAAGAGATGATTGGCCCCTCCCATAAGGCTTAAAACAGACCAGCAATGGCATTTGGGCTTTGCCGGAAAACAACGTTGGTAGCTGCGTCTTCTTGCATTTATTTTTGTATCTGTGACTTCTGAACGTTTGCCAAGAAAGGCCTTTGGCAGTTTGCCTAATTGGACCAAGGTTTGCGACAGGACTGAGGAATTTGTGTTGGGAGGAATTTGCTTTAATTTGGTTGAACTACAGTGGGAATGAAGTAATTCTCAGCTGTTCGAATAAAGTTTGTCACTGACTGAGTTTCCTACGACCTACTTAGGCCTGGGTCACAACACGGACATTCCTGGGCAAGTCTTGTGAACGAAGATATGGTTACAGGAAAAAGCCTCTATTTCTTTGTACCCCCTGTGTGCGCATCACAGGGCATGGGTGACTGATTAACCGGCTTAATGATTAACCAGTTTGCAGGTGACCTCTGCAGCTTACGGCCTCCAATGACAGGCTGGCCCACTGCAGCAAAGGAAGGGCTGAGGAGCAGTTGCCAGGGTAAACACCGAGTGCCTCCAGACTTTTAAACAGAACACAAAACAAAAGGGAAGGCAGCGAAGCCGAGGCTGAGGGGTGAACCGGAAGGAACGTGGCAAAATGAGGGATCACCATTAGGGCCAAGATCACGTCAGGCCTTAACGTGTGAATAGTCATGGGACTTAACTAGCAGTTTAAGTTCTACCCAACAAGGCGACTTTTCTCCCTTAGATGGCGGAAGGCCCAAGGGGACAGCTGCCACTTCCCCAGGTAGCAGTCACTTTGTCTTTGTACAAGTAGTCCTTGGCTTACGACCAGTTGAGCCCAAAATTGCTCAGTTGAGAAAACCGGCTAAGTGAGTTTTGCCCCGTTTTACGGCTTTCCTTGCCAGGTTTGTTAAGGTTGCTCAGGGAATCTGGTTTCCCCAGCTGACTTTGCTAGTCAGGTCATCGCAAAAAAAAGGGGGGATCGCGTGACCCAGGGACGCTGCTGCAACCGTCGGTCGTCTGAATCGGTTGCTTAAGCATCCAAATGTAAGGCACACGACCACAGGGATCCTGCAATGGTCATAAATCTGAAAAATGGTCATGAGTCACTTTCTTTCAGTGGCTGTTGTAACTTTGAAAGGTCTATTCTATATTCACTATTCTATTCTTCATTCCATTATTCTATTCTATTTCTATTCCTATTCTACTCTATATTCTATTTTATTCTGTTATTTCCTATTCCTATTCCATTCCATTCTATTTCTTCATTCCATTATTCTATTCTATTCCACATATTCTATTCCACATACTCTACTCTATTCTATTCTATTCCTACATTCCATTTTCCACTCCATGGATAGAATAGTACTTTTATTACCTTTGTTTCTTTGTCTGCCAATCTCTGGAACATGTTGGCGTACATTTTTTTCTCCCTTTCGTGCTGCTGGCGGATCTTCTGCTGGGAGATGAGGAGCTGGGCTTTGGCCGCTTTGTTACTTGGGTAGAGCTGTAGCACCTTCTGGAAATCGGCCCGGGCTAACTCGAAGTCGTTGACGGCCAGCCTCGCCTCGCCTCGCCGGAAGAGGCCCTTCTCGTTGTTGCTGTCCAATTCCAGGGCCTGAAATGATTGAAGGAGAGAGAGCTTGTTTTGACAAAGACACTCGAAGGCAAATGGGCCGAGATGGATTCAGGGGTTGCTCCAGAAGACCAACCGCGAGGAATGAAACATTTCCTCCGGGACATCCATCCCGAAGAGGACTTCTCCATTTTACCTTATTGCAGTTTTCCAAGACCTGAGAATACTCTTTCAGCTTTAAATGGCACATGGCCAGGTTGAGATGGGCGGCGAGCCTCAGGTTCCTGGATTGGGCTTTCTCCATATCCGACAGGCCGGTTTCATGCTCCAGCCACGATACGGTTTTCTTATACTGTAACGTGGCTCGCTTGTATTTCCCCTCCTGGAAAACAAGCTTGTGGTCAGATTCAAAGGAAACTCAAAAGCCAAACACAGGTGCCCAAAGGACCACATTCACAATTCATCACGGATTCAAACAGGGTGGATGAACGGTTGTGAAAACAGGGCCCACCTGCCTTCGACCCATTGCAACTGGATTCTAGAACAGCTCCCGAAACGTTTCTTTTCTTAAAACGTTCATAGGCTGGCACTCAACAAATACATCCAAACACATCGTACCAGGCACGCCTATTTTCCTTTTTAACGGTTTACATCGAAAGCCTAGGCCCGTGATGGCAAACCGATGGCACGCAGAGCCCTCTCTGTGGGGATATGCAGGCACTGGATTGCTGGAAAATGACCGGAAAACGGCCCAGAAAACAGCCAAAAAACAAGATGTTTTCTGGGCCATTTTTGGTGCATTTTCAGGCCGGTTTTTTTGGGGTCCAAAACAGCCTGAAAACGGCCCAAAGAACAGCCTGAAAAATGGCCCGAAAAATGCATGCACGCCAGCCAACTGGTCTTCGGGTTTACAGTGCTCCGGCGCACGCACATGTATGTGAATGCATGTGCGTTCCGGTTGGGCACTCTGTGCCGGAAAGGTTCGCCATGACAGGCCTAGGCAAAAATGACTATATTCATCACCACCTTTGATTTTGTGACCACAGCCTGCCAAATTTTTGCATTTATAGAGGCAAAAAAAAAAAAGGCCAATTTTTTTTATCTTTTTAAGCCGCTGGAGAAAGAAACATACATACAGGTACTCCTCGACTTACAACACTCCGTTTAGTGACTGTTCAAAGTTACAGCGACACTGAAAAAAGTGATTCACGACCATTTTTATTAGCATCCACATGATCACGCGATCGAAATTCAGGCGCCTGGCAACTGGTTCGTGCTTATGACCGTTGCCGCGTCCCAAGGTCACGTGATCGACTTTTGCGACCGTCTGATCAGCAAAGTCAATGGGGAAACCGTATTTCACTTAACAACTGGGCCACTAACATAGCAGGTGCCCGGATTCACTTAACAACAGAGGCAAGAAAGATCCTAACACGGAGCAAGACTTACTTAACAAATGTCTCGCTTAACAACACAAATTTTGGGCTTGATTGTGGTCACAAGTTGAGGGCAACCATTACTCGCACAGGCAAATACAGAAAGGCAGTTAAAGCCACTCAAAAGGGTTTGGAAATCCGCGGCTATACTGCGGAAATGCTTTTTTCCAAGCCGCCATAATGTTTTCCTTATATTGCCCTCAGAAATGAGGTTCAAAATCCAGTATATCCTGGACAGTCCTCACGGTTCCAGAATGTTCTGGAAATCTACTTAGCATTGAATGTTCTCGAACACAGAACAGTTTCAAAATATCATTGTCCTGACCGGCAGGAGCAACGTTTTTGTGGAACAATATGCTATTTTCTATTTATTTTTGGCATAAGGGATTAGGAAAAGACCGCCTTCACACCCCAGAAACAAAATCTGAAAATCTGCTACGTAGTGCAATTTAAAAGCAGGCAAGAATCACGGAAGACATTAAATCCAGCCCCCTCAACCACAGCATCCCCCATACCCCCACCCTGAATCCAAATGAAAGCATTTGGGATTATCAGCGGGAAATCATTTTGTGAGCTCCTCTCTCTGGGTCATTCCTTCATCCCTGTCAAACCGGCCTTCTTGCCATCGGAATGTTTCTCTTCTAACTTTCCACGGGAAAAATCTGCTTTCCTGGAATTCAAATCCATCGCTCCCGTGTTCTGAACTCTGGACCCAGAAAAAAAAAAAACCTTAACTGCCCTCCGAGCAGGCCTATCATCCACCTGTCACTCAAATTCAGCCTCCCTTTGTAGGTTTTGAAACTAAGCCTCCTTCTCCTCCTCCTCCTCTTCTCCTTTTACCCGTCTCTGAACCGCTCCCATTTCTCTAAATCACAAAGCCAGAGGGCTCGCGACTACATGCAGCAGTCACTACGGGGATCGGATTAAAAAGAATAAAGGGGAAGAATTACTTCCAGCGATTTGGAAAGTATTTCTGGATGTCCCAGATTGCAACTGGATTTTCTAAGCCACGCCCAGGCTGTTTGCTCGCTGGCCTTTTCGCCATCGACTCCAACTCCCAAGTGATTCTCTGCAGGCTGTGCTCCCAGCCTAGGAATACCTTGTCCCATAACTCTGCCTTCGAGTTCTCTTCCTTAGGCAATTGCCTCTGCGTTTCTCTTGGCGATTTTTAGCCAAATCAATCAAAACGAACATGGACTCTGCGTCTTTTCCTCTAACGCTCCACCTATTCCTCCAATTCCGCCGTAATGCAAATCCGATCTGCCTTTCCCCCAGCCCGTCTTTCAAATCATGAATCAGAGACTCCGAGCAGGGGAGACTAGAAATCTTATCTTTGGGAGACCCCGCTCAGTCCCTTCTCTCCGATAATTGGATGAGGAACCAGGAAAGCGCGTTCACTCGGCTTCTTCTGCGCTCACCTGGACTTTGTAGCGTTCTGCGGCACTGAAGAAAAATTCCCCGTTTCTACAGGACAGCCCAGGGCCACAAACCCTGCAGGGTACCTACTTTGAAATACTGGGTGCCTTTTTCTTTTGCAATGGTGCCTTGTTCCAGCTTCTCTTGGGTGTTCATCTCCCAGGGCTCTTTTGCCTGCGGAAAACACAAAAAAAGAGCCAAATCAGCAACCTTCATTGTTGAAGGAAGCCCATGAGGGAAGAAAGGCACGGAATTAAGTGAAGATTTCCGTGGAAGAGGATCTGACCACGTGCTTTCCACTGGAGGCAAGCGCGGTTGGCCTTTAGCAACACTGAAGAAGACCCTCCCTCCCAGGATGAGAAGTTTCCTTCTGTGTCCTTGTTTTGGTTTTTGGCTACACCGGGAGATGGGATCTAAGAACCAAGGGAGATTTCAACCTGCAGGCATTTATTGGGAAATCAACTCTGCCCACGATTGCAGACTCTTTGACGATGATTTGGCCTTCTAGAAGGGTGAAGAGGGAAGCAGCACTCCTACATTTGATCTTAGCAACAGAGGAGACCTGATCTGACAGCTAAGAGCCGTGGGAACGTTGGGAGAACGCAACCACATCATCCTGGATTGCAACGCGAAACCGGAACACTGAGACTCAGGGAGAATCAGTAACAACAAGTTTAGACGAGTCCTAAGCGGTCTTCCCATGGACAGAAACCCTCAGGGGAAAGGAGAACATTCAGGTTTTTCCCACCCAACTTTTCTCCCATGTATGGGGGTCAGGCGCAAAATATTGCTGATTGATTATCCTCAGGTGCCCAGGTTTTTTTCATTTTATTCCCGTGGGGTTACTTTTCGTTTACATTGTGCATTTTTATCTTAGCGTTTTAAGCACGCTCGCCATCCATAGTCACTTAGGGGAGATGGGCAGTCATATAAATTAAATGAATAAATGCGGGCAGTGTGATAATACCAAGCAGATGGGAGAGAAAAAGAGGAGACAATCCTATTGGGCGAACCGTTTGATTTGTCCCAAACTTAAAACTCGAAGGAGCAAGGAAAATCAAGACAAAACATCTTTAAGTACGAAACGTATTGCATTAAAAAAAAAAACCCGCATCGTGTATTAGACCTCAATTTGTAATTGTACACTTCACGGTCGAATCAAACCAATAAGGTTCAGTAAAAAAAACAGCGTGCTGAAATTGCCAAAAATTTTAGCACACACCTGTTACTTAAGGCCAATTCTCTCCCCACCCCATTTTATATAAGTGCTTCCTTTACGTACCTTTTCAAAGTTTTTGAGTTTGATTTCGTATTGCAAGTCGGCATCTGGCGGGATTTGAAACTTTGGTTTCCCAACACTTCCAAAGCCGTAGCTGTGAGAGACACGGGGGGGAGTGTTTAGAAGCGAAAGATTTCTCCCTGAATAGATGTATGCCCCGCCCCCATCATTTCATCCCCAAAGTCAAGCTTGGAGGCCACCAATGATCTACACAGCCAAGACCATTTCAGGGCAAAAGGCTCACCTGGGCTTGAGGTAAACCACAGCCTCTTCCAGCTTCTCCATTTTCTGTAATGTTTTGTCCACGCCTGGAGGGAGGTCATAGTTCTCTGCCTCTCCTACTTCAAACCGTAACTCCCGTTTGTCAAAGACGCGGTCTCCATGCCGACCTTCAATTTCAACTGGCATTTAAAAAAAAAAACGGCATGTGTTTAGAACCGACTGAAGTTCTCTTTGTAGAGTGGGGGGGTCCCCACCCCCACCCACCCCGGCCCGTTGGGAACTGGGGTGGGCAGGTCAAAGGTGAACAACTTAGTGCAGAAACATATGTGCAAGCGGTGAGCGAGCAAACACACTCGCCACTCGCATGGAACCATTTCTTCTCCCCCAACCCTCACGGGTCCCCAAAAAAGGCTGGGGAGCACTGCTGTAGAGAGCCTGTTGTGACCTAGGCCCAAGTAGTTATTACCAGACACAATCAGTCCTAAACAAACATATTTCATTAGAACAGCTGAGAAGAGCAGCAACGGCTCTTGGGCTCTTTGTGGGAAAGCAACATTGCTACATCTGTTTCTTGTCGGTGTCTCTTGTTTCTGAACTTCATGGGGCTTTGCCAAGAAAAGCCTTTGGCAAGGTGCCAAAGAGGACAAAGGTTTGTGATAAGGCCGAAGGACTTTTTCTGAAGGATTTGTTTTGGAATTAATTTGGACTAAGCTGAGACTGAAGTAATTTTAAGTTTTATGGGAGGGGCCCATCATCTCCTGGCCTTACTCCTGAGTCGTCCTTTTTGCTTTAGCTGCTCTTGCCTTCTGGCAGCTCTTTGCATGCGTGTTTTTCAGAGTTATATCTCCAGCATCCTTATGGTCATGTGATCAAAATTCAGATGCTTGGCAACTGGTTTATATTTATGACCGTTCCTGTGTCCCAAGGTCACGTGACCCCCTTTTGCGACCTTCCGACAAGCCAAGTCAATGGGGGAAGGTGGATTCGCTTAACAACCGGGTCACTAACTTATCAACTGCAGGGGTTCCCTTAACATTGGTGGAAAGGAAGGTCGTAAAATGGGCCAAAATCCACTTAATGAAAGTCTCCCTTAACCACAGTAGTTTTGGGCTTAAGTTTAAGTCAAAGGTGGGGAATTATGGCCCCTTTATGACTTGTGGACTTCAACTCCCAGAATTTCTGAGCCAGCCACGCTCAGGAATGCAGACTGAGGGATTCTGGGAATTGAAGTCTACAAGTCTTAAAATGGCCATCATTCTCTCTCCCCCCCCCCCCCCCCGGTTTCAGTAATCACAGCTCTTCCGCTACTCACCCTCTACCAAGGCTCCCTCGTTGGGTTTGGAATAGCCTTCTCCTTTCTTTCGGATCCGCCGAATTATTCCCCCGTCTTCATCATCGGTCAAGTCCTTTCCCTTGAACTCAAACAGTTCTACCTAGAGGAAGAAACCAGAGGCTTGTTTAGCGCCAACGGGAGGCATCGGTCAGATGCGGACTGAAATAAAAAGAGCTAAGCACAATTAAAACGACTAAAGGAAAAAAATAAAAGATTTAAATAGAAGATCCCTTAACACAGAACTGTTTCTTTTTCCGTTTGCTTCCCACCTTTGTACTCAGGAACTGCAGGCGGTCTTCGACTTACGACCGCCACGGAGCCCAAAATTTCTGTTGCTAAGCGAGACGTTAGTTCAGCAAACTCTGCCCCATCACCATGCTCGTCAAGTTAATAAGAGAGTTTTCCACTTGACTTTGCTGATCAGGTTGCAAAAAGGGGTACCATGTGACCCACACACACACACAGGACACGGCAACCGTCATAAATATGAGTCAGTTGCCATGCATCTGAACTTTGATCACAGGGCCGTGGGCTTGCTGCAACGGTCGTAAGTGTGAAAAATGGTCATAAGTCACTTTTTTCAGTGCCGTTGTAACTTCGAACAGTCGCTAAACTAACTGTTTCAAGTCAAGGACTATCTGTATAACATTGGGCAGGGTCCCTGCAAGGAGACGGCAAGGCTTAGAAAAAGAAACTATTGAACCAAGTTACCCTGGGCCCAGGAGGAAGCTGGGGGAAAGGAAGACAGGGAGTCCTCGACTTACAACCACAAAGGAGTCCAAAATTTACGTTGCAAAGTGAGACATTTGTTAAGTGGGTTTTGCCCCCATTTTACGACTTTTCTCACCACGTTTGCAAAGCCAGTCACTGCAGTTGTTAAGTCAGTTACACGGCTATTAAGCAAATCCGCCTTCTCCATCGACTCTGCTTGTCTGAAGGCCGCAAAAGGGGATCACGAGACCCCTGGGACACCGCGACCGTCATAAATGTGAATCAGTTCCCAAGCATCCAAATGTAAATCACGTGACCACGTGGGGATGCTGCAACGGTCGTTAAGTGCGAAAAACGGTCATCGGTCACTTTTTTTCAGTCCCGCTGTAACTTCGGTCACTAAACAAGCTGCCCTAAGTCAAGGACTACCTGTATATCCAGAGTGGCTGTGGAACAGCAAACAGATTGGGGGCTGGGTGTCAGGAGTGGTGAGGGGGGAAGAGAGAGATAACAGGCAGAGCTTCCCTCCGCCCCATGTGCCAATCTGCTGTGGGTCGAAGCACATGGCCTCACACTTACCTCAAAAAACAAGGTGGCGTTAGCGGGTATCTTAGGGGGGCTGCCGGCAGAGCCGTAGGCATATTCCGGTTTGCAGACAATGTGGCAAAGTTCCCCAATCTTCATGGTTCCCACAGCGATGTCCCACGCTTTGATCACCTCACCTAACCACAAAAAGAAATAGACGACGACGTTACTGGAAGCTTAGCTATGTTCAAAAGCAACGCAGCTAATCAAGGTGAAAGTCCCACCCTTCAGGAATCCTTAGGAGTACAATCTTTCCCTCTGGAGTTTTCTCTTCTTGCCAGTTTGGTGAGAAACTATGAAAAATCATGCCTGCCAGCTCTAGTAAGGAGGGGCCGTTGTTACTTGTGTACTATTTGCAAGAAAGCAAAACTGCTGTGGGAAGGAGCCCAAAACGTTGAGTTCCGTTCAACGAAGGGCTGAGACAAAGTTCCTTTTTGCATTATGAATCTTTTGTCACAATAAGGAAGGTATTACTACTAGCCTGATTTGCTCCCCATCTCTTTATGCAGTCAAATACAGGTCCTCAACTTACGACCACAACTGAGCTCAAAATTTCTGTGGCTAAGTGAGGCATTATCTTAAGCGAGTCTCACCACAGCAGTTAAGGGAACCGCTGCAGTTGATAAAGTTAGTAACCTGGTTGTTAAGTGAAATCTGGCTTCCCCATCGACTTTGCGTTGACAGGTCGCAAAAGAGGATCACGTGACCCCAGAATGCTGCAACCGTCATAAATGTGAGTCAGTGACCAAGTATCCTAGTTTTCATCACATGAGCATTCCCGTGAATGCTGCAACAGCCGTGTGAAACATGGCCGTAGGTCACTTTTTCCAGTGACGCCGTGACTTCAAACTAATAATAATAATATCAGAGTTGGAAGGGACCTTGGAGGTCTTCTAGTCCAACCCCCTGCCCAGGCAGGAAACCCTACACCATTTCAGACAAATGGCTATCCAACATTTTCTTAAATTTTTCCAGTGTTGGAGCATTTACAACTTTTGCAGGCAAGTTGTTCCACTGATTAATTGTTCTAACTGTCAGGAAATTTCTCCTTAGTTCTAGGTTGCTTCTCTCCTTGATTAGTTTCCTCCCATTAGTTAGTTTTGATTAGTTTCCGCCCAACTGTCACTAAACAAACCGCTGCAAGTCAAGGACTTCCATTATGCAAAAGACTTTCAGGATTTTAAGTTGGGCAGCCTTCCCAATCTTAAAGGCTGAGCTCACCCTCTGATCTCTCACCTCATTATCCAGATAGTTTCCCCCCCCACGTTTTTAAGAACCCTACATTTCCCACAACAGTTTTGAGAATTAATGTTTTTACTGGGTTGTGGGTTTTTTTATAATTATTATATTCCACTGGCCCTATCAAATGATAGCCCGAATTGTGTGGGGGAAAAAAATAAGTTATCAATCATATGACATTTATTTGTGCCAGTCAGTTCACATTATAGTGAAACAGACAATGGCCACTGTGTTCCCTGTGGAAGTCTGGACAGGAAAACTAGCATTATAATCTATTATGAAACAGGAACAGGGTGAGTGTTGGTCGCATTGAGCTACATATACAAATATGTATGTGTATGTATGCAAATACGTATGTGGGATACAAATAAGTAAAAAACTGAGGGGAGAGAGAAGTTATCCACTTCAGAGGAGCCACTGGAGATGTCACCTTTTCCAAAATCGAAGGAGAACTTGTCCTTTCGGTCCCGGCTGGAGTCAAACTTGGAGCCATCCAGAAGCCATCCGGTGTAGTGGACAGTGACTTTGTCCCCTATCATAGGGCATTCGGTGCCCGTCCCTTCTTTCTTGACCACCTGCCAGGGAGAGAAGGGAGAGGATGCCACTTGAGGGTGCGCCCGAAAGCCATGCTCTACCGGCGGGCGAAACCAAAGCCAAGCCAGACAGGGGTTTCCTTTCATGGTGGCCAGGAGAGAGTCTGGCGCTCCCGCGTAGCCACCTTGGCTCGCAAAGCGAGAACTGGCCGTTGCTGAGCAAGAGGCCACTTTCCTTCTGCCCAGGAAGAGAGAATAGGGGAGGGGGGAGAGGAGGAGGCTGAGAGGCCTGGCCCCTTCCTGCTCCCCCACCACCTCATAGCCCCACAATAATCCTACCACTCCCAATACTTCTCCAACTGTCCCTAATAGCCCCCACTTCCACCAATAGCCCCACTACCCCCCAATAGCTCCCCTACCCACTAATAGCCCCCACATCATCCCTAATAGCCCCCACATCATCCCTTATAGCCCCCCACTGTCCCCATAGCTCCCCCTACCCACTAATAGCCCACCTACCCCAATAGCCCCCACTACTCCCACTGCCCCTAACCCCATAGCCCCACTATCCCTAATAGCCCCACTGTCCCCATAGCTCCCCTACCCACTAACAGCCCACCCACCCCAATAGCCCCCACCATCCCTAATAGCTCCCACTACTCGCCCACCGCCCCTAATAACCCCACGTACCACCCCATAACCCCCACAGCCCCTAATAGCCCCCACCACCCCAATATTCCTCCCACCATCCCTAATAGCCCCACTTCCCAATAGCTCCCCTACCCACTAATAGCCCTTCCCCAATAGCCCCATCATCCCTAATAGCCCCACTACCCCAACAGCCCCCTGCCAACACATTTTCCACTACCCCAATAGACCCCCAACACCCCATAGCCCCACTGCCCTCCATGGCCCCAATACTCCTCCCACCGCCCCTAATAACCCCACCCACTGCCCCATTGCCCCCACCCCAATACTCCTCCCACCATCCCCAATAGCCCCTCCCACCGGCCCAGAGCCCCCACCGTCCCCCTAATAGTCAACTCAACCGCGCCCCTCCCCAATTCGGCCTTGGCGTTTTGGGAGGGGGCTTGAGGCCTGAAGGCTCAGACCAGGCGGCTTCCAGCGCTGCCCCCGCCGGGCCTGCAGGGGAGGCCGCCCTCGCGAAGGAAGGAAGGAAGGAAGGAAGGAAGGAGGGCGGGCGGGCCAGGCCTTTTCGGCGGGGAGAGGCTCGGGCCAGGCGGGCCCCGCCGCCCACCTTGAGGACGCCGCCGTCGCACTTGGCGGTGATGTCGAGGCCCTCCGCGGCCGCCGCGGCCGCCGCCTCCGCCGCGCTCATCTCCTCGTCCCCGCGCTCCTCCGCCGCCATGGCGCCGCCGCTGCTCTGAGGGAAGCTCGGTGCTCGCTCGGTCGCGCGCGCGGGACCAGCAGGCGGCGCGGCAAGGGGGAGGGGACAGGGAGAAAGCTGCGCGCGCAAGCAGGGTAGAGCGAGAAAGAGGAGAGAGAGCGGCCCCCCCGGAAAGCGAGGCGCCCCCACAGCGGGGGAAAGAGGAGGAGGAGGAGGAGGAGGCGGCGGCGACAGAACAAAAGCTGCGCGCGCAGCAGGGAGAGCGAGAAAGAGGAGAGAGGCGCCCCCACAGCGGGAGGAGGAGGCGACAGAACAAAAGCTGCGCGCGCAGCAGGGAGAGCGAGAAAGAGGATAGAGGCGCCCCCACAGCGGGGGGAGGAGGAGGAGAAAGAGGCTACAGAACAAAAGCTGCGCGCGCACAGAGAGAGCGAGAAAGAGGAGAGAGAGCGGCCCCCCGGAAAGCGAGGCGGCGCCCCCACAGCGGGAGGAGGCAGAGACTTTAGGACAAAAGCTGCGCGCGCATCAGGGAGAGCGAGACAGAGAGCGCGCCTCCCCCCCCTCCCGGGAAAGGAGGCACCTCCCGAATGGGGGAGCGGGAGGAGGAGGAGGAAACAGGACAAAAGCTGCGCGCGCAGCAGGGAGAGAAAGAGAGAGCGGCCCCCGGGAAGCGAGGCGCCTCCCGAAACAGGGAAGGGCGAAGAGAGAGGCAGCAAAAGCTGCGCGCGCAGCAAGGAGAGATCAGGGAGAAAGAGGGGAGAAAGCGAGAAGGAAAAAGAGAGAGCGGCCCGAGAAGCAAGGCGGCTCCCGAGCGTCCCCTCCCGGACGGCCTCGGCGGGCGGCCGATCCGGCGGCCTCGCGAAGCTTCTGGAGAGGCGCAAGGGGAGGCGGGATTGAGCACGCGCGCTGGCTACCCGGCTGTCGCCTCAGGCGATTGTTGGCCCGGCCAGATTGAAGCACCCGGGCGGTGAATGGGCGGGTGGGACGGTTGTCTCCATGCCGGCCCTTTGGGAGCCGCCTCCCTGCCTTCGGATGAAGCAAAAGGGCTTCGGTTCCATCCCTTGGGAAAGCTGAGAAGGGGCTCACGCTGGCTTTTAATGTGGTTTGGAGAGAAAGGGATCGCAAGAGAGCGCTGGGCGCAATAGCTCCAGAGGATGGTAGAGGATAGGAAGGCCTGGTCAGACACGACTTCACAACTAACAAGATCTGCTTTTTCCACAGCCTTGGGTGGTTGCTTTTTTTATTATTATTATTCTCTTGTGATCCCTTCCTCTCCAAACTCACTGTCCTGTGGGCAAGGGAGGGAGTGGTTCAGACCCATTGCTGAGTGACTGAGTAACCAAGAGAGGAGCTGCCAGGATGGACCATACATGCATTGGTGGTAATGCAGACAATGGTCATAAGCTACATCGTCATCACCGTCGTAAGACTAGCACTTCTCCGATCGCAGTGTTCCAGTATTTGAGGGTCTGCCACAAAGAAGAAGGGGGATCAAACTATTCTCCAAAGCACCACGAAACAGAACAAGAAGCAGTGGATGGAAACTTAAGCATGGAGAGAAGCAACCTAGAACGCAAGAGAAATTTCCTGATATTAATTAGTAGAATGACTTGCCTCCAGAAGCTGTGGATGTTCCAACACTGGAAGTTTTTAAGCAGAGATTGGACAACCATTTGTCTGAAATCATATAGTGTCTCCTGCTTGTGCAGGGGTTGGACTAGAAGACCTACCAGGTCCCTTCCAAATCTGTTACTCTATTATTCTGTTAAACTGTGAACCTCTAAACAAAGACTACTGCAGTGTAATGGGTCCTGGTCCATAGTCCCCAGCCAGTTATTCAGTTGCCATTTAATTCCTGTCCGGTTGGAGTTTTCTCAAGGATGCACAAGATAAGGTAAAGGTAAAGGTTCCCCTCGCACATACGTGCTAGTCGTTGCCGACTCTAGGGGGCGGTGCTCATCTCCGCTTCAAAGCCAAAGAGCCAGCACTGTCTGAAGACATCTCCGTAGTCATGTAGGCGGCATGACTCAACGCCAAGGGCGCACGGAACGCTGTTACCTTCCCACCAAAGGTGGTCCCTATTTTTTCTACTTGCATTTTTATGTGCTTTCGAAACTGCTAGATTGGCAGAAGCTGGGACAAGTAACGGGAGCTCACCCCGTTACACGGCAGCACTAGGGATTTTAACCACCGAGCTGCCGACCTTTCGATCAACAAGCTCAACATCCTAACCCCTGAGCCACCGCGTCCCTGAGATGCACAAGATACTGAATGGCAATTGTTTTGATAATGCGCTACAATTAAAAAAAAGGAGTCAAACTACTTCATGTTCTTTTATTTCACAAGTGTTTAAAAAATGAGTCACAACTACTGAATCTGACACATTCTAATAAATGACCACTAACCTATAAGGAGAAAAAAAAACCTTCTCCATACAAAAACGTTTAAAAACCCAACAAAGCTTGAAAAGCTTTACAAGTACCAAAATTGGTCTGTAAAGATGAACCATCTATGGAAATCCTCTACGGTCACCACATGAATCAATAATAATGGCTTTTCCTAAAGTCGGACGAGAGTTTTGACTCGACTGAGAAGATCACAGCCTATTGGCCCTCCTCATTGGGTCGGTAATGAATAAAAATGTACACCAACAAAAAAAAAATGCGTATTTGTAAGACGTCCATAGGTGTCTTCCTTTAACGGAACATCGCGCCTTGACCTTGTGTCTAATCCAAAGTGGCAGGCGGCCCTTGCTCTAAAGTAGACGCACCAACCACAACTTGCTTCAGTAACATGCGTTGCCTAATCTAGCACAGCTAAGGGAGGAAAGGGGTGGGAAGGTGCAAAGGAAAACCTCTACTGCAAGCAAAGCTACAAACAGCACCGCTGCTCACCGAGCGCGGCGAAGGATCATGCTTTTAAGATGGCAAACACAACCAAGGTGATTCATTCCAAGCAAACACATCACACTATGACACTTATTTTCTTAAGACAGACAATTTTTTTTCTCGCATAGCAATGAATGAAATGTGAGCTAAGGAGCACGGGAATGTAGAGGAGGACTAAGAGCGTTCATTCTTCATTTCCGACTTCCATCTACGCTTATCCGAGACTAGTGATGTTGGAACGGCCCCCTGGTGGTGCCACGATGCGGTGTCCGGTACGGCGAGGATTGTGGTCATCTACCTGAGCCCCTGCAAGAGAACATTTCAAAAGCATTAGCGTTCTAACCCAGCTCCCCAAACACGACAAACCCTCTGAAGTGAACTCAAAGATTCGTTTAATTAGGAGTGCTGGCAGCCCCATCAAAAAGTTTCTCACTGCAGGCTATCAAGCCTGTCTGGCCAGAAGATAAATAATTGTCTGTCGCATCTATTCCTCTCCGCCCCCTGCCTTTTATCCCCAGATCTAGGGTGGCACCTCACTAGCAGCAGTGGCTCTTCTCCAGGATCAGCCCATGGATTTCCACTGCTCCTCTTCTGCCTTCTGCACATCCATGCGTCAGGGCACTAGACCCAGCTGTTCCTCCTCTTCCTCATCTGCCACCTCCAGACCTGGGGGCTGTTGACTCTCCATCTGAGGGTTGACTGACAGACCAGGCTCTGTCTGTCTGTCTGTGTCTGTCTCTCTCTACCAGTTCCATTCCCTCTTCCCCCTTGGAGTTCTCAGGTTGCCTTAATGCTGACCCTGATTCCCATGCCACCGCCTCCTCTGATTCGGCTGCTGGAGCGGCCGGAGGCCAACAGGCCACAACAATTACATTTAATCCTTAGCAACACATGAGAATACTTCCTTTCTGAGCACAAAGCACCCCAAACTTAACCCTCTCTTAGTGTGGCATTGGGCCTGCCAATAGGAGCTTCTGCATGGCTTAGATGTGGACTTCTCAAAAGTGGGAAGGGATGGAGGGGTGTCCACCCTTATTTTTAATCTAATCAGACCTCTGCAGGCAGACGGGGAATGCTGTCCAAACTCCATGAGATTTGTCAGAGTATGTTCATGAACTGGAATAGGGCATAGCAACAGGTCAGCCAATGAGGGCTGCTTGGTAACTGAAACATAGTATTTGTTGTATGGGACCATAAGAGACAGTTTGGAGCCTGGGCGTGGCTTAACTGTTCTGTATATAAGCTTGAGGGGAACAACCGACAGAATTTTGAATATAGAAGGTTATGATTTGTTATATGGATGGCATGCATATTTAATTTATGACAAAAAGGTGGATAAGGCCTTTAAAAATCATGTGCTAAGAAATGCCCTTCTGCGTGTTTGGAAAAAATACTCTTATAAACTAAATTATAAGGTTCCTATATGGGCATGTCCTAGACATACAGTAGAAAATATAAACATAGAACAGAAGCAGGAAATGATTACATATAAAGATCTTTTGTATACTGAAAGAGGTAATTTGCAGTTAAAATCTCTGCAAGTATTAAGAGAGGAAGGGAAAAATTATACTTGGTTTCAATATGAGCAATTACATGCTAGATGGAAGGGAGATCAAAAAATTGGTATAGAGCAGAACGAGGGAAATTTGGTAAAGCAAATTAGAAATCAGTCTCAGGAGCATATAAAGAGATTGTATAATGTGTTACTTGAAATAGATTCTGAAAGGGACTTGGTAAAGGACTGTATGATAAAGTGGGCACAAAATTTTCAGGAGCCAATATTATTGGAAACGTGGGAAAGAATTTGGGTTAGAAATGTTAAATTCACGCAGGCACAGAATCTGAGGGAAAATTTTTATAAAATGTTTTATAGATGGCATCTAGATCCTAAAAAATTATCGTGTATGTATCCAGAAATGCAAGCAAAATGTTGGAGATGTAATTGTGATGACGCTACATATTTTCACATTTGGTGGACTTGTAAGGACATAAAGGCCTTTTGGATAAAAATTTGGTGGATTTTACAAAATGTTCTGAAAAAGAAGATAAAGTTCCTGCCGCAATTTTTCTTGTTGGGAATTATTACGGATTGTACAGTAATTGAGACTAAATTGATTTTAAATCTAATAACTGCAGCAAGAATACTTCCTTTCTGAGCACAAAGCACCCCAAACTTAACCCTCTCTTAGTGTGGCATTGGGCCTGCCAATAGGAGCTTCTGCATGGCTTAGATGTGGACTTCTCAAAAGTGGGAAGGGATGGAGGGGTGTCCACCCTTATTTTTAATCTAATCAGACCTCTGCAGGCAGACGGGGAATGCTGTCCAAACTCCATGAGATTTGTCAGAGTATGTTCATGAACTGGAATAGGGCATAGCAACAGGTCAGCCAATGAGGGCTGCTTGGTAACTGAAACATAGTATTTGTTGTATGGGACCATAAGAGACAGTTTGGAGCCTGGGCGTGGCTTAACTGTTCTGTATATAAGCTTGAGGGGAACAGCTTTTGCCTTCTCCATTTTGTACTTCCATTTTGTGCTATGTTTGTACTTCCTATTTCTCTTCTCTACAACGTGGAAAAACCTACAAGGGTATTGTATGCCTCATGTGTTATGTATATAAAGACGTTTTTGAATCCTGCTTAATAGCCTGCCTGGGTGTGCTGCAACAAACTGTCAAGATTTGCTCCTCAGTTTTGCTGCCGCCAGCAGTTGCTGTCCCACAAAGGTGAAGAACCATTCCCGTGTACAGATTAAACATCAATTATTTAAAAATGTATACATGTCTTTTCTAGTTGAGGCAAGGTTCATTAATGCTGGTTTTTGCCCCTCCATCTGGGGAAGGAGACCCCCCCCCCCCCCGGCTCAATGCAAAAAAAGGGGAATCCAGCAAAAATGAGGATCTCAGACCACTGGTCAGGGTGGAAATTTCAAATGAACTTTAGGAAAAGTGCCCCATGCAAGTCCGAACTACCAAGCACCCCAAGGCCACTCTAGCTGTCTAAATGGCTGAGGCCTAGCTCCCCTTCCTGCCAAAATGGCACCCCCAGAAAGGGGCAGCCAGCCATCCTCAGTCCTGTAACATCTGTGGAAAGACCCCACCTCTCCAAAGCACGCTTTCTCACTCCAAATGGGGCGGCAACTCCATCCTAAATATCTCACGCTGGGGCCAATCTTTACCACAAGCATTCTGTTTCCAAAAGATTTCAGAATCACCTGATAAACTGAAATTAGACTGATGGAGGTTTCTGATGGGTGGAGGCTGGTTTTTGGCAGGCGATGTTTTAGTTGAGGGGGCAGGGGTTGCATATTTTGCAGGAGTTGCTAAAACTTCATAGACCGGCCCATCATACATTCCTCGGGAAACACCCTGTAATTCTGTTACCTGCAGGACACAGAAAGAAACACATGTATATGCAGGTACAATGCAGTGAGCCATGGGTAGAGCTGTACCTTGGGGAAACAAAACAACCACTTCACAAACGCATGGCACAACAGAGGAGAACAAACCCATCAGCAGTCCATCTGCATTTAAAAGGCAAAGGCCACTCTTGAAGACAACAAAGTCCACATTTTGGACGAGAGGATTGCTGGTTTCAAAGAGGGGGTCAAAGAGGCCATCTACATCAAAATTGAACAGCCTTCTTTCAACAGAAGGGGAGGGATACAACATCCTCTATCTCCAGTCTACAACACAGTCTTTCAGCAGTTCCAAGAAGGCTCCACATCCATTTGCACCACTCAGGTAACCCTGAAGACACAGATAAAACCTCCAGGTGGCCTTAACAACTTGCTAAAAGAATACAAATGACCAGCTGTCTACAAAGAGTGTAAATCTTTCCATTCCCCACCATCCAGTCAGAGCCGATGAAGCTTCTTAGATGAGAAGCGAAGCGTCTTCAAAGAAAAACCAGAAAGTCCAGTTGCCTCTTGAAAAAAAACACCTTTGGGGCAACCATGACCTTGATGTCGGGGAAATCTCCATAGACAAACCTGTATTCATTCTCAGTGAACAGGTGTTTACTTGTGTCTCTCCAACAACACAACCATTTTGGCTTCTTACTCTCCCGTAGGAGATCCTAAGTAAATGAGAAGCAGTGTTCTGGACGTAAGGCCACTCCACAAGCAAGATCAACGCTGACTTAGTGTTATCCAGATTGCGTCCAAGGATAATCTCATAAGAAAGGTGTATTCTATTCCCTCCTATAATCAATCAGCTGGACTCACTGCATGTTGATTCCCCAAGAAGATTTAACCAACCCCAAGGGTCCAGTGCACAGGTGGCAAACTCAGAGCCCCAAGTGGGCTTCCTCATGAGTAATTAGTTCCAACTCTTTCCAGGTAACCGATGTCCTATTTCCATAGACCTTGCCCAGCCACTCTCCACCAACTTTCTCCAACAGATGCCAGGAAAATTCTCACAGTGGCCCACCAAGGATTCCCCCAGGCCCACCTTGCCCAGAAGAGTTCTGGCCACCCTGCCTATCTTCAAAACAATAACAGCAGACCACTAAACCCTCTTAGCCACTCTTCTCATCGCAAGGTAAACCTTCACAAAGGCTGCCACCTGTGCTCAGTAAGCTTAATTCTTTATATGTCTTGGGATATACCAGTGATTTACATGAGTGGTGCCTAGAGGTGGAGCTCTCATCTCACAATCAGGAGGCTGCGAGTTCGATCCTAGATAGAGGCAGATATTTCTCTCTCTGGGTGCGATGAGAATTTATCTGCTGAATATAACTCCGCATTGCCAACAGGAAGGGCATCTGGCCAGTAAACACTCAGCTCCATTCAGTTGCCCAGACTCCACCCCGTAAGGGATCATGGTGTCATTAAAAGAGAATAATGATGATATACCAGTGATTTACATTCGGATGCTCAACCACCGACTCACATTTACAACGGTTGCAGTGTCCCCGGGGGGGGGGCACGTGGTTCCCATTTGCGACCTTCTGACAAGCAAAGTCAGTTGGAGAAAAGCAGATTTACTTAACAGCCGTGTCCCTAACTTAACAATTGCAGTGATTCATTTCACAAACCTGGCAAGAAAAGTCATAAAATGGGGCAAAACTCGCTTAATGAATTTCCCACTTGGCAACATAAATGTTATGGTGGGTGGGTTTCTCATATTCTTACCCAACAGTGGGTTTCCAATATTCTTAACCACTGGTTCGCCGCACGCATGCATGCCTTCTACGCGTGCATGCCTTCTACACATGCGCTCGGCCTTCCGCACATACGCTTTGCTCACTCGCGCGCCTTCCGCATATGTGCCTGGCCTCGAAAACATGCCTAAATAGGATGGCTTAGAGGCGGGGTGGGTGGACAGGCTCACCTGCGATCTCAGCTACCAGTTCGCCTGAACTGGTGTGAACCGGCTGAATGCCACCTCTGGTTAGGTTCAGTTGTGATCTACGTTGAAGCCTACTTCTAATTAATGAAAGCAAGTTCTGCACTAAAGTGTGATGTTGAAAGATGACGAGGAAGTGCATAAACATACCTTATTCCTAGTTTTGATCCGTTGATAAAGAAACTCTGGAAAGGAATTTCGTGCGATGAATGACCCCGTTCCTTTTCTCACGGAGAGATTCCCGTCCTCGTACACAACCTTCCCTCGGCTAATAACTATGTAGGGAGCCCCGTGGCATTCCATGCCTTCAAAAATGTTATATTCAACAACCTAAAATAACGACAACAATACATCACATATAGGCATGCTTTTGATTGCATTAATTCACATGCCTGTGTGGGGGTTTTAATAACCACTGGGGTCAAACTGCCAAATGTTTTGATTCCTGTTTCTCTTTCCATTGAACGCTTCTAAACGCTGGCTTGATTTATGCTTCTTTATTGTCTATACTCTTTTCAGAGGGTGTTGTGGTCCGTCAGCAGCCTTCGGAGCTGGCAATGGAGTTGGACAGCCATGAGGCTGAGGTGGGACCAGGGCCATCAGGAAGTGAGGTGCGGACTCCAGAACCTCCAGAGACTGATAGTAGTGAGGCAGAGGAACAGGAGGAGCCTGTTTCTAATGCACACATGAGAAGAGCTGCCAGAAGGCAAGAGCAGCTCAAGCAAAGAGGACGACTCAGGAGTAAGGCCAGGAGATGATTGGCCCCTCCCATAAGGCTTAATAATAGACCAGCACCAGTGTTTCAGCTTGCCGGAAAACAACATTGAAGCTGCGTCCTCTGCTTCATGTTTTTGTGACTTCTGGACATTTATCAGGAAGGGCCTTTGGCAGTTTGCCTAATTGGACTCAGGTTTGTGATAACTGAAGAATTTGTGTTTGGGAGGCGTTTGTTTTACTTTGAGTTGAATGACGCTGGGAATGAAGTAATTCCCAGCTGTTCGAATAAAGTTTATTTTATCACGGACTGAGTTTGTTGCTACCTACTTGGGTCTGGGTCACAACAGAGGGTTTACTTCCCTTCATTAATTAATTCTACCTGATTTCATTTTGATTGGTTAATTTAATCTACAAAAAGAACTCTCTCTTATCTATTTTCCACCTGCTTATCTCCTCAAGAATTGCAGACAATGTCTAATAAAATACAGTAAGAATGCTACCCCTGCTACTAAGATTGGCAACCGTTTGGTTTTAACAGCTAGGCACTGTATATTTTAAAAAGCAATAATTCTTTACTTGCTTTTTATTCTATCTTGAGTGATTCCCTTGTGCACGTCTCTTCCATCATAGATTCAAATCTGATTCTGACATGATATAAAAAGCAGTCACATTTTCCCATTTTTTGAATGGATTCTCAATCAACTTGCTTCACGAAATCTCACTCTTATATTCTTGTGAACAATTCAAGTCACACTGATTATTTTTCAGGTTTATTTCAGTTGAACTCCGAGCGGTGCGGTGGCCTAGAGATGGAGCTCTCACCTCACTATCAGGAGGCTGTGAGTTCGATCCTAGATAGATATTTCTCTCTCTGGGCACACTGAGAATATATCTGCCGAACAAAACTCCGCATTGGCGACAGGAAGGGCATCCGGCCAGTAAACACTCAGCTCCATTAAGTTGCCCAGACTCCACCACGCAAGGGATTATGAGGTCATTAAAAAAGGTTGATTTCAGTTTAAGTCCAATAAAGACTTTAACTTTTCATATTCTTCACAGCATAGAAAACAGATTTGATACTTAATTTTGTGGGTAAGTGTGTTTTTCACTCCTTTCTGATCATGTAACATGTTTGTTTAAACAAAAATCACAGATTGGAAGGAACAAAACAATCCTTTGTAAGTTCAATAAACCTTCCTTAATATTCCACTTTTGTAATTCTTGTTGAACATTTTAAAAAGGTAAAAGTTCCCCTCACACATAAATACTAATTGTTCCTGACTCTAGGGGGCAGTGCTTATCTCTGTTTCAAAGCTGAAGAGCCAGCGCTGTCCGAAGATGTCTCTGTGGTCATGTAGCCGGCATGACTCAACGCCAAAAGCGCACAGAACACTGTTGGTTAACATCTTACTGAGGAGGGGGACATTTCATCTAGAATCAAAATTTGAAAAGCTGAAGCTTTTAAACTTTCCTCCAGAAATTGTGTGCGAATGCTCCAACACTGGAAAAGTTTAAGAAGAGATTAGACAACCCTTTGTCTGGAACGGTATAGGGCTTCCTGCCTGAGCAGGGGGTCAGACTAGAAGACCTCTAAGGCCTCTTCCAACTCTTTCCTTCTGCATTCTATGAATTGAGATGTTCTATCTTACCGATTTATGGCTTTTTGCTGTGATTGTCTTCTCTTTGTCGGGATCCCAGATAACAAGGTCAGCATCGGAACCAACTTCAATCCTGCCTTTTCGTGGATACAGATTGAAGATTTTGGCAGCGTTAGAGCTAGTAATGGCAACAAACTGGTTTTCATCCATTTTACCTGTAGACTAATCAGAAATTAAACCTATAGTAACAGGCATAGATGCATTTTTCTACAGATTAGACAGTGCATAGCGTGTTTCCCTGAAATTAAAACTGAGTCTTATATTAATCTTAACTCCAAAATATGTAATAGCGTTTATTTTCCAGTGAGGTCTTATTTTGGGGGAAATAACGGTACTAAAATGCTTCCATCTAGCTGATGATCTTAACTGGGGCTTATTTTTGGGGTAGGGCTTATATTACGAGCATACTGAAAAATCATTTTAGGCAGGGGTGAAATGCTCCCAGTTCAGATTGGATCACCCGATCCGGTCGCAATGGCGGCGGTTGGTTCGGAGAACTGGTAGCAAAAATACCTCCCGCTACCCACCCATGCCCGCCTGGTCACCCGCTTGCCGTGGTAAAATGGGCAGAATTCACTTGACAAGTGTCTCACTTAACAACAGAAAATTTGGGCTCAGTTGTGGTTTTAAGTCGAGGACTACCTGTCACTGCATTAATTGCAGGAGGAGGAACTGCCAATCCTTTCTCTTTCCATCTCTCTCTGTCTCTCTCTGTCTCTCTGTCTCTCTCTCTCTCTGTCTCTCTCTCTCTCTCTCTGTCTCTCTCTCTCTCTCTCTCTCTCTGTGTGTGTGTTTGTGTTTTGGAACATCTGCTAGACACACCCTCCAAAAATCCTGGAGAACTTCCTACACTTAGAAGTTCAGAAGGGTATCAGTACCCAAACTCAAAGCCAAACCACCTTGTAAAAATTTGCATTGTGTGTCAGATCTGCTATCACAAACTCTGCTTCGCTTTGATGGCAGCCTGCCATGAGGGAATGGGGGGGAGGGGGGAAGAAGGATACAGGAAGGGGAGGATGACAGGAACTAGAAGTGCCAACCAGAGACAACGGTTGAATGATCGAAGGACACCGGTGTGGGAACGGAATGAGTCCAGAGATATTTTACGAGAAGAGTCCTCCACTCCTCTGCTCGCAATAAAATAGCTTATGCCACCAGACTCCAAATTTTGGGCTTAGACAACTTAGAATTACGCCGACTTCAGTCTGACCTAAGCATAGTACATAAAATTATCTACCACAATGTCCTACCTGTCAATGACTACTTCAGCTTCAACCACAACAATACAGGAGCAAATAATAGACACAAATTCAAGGTAAACCGCTCCAAACTCGATTGCAGAAAATATGACTTCAGCAACAGAATGGTCAACGCCTGGAATGCACTACCTGACTCTGTGGTTTCTAAGAGGTCTGTAAGGGGCATCCTAATATTCCTTTTTTAACTTACTCTTTTCATGTGTTCAAATTATGTTTATACTTTTACCTGTTATATATGATTGATGAAATTAATAAATAAAAATAAATAAATAAAATAAATGTGAATGCCCTCCAAAGAGGTGCCAAATTTTAGAACCGTTACTAAAGCAACTTATTTGAACTTTATTGTTTATAAATAAACAACTGAATGTTATAACTTTATTATACTAGCAAAAGGACTGGGGAGAAGGAGAAAATACCAACTTTATTGGTAATTTTCATATCTAAGTTGTAACCGTTTTAGTAAAAGTATACCTTTCACTGCAAAGGGAATCGAGGGTCTTCCTTTCCTAAATGCCCAAGTTGGGACAGGACTGACACTGTGCATCTTCCTTTTGCTCCACCTTTCCCCCCTCCCCTTTTATCTTTCCTTATATATTCCACTCACAACACATTTATTCCAGACCACCGTCATTCTTTCTTCAATTCCATTAACCCCTTCTGGGATGAGAGTGAAGTTTTCCTTGCCCAGAGCCTTTTGGGCTGTGTTGTAAGTACAGTGGCCGCTTCCGGTCACTTGTAGGTCTCCACTGAAAGAAAGGAAATACACATAACATCAGTGAATAGACATTCCAAATCCATGGAGGAATCACTTTCACTTTTCGTTTCTCACAACCGAAGTTGCACGTTAGTTGTGATCGATACGGTTAGTCCTCGACTTACAAACGCCATTTAAAGCCCGAAATTTATGTTGTTAAGCAAGACATTTGTTAAGGGAGCTTTGCCCCATTTTACAACTTTCCTTGCCCTGTTTGTTAAGTGAATCACTGCAGTTGTTAAGTTAGGGACACTGTTATTAAGAGAATCTGTCTTCCCCCATTAACTGTTCTGTCTCCTTCCCCACTTCAGATCCACGAGCTGGCCTTCAGCCAGCGGATTCACGGCTCTTATCAGTCCTGGCAGAGAAATCGCAGCTGCCTGCCAAAGTTCAAACAAATGACTCACGTAGCAAGACTTTCAGCTCTTTTTGAAACGGTTCAGCTAAACTTTTGCTTCCCATGGTGTGAGAGCAGTCCCAAAGCTCCTTATATATCCTGTGGGGTGGGGCTCCTCCCCCACCCTTCCCTTTGATGACATCGCCTCTCTAATCTTCTGAAGCACGGGTCAAGCCAAGCTTGATTATTATTATCAGCTGGGTCTGAAGGCGTAGCCTGGGGAAGGGAGGAATCAGGGGATGATGGCCTCATTACATCCTCCGACTGGCCTGGTTCTGGCTCCTGGAGCCAGGCCAAAGGAATCGGTGCTCCCGAGGTAAGCCTTACCGACCCTTCCCCCTCACTCTCTGAATCACTGTTGGCCATGGGGCCAGGTTCGGGGGCCTGGAGTCACAACATTAACTTTGCTTATCAGAAGGATGCAAAAGGGGATCATGTGTCCCTGGGAAACTGTGCCCGTCATAAATATGAGCCAACTGCAGTATTGAAATTCAAATTTTTTTTACTGCCAGTTCTATGAGCATGGCTTGGTGGGCATGGCAGGGGAAGGATACAGCTGGACTTGTTAGCCTGTGAGAGAAACTTTTAGCCAGGGCTGCCAGCATTCCTAATAAAGGAATCTTTCGAGTTTATGTCAGACGGTTTGTTGTGTTTGGGGAGCTGGGTCAGAACATCAGGGGGCAAAGGCCCCACCAGAGAAGACCCTTCTAATGGATTCCGCCAGCCAGAAAAATCGGGCTGACAAGACTCACGGCATGCCTCCTCGGTCAGCACAAGTGCATCTACATGGGGCTCCCCTTGAGGAGCACCCGGAGGCTCCAGTTGGTCCAGAATGCGGCTGCGCGGGTGATAGAGGGAGCCCCTCGTGGCTCCCATGTGACACCTCTCCTGCGCAGACTGCACTGGCTACCTGTGGCCTTCCGGGTGCGCTTCAAGGTTTTGGTAACTATCTTCAAAGCGCTCCATGGCTTAGGGCCGGGCTACTTACGGGACCGTCTGCTGCCACCGATTGCCTCTCACCGACCCGTGCGCTCTCACAGGGAAGGACTCCTCAGGGTGCCGTCGGCCAGGCAGTGCCAGCTGGCGACGCCCAGGGAAAGGGCCTTTTCTGTGGGGGCTCCCACCCTCTGGAACGAACTTCCCCCAGGACTTCGCCAACTTCCTGACCTTCGAACCTTTCGCCGCGAGCTTAAGACACATCTGTTTATTTGCGCAGGACTGTACTAGAATTTTAAATTTTGAATTTGGTTTTAATTGGGGTTTTTATTACTTTTATTGCTATTTTAAATATTCGGCCTTATTTAATAAGTTTTTTAATTGATGTTTTATTCTGTATTTATATGTATGTTTTTTATTAGGCTGTAAACCGCCCTGAGTCCTTCGGGAGATAGGGCGGTATAAAAATGCGAATAAATAAAATAAATAATAATAAATAAATAAGAGCCGAAGAAGCTTCTTGGATGAGAAGCGAACCGTCTTCAAAGAAAAACCAGAAAGTCCAGTTGCCTCTTGAAAAAAAAAGAACCTTTGGGACGATTGCATCTGGTCTATTCAGGCTGGAGATCTTCCGTATCTTAACGACATTTGATTGCAAGAATAACACAATAAAGGACCTTTAGTCTTCTAGACTAGAAAACTAGAGGTCTTCTAGTCAACCCCCTGCTCAGGCAGGAGACCCTCTATGCCTATCTAGTCTCTTTTTAAAAGCCTCCAGTGATGAAGACCCTAAAACCTCTGGAGGAAGGCTGTTCCACAGGTTAATTGTTCTCTGGTGGCTCAGCAGACTAAAGTCTGTCTGTTATTAACACAGCTGCTTGCAATTACTGCAAGTTCAAGACCCACCAAGGCCCAAGGTTGACTCAGCCTTCCATCCTTTATAAGGTAGGTAAAATGAGGACCCAGATTGTTGGAGGGGCAATAAGTTGACTTTGTATATAATATACAAATGGATGAAGACTATTGCTTAACACAGTGCAAGCCGCCCTGAGTCTTCGGAGAAGGGCGGGATATAAATGCAAATTTTTTAAAAAATTGTTCTAACAGGAAATTTCTCCTTGCTTCTAGGTTGCTTCTCTCCTTGATTAAATTCCATCCGTTGTTTCTTGTCTTTCCTTCTGGTGGAAATAAGCACACACACACACACATACAAGTTCCCTGGGACTTCTGCCTCTTCCTGCTTAACTACCCCTGTAGCCTTGGAGTCACGACAGCCACCGGACTGCTAGAATTGCCTTCTCAGAGAGATGCAGTCCCTTGATGAACACATCACTATCAACTCACAAAACATCCCTGGTCTGTTCTTGAGTTGCCATAGGCCGGGGTGGGGGAGCGGGAACGGGAAACTGGCGAAATGGCACAGCAGCCAAAGACAGATGCACGTTCCAGGCACATCTCTGTCAAGGCTATCTCCCGGGGTTACCCACAGTGGGCGGAGGGGAGTGATCTATACAACCCGCAAAATTGCTCCGTTGGCAAATGTGATTGATGACACGCTCTGGGGGGAAGGGGGAAAACAGGGTCATAATTGGAGCGCAAATTACGTAGGGTCAGAGCTGGCTTCATTTGGGAATGTGTCGACACGAAGCTCCTAATAAATAACTGGATTTCTTTTGAAGCTTGGCTCGAGACTCATGATTTAATGAGGGCATCTATAGGAACCCTGACAGCCACTTTGCACGGTAAATCTGATTCCGAACTGCTATTTTAATATCTCCATAACGTCTCCACCATGATGGTTGATACCCATAGTTTGCCAGCATCTGTCTTTTCTTACCAGGCTAAAAGTGAGGTCAGATGATCAGGCGTGGTAGGATCCAGGCTCAGAGGCGGTGAGGTCACAAACGCTGCGGCCTTCGCCCAATTCTTGTTCCAATAATGAGTCCCATCGGTCCCCAGACTGGCTGTAATCGGTTCCCCCAATACCAGAGCACCTTGAGTGGAGAAAAGACAGACCAGGGCGGATAAAAATCATTTTTTTTCTTAAATAATAAAAAAAATTGGATTTTTTAAAAAATTTAAATTGGATTTTTTTAGATTTTTATCAAATTTATTTTAGTAAAATGCTTTTGGAGTAAAAAATCTATTTAAAAGTAGTTTTCTATTTAAGATACATTAATAATTTAGTTTATTAGCATGAAATGGAACTTAGTAATGTAGCTTATGAGGCTGCAGACTCTGCAACATTGGGACTCTCGGTGAGTCAACGGCAGGTCAGAGGAGGAGCCGCTGTGGGACAAAGATGACAGTTGCTCTTTAAAAATTATGATTTAAATCGAGTTGATTTAAATCAAGCCTTTTTACTAGTGATTTAAATCGTGATTTAAATCAACTCGATGTAAATAAAATCCATTGAGTCATTGGGAGGTGATGTTGTGGTCCACCGGCGGCCTGCAGAGCTGGCAGCAGAGTCAGACAGTGAGGAGGTTGGGGAGGAACATGGGCCAGTCCTGGAGTCTGGGGAAGGCTCGGACGAGGGCTCTGCATCAGAGGCAGAGAGGGGGCCAGGGCCATCTGGGAGTTATGTGCTGACTCTGAAGCCTCCAGAGTCTGACGTCAGGGAGGCAGAGGAACAGGGGGAGCCTGTTCCCAGTGCGCGCATGCGCCGAGCTGCCAGAAGGCAAGAATAGTTAAGACAAAAGGGGCAGCTTGGGAGTAAGGCTTGGAGATGATTAGCCCCTATCATAAGACATAAAGGAGGAGCAAAGGCACATGAGCCTTTGCAGGAAGCAATTTTGTTCGGTTTAAATTCTGAAGCTCCGTTTTGACTCTGTGCTCCGTGTGGCCTTGCAAAGCTAATTGGCAATTCGGTCTTTGGCAGCGTTTCAAGGGAGATAAAGGTGGGTGTTTATCAGCCTTATCCCGTAAGACTGTGGCAGACTTATGTCGGACTATTCACAAACTGCTTGGGACTCATTACGGGCTGTGAGTGAACAAAATTCACAGCCGTTGAAATAAAAAGAGCGTTTTTGGGATTAAGCGTGTGCTCGTTACTGTCTCAGGAAGCCGTGGTCAGAACAGGTGAAGTGCCGGTTGAGGGGGGGCGAATTGCCGGTTGGCTGTGCGGTTGATTTGAATTCTAAGGGGTTTTTAAGCTGGTTGTAGGTCGAATGTGTCTGTTGACGGAATCGCACATGGAGTGCCAGGCTTCGATAAAAGTTTTCTAACTCTCGTCATGTCATTTTAACCCGAGACCAGGTGTGTGAAAGAGAAATATATATATATTTGTCAAGAAAACCTAAACTCCATACCTTTTTTCCTAGCCAGTGAGATTACATCAGCCGCGCTCTTACTCATAACTTTAGTGATATAGACGGGACAGTTGATCCGACTAGCTATCGTGATAGCCCGGAATACGGCTTCTGCTTCCAACTGAATGGCAAATGGAAAGGAAGAGCAAGTGTCATTATCAAGAAGAACCTTCACATTTATTAATTATCATTGTTCATTTGTTACATTTCTATGGTGAACCATCTCAGATGCTGATTCTGGGTTTAACAGAGTCATTCTCTCCAGATCTCTTAACAAGCCCTTTTTGCCACTGCCAAGACTTTCATTTTCGATGTTCGACTCTATTCACCGTCTCTGTTGTTTTTCATAGAAATAACAGAGTCGGAAGGGCCCTTTGAGGTCTTCTAGTCCAACCCACCGCTCAAGCAGGAGACTATACCATTTCAGTCAAGTGGCTGTCCAGTCTCTTCTTAAAAGCCTCCAATGATGGAGTGCCCACAGCTTCTGGTGGCAAGCCGTTCCACTGGTTAATTGATCTCACTTTTATTAAATTTGTATTTAGTTCTAGGTTGCTTCTCTCCTAGATTAGTTTCCATCCATTGTTTTTTCTCTTGCCTTCTCATCTATCCTGCAGCCCCTCAAATATTGTAACAATGCTATCCTGTCTCCCCTGGTCCTTCTTTTCATTAAACTAGACCTACCCAATTCTTGTAACCATTCTTCGTACGTTTTAGCCTCCAGTCCCTAATCATCTTGGTTGCTCTTCTCTGCACTCTTTCCAGAATCTCAACATCTTTTTTTGTATTGCGGTGACCAAATTTGGATGCAGTGTTCCAAGTGTGGCCTTACTAAGGCTTTGTAAAGCGGTACTAATACTTCACCTGATCTTGATTCTATCTGTCTATCAATGCAGCCTAGGATTGTATTGCCTTTTTTTGGCTGCTTCCGCACACTGCTGGCTCATGTTTAAGTGATTGTCCACTAGGACTCCAAGTTCCCTCTCACAGTTACTGTTTTTTGAGCCATGTTTCACCAAATCTGTGTAAAATCAGTAACTGTGAGAGGGATCTTGAAGTCCTAGTGGACAACCATTTAGATATGAGCCAGCCGTGTGCAGCAGCTGCCAAAAAAGCCAACACAGTTCTGGGCTGCATAAACAGAGGGATAGAATCAAGATCACGTGAAGTATTAATACCACTTTATAAGGCCTCGGTAAGTCCAAACTTGGAATACTGCATTCAGTTTTGGTCGCCACGATGTAAAAAAGATGTGGAGACTCTAGAAAGAGTGCAGAGAAGAGCAACAAAGAGGATTAGGGGACTGGAGGCTAAAACATACGAAGAACGGTTGCAGGAACTGGGTATGTCTAGTTTGATGAAAAGAAGGACTAGGGGTGACAGGATAGTAGTGTTCCAATATCTCAAGGGTTGCCCCAAAGAAGAAGGAGTCGGGTTGTTCTCCAAAGCACCTGAGGGTAGAACAAGAAGCAATGGGTGGAAACTAATCAAGGAGAGAAGCAACTTAGAACTAAGGAGAAATTTCCTGACAGTTAGAACAATTAATCAGTGGAACAACTTGCCTGCAGAAGTTGTCAATGCTCCAACACTGGAAATTTTTAAGAAAAGATTGGATAATCATTTGTCTGAAATGGTGTAGAGTTTCCTGCCTGGGCAGGGGGTTGGACTAGAAGACCTCCAAGGTCCCTTCCTACTCTGTAATTCTATTCTATTCCAATTACAATATTTAATCATTCCAAACTAAATCAATAAAGTATTGCTGGAGACATTTATCCCATAGTGGGGCTCAGAGCATTTATATATCAAGACATCCCATCATTGCTGATTCAGAGGCACCTTGTAAGTTTATATTTTTCCTCCTTTCCCTCCCCTTTTTATTAGGAAAAAGAGAAAAATGTCTACCCCTGTACGGAACATGGTGTTGAAACAGACATTTATAAAACCGTCTTTTCTTCACTGATATCAAGTTCCTCACGGAAATTCATGTGCATAGGATAAATTACAACACTGCAGTTTTGAACTTCAAATCTAAACTTCCTTTTATGTTGTCTGTGGCAGAGGTCTCCAACCTTGGCAACTTTAAGACTTGTGGACTTCAGCTCCCAGAATTCCCAGAACTCTGGATGTTGAAGTCCACAATTCTTAAAGTTCCCAAGGTTGGAGAACCCTGTTCTATGGAGATTCTCCATCATCCAAGTCATGGTTGTCCCAAAAGTGCTTTTTCAAGAGGCAACAGGACTTTCTTGATTTTCTTTGAAGACTAAGGCAGGAAAGCTTGTCCACCCCAAGGATAAAACACCCCAGACACAAACTGAACAACGTGGTCTATGCAGCACAATGCAGTGAGACGTGTGCCGATCTGTACATTGGGGAAACAAAACAACTACTTCACAAACGCAACATAGGAGAACAAACCCATAGGGATAAGATTCAGCGGTCCATCTGCATTTAAAAGACAAAGGGGGCTCTTTTGAAGGCAGCAAAGTCCGCATTTTGGATAGAGAGGACCGCTGGTTTGAAAGAGGGGTCGAAAAGGCCACCTGTGTCAAAATTAGGTTAGGGTCAGCCCCCTCTCAACAGAGGGGAAGGGATAGGGCATCATCTATCTCCAGTCTACAGCACAGGTCCTTTCAGCAGTTCCAAGAAGGCTCCACACCCATTTGCACCACTCAGGTGACTCTGCTGACACAGATAAACCTCCAAGCGGCCTCAACATCCCTCTAAAAAGATGTAAATGACCAGCTGTCTGCAAGGAGTATCAATCCTTCCGTTCCCCACCATCCAGTCGGAGCTGAAGAAGCTTCTCGGATGAGAAGCGAAACGTCTTCAAAAGAAAAACCAGAAAGTCCAGTTGCCTCTTGGGAAAAAAAGCATTTTTGGGTTTTGTTTGTGTTTCAGGTATTTCTGGAAGAAATCCTTTGGAAGGCACTGCAGGAATCCTCACCTCTTCAGGTCGGCTCAGAGCATGGCCTTCCGGTCCTGTTATTCCCAATGCCAGCACCCTCTTTTGCTCCTGAAACAGAAGAGGCCAGGGTCATTCCTTGGGGTTGGGGTGTGGGGTGTGGGGGGGGGGTAGAGATCCCCAAATCACTGGAAGCAGGTGGAGGCTTCCTGGGGAAATTGGAACCTACGGTTCGAATTTATGAATTAATGTTTCTCACCTGAGCTATCAAATCCCCATTTTCTGCATGCACCATGATGACGGCTCCGAGACTTTTCAGGAATGTAAATGCTTCGTAGAGCTGTGTGCAGTTGACAAAGAGAAGAAGGAGGAAGAGAAGAAGAGGAGGAAGAGGAGGAAAGGGGAAGGAGGAGGAGGAGGTGGAGAAGAAGAAGAAAGGAGGAGGAGGGGAGGAGGAGGAGGAGGCGAGGAGGAAGAGGAAGAGGAGGAAAGGGGAAGGAGGAAAAGAAGAGGAAAAAGAGGAAAAGGAAAAAGGAGGAGGAGGAGAAGAGGAGGAGGGGGAGGAGGAGGAGGAGGAAGAGGAGGAAAGGGGAAGGAGGAGAAGAAGAGGAGGAGGAAGAGGAAGAGAAGGAAAGGGGAAGGAGGAGGAGGAAAAGAGGAAGACAAGGAAAAGGAAGAAGAGGAGAAGGAGGAGGAGGAGAGGAGGAGGAGTGATTTTACATTCTTATTGTTCTCGTCGCTTAAGATAACATGAGATTTTTAAAAATGGGCAAACTTCATCATGTATATTCATTATCTTCTCACTGGCAAAAGTCCCTGGCTCAGTTGAAAGAGGCCCCTCATGCTGGAAATAACAGTCAAAGTATTCTATTAAGGTCTGTATTCTCCGTCAAAATTGCCCAGATCCTGCAACAGGATCCTAAAGACAGCAGAATCCTAATTCAGGATAAAATGGGGTGGGGGGTCCAACTCAACCCACGAACTAAAAAAAAGAGAAGAGACGGCGGAACAAAAAACAAAACGCAGCTGGCCAATTCCATCCCCTCTGTCTTAGTTAAACATCAGAGTTCAAATCCCATAAGGAGGGGGGGGGGAATAGTACGTACTTGGGAATCGGTCATTTGGTAGAGATCTTTGTAGCCCATGTAGACTTGGAAAGAATTGATACCTATTGAGAAAAAAAGAATGAATGAATTCCCACGCAATGCAGGTAGTCCTCAACTTATGACCGCACGGGAGCCCCAAATTTCGGTTGCTAAGTGAAAGATTTGTAAAAGCGAGTTTCGCCCTCTTTTACAACCCTTCCTGCCACACCTGTTAAGCGAACCACTACACTTGTTAAGTAAGTAACATGGTGTTGTGCCTCACCCGCCCCCATCTCCGCAGCCGGGTCCCTCCCATCTCCTGCTATCTCAGCCAGAGACTGATAGTGAAGACGAATGGCCTGGCATGCCTCCAGCCCCCAGTCCTGGCACCACGCCCGGACAGACTGAGCAAATAAACCTCCCCCCCACAGCATGTGAGCAAGAAGCCAGCCACAAGCTAGAATTGCCGGCAGCTGACAAAACATGGACAGATCCCCACTTCCGGAGAATGGAGAGGCGACGTCAGCAAAAGGAAGGGAGGGGCAGGCCTGGATAAGTGCTGAGTCATGGAGCCACACCCCATGGCCTATATAAAGGATCTGCTTTCTGGCATTCCTTGAGTCAGGCAAAGTCTAATCTGGTTTGCTGAAGTCACACCTTGGATTCCTGCCTGCCCTGAGAACTCTGACAGGAATTTGGCAAAGCTGCAGAGGCTTCGTGGCCATGCTTGAAACAGACTTCCCAGACACGGTCGTCGGAGGGGGAGGGGGACACGACACATGGTTATTAAGTGAATCTGACTTTCCCCACTGACTTTGCTGGTCAGGAGGTCCCAAAATGGGACCGCAGGACCCTGGGCCGCTGCAACCGTTATAAATATGAATCAGTTGCCAAGCGTTTGAATTTTGATCACGTGACTACAGGAAGGCTGCGATGTTATAAGTGTGAAAAACAGCCGTAAATCCCTTTTTTCAGTACCATTGTGTTGTGGTCCATCAGCAGCCTGAGGGGCTGGCAACGGAGTCGGACAGCGATGAGGTTGAGGTGGGGCCAGGGCCATTGGGAAGTGAGGTGCGGACTCCAGAGCCTCCAGAGACTGACAGTAGAGAGGCAGAGGAACAGGAGGAGCCTGTTTCTAATGCATGCATTAGAGCTGCCAGAAGGCAAGAGCAGCTCAAGCAGACAGGACAACTTGGGAGTAAGGCCAAGAGATGACTGGCTCCTCCCATAAGGCTTAAAAGACAAGCAATGGTGTTTGGGCTTTGCCAGAAAACAACGCTGGTAGCTTTGTCTTTTGCTTCATCTTCTGCTTCGTCTACATCTTGTCTTTATTTTTGTGAATTCTGAATGTTTGCCAAGAAAGGCCTTTGGCAGTTTGCCTAATTGGACCAAGGTTTACAATAGACCTGAGGAATTTGTGTTGGGAGGAATTTGATTTAACTTAGTTGAACGACGCTGGGAATGAAGTAATTCTCAGCTATTCGAATAAAGTTTGTTTGTTTGTTTCATTTATTTATTTATTTATTTATTTATTGTTTGAATTTATATACCGCCCTATCTCCCAAAGGACTCAGGGCGGTTCACAGGCATATAAAAACATCAATATACAAATTAAAACAATCATTAAAAAACTTATTCTACTGCCCAATTAATTAAAAGTAAAAATATAGATATTAAAATCAATTTAAAAACCCCTCTAAATTTAAAATCTAAAAAACTAAGCCAGTCCTGCACAGATGAATAAATGTGTCTTGAGCTCGCGACGGAAGGTTCGAAGGTCCGGAAGTTGACGGAGTCCTGGGGAGTTCGTTCCAGAGGGCGGGAGCCCCACAGAGAAGGCCCTTCCCTGGGCGCCAGACGACACTGCCTAGCTGACGGCACCCTGAGGAGTCCCTCTCTGTGAGAGCGCACGGGTCGGTGAGAGGTATCTGGTCGCAGGCGGTCCCGTAGATAACCCGGCCCTATGCCATGGAGCGCTTTAAAGGTGGTCACCAAAACCTTGAAGCGCACCCGAAAGCCACAGGTAGCCAGTGCAGACCGCGAGGATAGGTGTTATCACGGGAGCCAGGAAGGCTTCTTGGGGTGGGGCCTCACCACCGCCTCTTTCAAGGCGGCCGGAAAGACACCCTCCACCAAAGAAGCGCTCGTAATCGCCTGGAGCCAGCCTCGTGTCACCTCCTGCGTGGCCAGCACCAACCAGGAGGGGCACGGGTCCAGTAAACACGTGGTGGCATTCAGCCTCCCCAACAACCTGTCCATGTCCTCGGGAGCGACAGGGTCAAACTCATCCCATAAAATGTCACCAAGACCACCCTCAGACGTCTCACCCAGATCACCGCAATCTTGGTCCAAACCATCCCGAAGCTGAACGATTTTATCGTATAGATAACCGTTAAACTCCTCAGCACGTCCCTGCAACGGGTCATCCCGCTCCCCCTGGTGTAGGAGGGAGCGGGTCACCCGAAACAGGGCGGCTGGGCGGTTATCTGCCGATGCAATGAGGGAGGAGGCGTAGCTACGCCTCGCCTCCCTCATTGCCACTAGGTAAGCCCTAGTATAGGACTTCACTAGTGTCCGATCAGCTTCTGAACGGCTAGACCTCCAGGAACTCTCTAGGCGTCTTCTCCGCGCTCATCCTCTCAGCTCCTCAGAGAACCAAGGAGCCGGTTGGGACCTGCGCCGGGTCAGAGGCCGCAAAGGCACGACCCGGTCTAAGGCCCCCGCCGCGGCCCGTTCCCAGGCCGCAACAAGTTCCTCAGCCGAGCCGTGAGCCAGACCCTCAGGAAATGGCCCAAGCTCCGTCCGAACCCTCCGGGTCCATCAGGCGCCTGGGACGGAACCAACGTGTCGGCCCGCCTCCCGCGGCGGTGAATGGCGGTCAGAAAGTCCAGACGAAGAAGAGAGTGATCTGACCATGACAAAGGTTCAATGACTATTTCCTTTAAGTCCAGATCTCTCAACCACTGACCAGAGACAAAAATCAGGTCCAGGGTGCCACCCCCAATGTGAGTAGGGCCATCAATTACTTGGGTCAGGTCCAAGGCCGTCATGGAAGCCATGAACTCCCGAGCTGCCGTCGATGACGAGCCGGACGATGGCAAGTTAAAGTCCCCCATGACTAAAAGTCTGGGGGTCTCAACTGCCACCCCGCCAGCACCTCCAGGAGCTCGGGCAGGGCAGCTGTCACGCAGCAAGGAGCCAGGTACGTGATCAGCAAACCCATCTGGCACCTATGGCCCCATCTCACAAAGAGGGATTCGCACCCGCAATCTGAGGTACAGTGGTCTCCTCGGCTCTAGACTTTCTCTAATCACAACCGCCACCCCCACCCCTACCCTGGGCCCTCGGCTGATGGAATGCACGGAAACCCGCGGGCACATCTCAACAAGGGCACACCTTCAGTGCCCAGCCAGGTTTCCGTGCGCCTATAAGGTCCGCAGCGCCCCTGAATAAGGTCGTATACTAGGGGCCTTATTAACTACGGACCGTGCGTTGCATAACATCAGCCAAGGCCCAGGCTCTGGGGTCATGACCATCCGGGAACGGGAAAAGGACGGGGATCGGGCGCGCGACCGCTTGCAAACATCGGTGCGCGCCCAAAACGATATGATCCTCCCTTCCGCCATATCTGCCCCTCTCACTTACCGTGGGAATCAGGCCGCCTCACCAACAGGAACGCAATCTCCCCTAACCTCCGAACCTATTAAAAACCGTCACGAGCAGGCGCAAGGACTGGCTCCTCCCGACGGGCTACCCCAACGCCCGCCTTAACCCTCCCACCCCTTAAAAAGCCCTATCTAAAACCCCACAGGCTCTTTTTTTTCGTGATGCCACCTCTGTGGGTCCCAAGACCCGTCATTGAGGCCGGCCCTTGATAATGCGGGGGCCATTCCTGCGAGGCGGGGCACTGCAGGCGCAAGAGTTCCAAGGCAGAATATCGCATAAATAAATAAGTTAAAAGCATACACAGGAGAGAGCAGACGACGTGAAGTAGCAAAGTAATGTCTGGGGTAGCAAGGTGTAATGCCAAGTCCGAGTGGATACCCATCTGCCAAATGTCTTCAGATGGTGGCTGGCTTAAAGCTGATACAAGATGGTATAAGTCGCAGATGCAGTCTAGTAGTAAAATGATTGTGGTTCTGCGAAAAGCTCAGTCCTAAAATCCGTCCTAATAGGGGTGGTATTCATCTCCTGCTCGTGGCGCCACCGATATTTCCAGAGTGGATGTTTCCTCATAAGATGTTGCAAAGTAGGGCCCCAATACCCATTCGGTCTCCAATCACCTTCCCGAACAGTCCCAAAAATGACCATCAGCCAGCCATATAAGATGCAAGGTGACAAATGCAGCTGGCCCATGATTGCAGATGACAATGCAACTCCCAGTCCGAGAAGAAGCAGGCCCCGCTAGGCCTAACCAGGCCAAACTGGCCAGGACACCTCCGTGGGGGCCACAAGAGGGATCTATCACAGCCCTTCACCCTAGGCCCTAGAGCCTAGGCCCTCCGCCAAGTCCAAAGGGGTCAGGGAAATCAAGAAGAGCTGGAGAGCCCAGAAGACATCCAAGACGCCAGATGCCAGAAAACGATGAAACGATGAACGGGGAAACCCAGCTGCGGCTTCCCCAACCACCAAATCCAAGCCGCAGCCTCGTCCGTAGCCCAGAGGCCGCCATCCGCGGCTCGCCCATCCTCGGCCTGCTCCTGCAGCCGGGGTCCAAAGAGGCTCCCAGACCTCTCCCGGCTGCCCGAGATGACATACGGATCTGGGGCGAAACCGCTGGCAGGCCCTCTGGGTACCGGCGTCCTTCCTCCAGGCCTCGCTGTTTCCTTCCTCCAGGCCTCGCTGTTTCCTTCCTCCAGGCCTCGCTGTTTCCTTCCTCGGCTCCCGCCCGGCCGAATGATAAAATGGCCGCCGTTCGCAGCCCCGCCCTTCCCGGCTTCGGTCCCGGCAGCCGTGGGTCCAAGGAGGTCCCAAGACCCCTCTCACAGCTGCTTAGGTGGTGCTACACCTAACCGGGGGGCGCAGGCTGCTCGGCAGACCGCCTGGGCGTCGCCATCCCCCACTTCACCAAGTCGTCGTCCTCCCGATCTCCCGGTTATGCAGCCATCTTGCGCATGCGCAGAGCCCAAAAAAAAAACCTCATGGACTGAGTTTCCTACTACCTACCTGGGCCTGGGTCACAACACGTTGTAACTCTGAACAGTCACTAAATGAGCTGTTATAAGTCAAGGACCAGCTTTATAAGGGGATTAGAACTACCTGATGCCATAAACACAGATTTCAACCAACGATACATGGAGAGACTGTTTTATTTTGGGATTGATAAACTATGAATCTACTTCCAACATATGTAATAAGCTAATTATTATTTTTTAGGTAGCATATGTCCAAACGCTAGAGTGATGCGGTGGCCTAGAGGGTGGAGCTCTCACCTCACAATCAGGAGGCTGTGAGTTCAATCCTAGGAAGAGGCAGATATTTCTCTCTCTGGGCACGATGAGAATATATCTGCTGAACAAAACTCCGCACTGGTGACAGGGAAAGGCATCCGGCCAGTAAACACTCTGTTCCATTCAATTGCCCAGACTGTACCCCTGCCACAAGGGATTATGGGATCATTAAAAGAGGATGATGATATGTTCAAACACTGAAGCATGTAGTGAACACACTCACAAACTGCTCTCCCCCGAAAGCTCTTAGTACAAACCTTTGTGTTGCACCAGACTTTCAAGATCTTCCTGGATCCCATCATACCAGTTGGTGATGTCCACGTGCAGAGAATAATCACAACAGGATTTGCTCTCCGCTGCCTCTTTCCACTTTGCAAACGCCGTTAATAAACTGGAGCCGGGCTCTGGAAGGACGTGATCAACTGAAAGAGAAAGAGAGAGAGAAAGAGAGAGAAAGAGAAAGAGAGAGAAAAAATGAAAGAGAAAGAGAGAAAGAAAGAAAGAGAAAGGGAGAGAGAAAGAGAGAAAGAGAAAGAGAGAGAGAGAGAGAGAGAAAGGAAGAAAGAGAAAGGGAGAGAGAAAAAGAAAGGAAGGAAGGAAGGAAAGAAGGAAGGAAGGAAGAGAGGGAGAAAGAGAGAGAGAGGAACAGAAATAGAGAAAGAAAGAGACAGAAAAAGAGAAAGACAGAGAGAGAGAGAGAGAGAAAGGGAGAGAGAAAGAGACAGAGAGAGAGAAGCAGAGAAACAGAAAGAGAGAGAGGAAGAGAGAGAGACATATATGAAATATATATATGAAATATATATGTAGGTCTTTGGTTTTTCGGGTTTTCTCCTGCATAAAATTGGAAGTGTCTTGGCGACATTTCGACAAAATCCCATTCGTCATCTTCAGGCTAGGTGTTTACAGCTTCGTGCTTCTAGGAGAAAAGAAGCTGTAAACACTTAGCCTGAAGATGACGAATGGGATTTCGTTGAAACGTCGCCAAGACACTTCCAATTTTACATGGGAGAAAACACGAATAACCAAAGACCTACATACAAACACCCGCGAAAACCTCAGAAAACATATATATATATACCCGCGAACACGAAGCCGGACAACAGCTGTGCAGCTCACCAGCTCAAATCCTGCAGCTCAGACTAATCTGAGCACAACCAAGCCCCCACCCAAAGAGGACACCCCCATCCAATCAGAGCACCAAAAAACCCCCATCCAGAGCACAGCCAAGCTCCCACCCAATCAGTTCAAACCCCCACTAGCAGTTAAAAGGAAGAAACAGCTCCAGTCACCCCTTGCTCCCAGAAGCACGGTTGAAGCCTGAAGATGACGAATGAGACTTCGCCGAACCGTCGCCAAAACCCTTCCAATTTTACATGGGAGAAAACACGAATAACCAAAGACCTACATACAAACACCCGCGAAAACCTCAGAAAACATATATATATACCCGCGAACATGAAGCCGGACAACAGCTGTGCAGCTCACCAGCTCAAATCCCCCTGCAGCTCAGACTAATCTGAGCACAACCAAGCCCCCACCCAAAGAGGACACCCCCCCATCCAATCAGAGCACCAAAAAAAACCCATCCAATCAGAGCACAGCCAAGCTCCCACCCAATCAGTTCAAACCCCCACTAGCAGTTAAAAAGGAAGAAACAGCTGCAGTCACACATTGCTCCCAGAAGCACGAAGCTGAAGCCTGAAGATGACGAATGAGACTTCGTCGAAACGTCGCCAAGACACTTCCAATTTTACGCGGGAGAAAACCCGAATAACCAAAGATAGATAGATAGATAGATAGATAGATAGATAGATAGATAGATAGATAGATAGATAGATAGATAGATAGATAGATAGATAGATAGATAGATAGATAGATAGATAGATATTTTCTAATATATGCTTAATGAACAGTGTACTGTCTGGGTCAATTCATTTACATAGTAATACTTCTTAAGTTCCTAATTTCTACCCCTATTGTCCAACCATTGATAAAACAAGTCCCAAGTACAAAAATATTCTTGTGTCTTCTTTTCCTTTTATCTTCAGTGTTAATCTGTCCATTTCTGCACAGTCCAAATATAATATTCTTTTAACTATGTCTTCCTCCGTAGGCCTTTCCTCGCTTTTCCAATGTTGTGCAAAGACAATTCTCGCTGCCGTTAAAAACACGTAATATCAAATATGCATTCCCTTTATCGTATTTTTTTTTTGGTATTTCTATTTTTTTTTTCTATTTCTGACAAAAAATAATCTTGACTTAAAATCTATATGCTGTCTTAACATTTTTTCTAACCGCATATGCATTTTCGCCCAACTATTTATTTATTTATTTATTTATTTAATTTATTTATTTATTTATTTATTTATTTAGCTTTTGGGCAAGTCCACCACAGGTGATTGATTGTATGTGCCTGGTTTTTTAATTTACATTTCCAACATTTTGGTAGACATATTTTTAAACATTTTTGCTAGCCTCGCCGGCGGTTAAGTGCCACCTATAAAACAAATGTTTCTTTATCGGTGGTTGCCATCGTCAATTTATAGTTTCCTTCCCAGAAAGGAAAAGAACTGAGGAAACTCCTGGGATGAGAAGCAAAATGTTTTCAATGAAAACAAAAAAACAAGAAGAAGAAGAAGAAGAAAAAAGTCTTTTGAAAAAGCACTTTTGGGACAACCAAGGGCCTGCATGACGGAGAATCTCCGCAGCTATCTGTGTGGAGAGGTTGAGGCCCAACTGCCCCGACACTTACTGACGGTCGTTGTGCCTCCGGACAACGCAGCCTTCGTTCCTTGATAAAAATCATCCGCTACTGTTAAGCCTTGAACGGATTTCTGCAGAGAAGTGTTGCTGTCGATACCGCCGGGAAAGATCATGAAGCCGGTTGCCTCGATGGTTTTCGGGTTTCCGGGAATAATCAGATTCTCTCCAATTTGTCTAACAGGAAGAAAGCAGGACTGTTTACTCTTTTTATCGAGGAAGGCCCTCAAAACACCTCAAATGTGCATTTTTCCCCCCCTTTAAAGCAGCGGTGTCAAGCTCGATTTCATTGAGGGCCTCTGTTGTGGCCCGCCAGACTCGGACAATGAGGAGGTTGGGGAGGAACTTGGGCCAGTGCTGGAGTCTGGGGAAGGCTCTGATGATGCTCTGCGTCGGGCACAGAGATAGAGCCGAGGGCCGTCCGACATTTCCCAGCCACAGGAGAGGCAGCTGCCTTTGGAGGCTGAGATGAGTGAGGAGGAAGAACAGCTGGGGCCTGTCCCAGATGCACGTATGTGCAGAGCAGTTAGGCGAGGTGAACAATGGAGGATAAGGAGTCGACTTGGGAAGCAAAGCACACGAGGACGCTGAATGGCCCCTCCCTGGCTGGGGAATAAATAGAAGAAGAGAGTAGTGGTGGTCGTAGGAGACAACCGTTCGTATTTCTGGAGATTTTGCTCATTGTGTTTCACAAAGACTGCTTGCCAGATCTTAATTTGCAGCCTTTCAGCTCACAACCCGGCAATTATCACAAGGAACTGATAAGGTCTGTTGCTGCATTTAACTCACTGAAGGACTTTTCAGCGGGTGGATGCCATTAATTGACAAGAGGTAAATCAAGAGGGGTTTTTTTTTTCATGACAAGGAGTCTTTTTTCTCGCTTCTGCTAAGGCTGGCTCAGAACAGCCTCATCAGGGTGGTGTTCAACCTTGGGGGGGGCAGGGGAGCGTGGCCAGCTTGACATCACTCGTGTGGGGGGTGCCTGTGGCGGCCCGAGGGCTCTGCCAGAGAAAACAGGCTCCCGAGCTCCGTTTTCAGCTGCAACCGCCTCTTGCAACCCTCTGCCAGTGAAAACCCAAAACCTACTCCAGCTCCATTTTTGCTGGCAGAAGCACCGCGGGCCGGTCCTTCACTGTTTCCAGGGAAGTTCCGCGGGCCAGATCTAAGCACCCCGTGGCCTGGATCTGACCCTCCAGGCCTTGAGTTTGACACCCCTGCTTCAAAGGGTCACCTGCACCTGTGCTAGGTTCAGTACAGGACCCATAAGGGTCAAAAATGGTCATAAGTCGCTTTTTTTCAATATCATTGTAACTCTGAACAGGCACGAAATGAACTGTTGTAACTCGAGGACTACCTGTGTAATCGTTTAAACTTATCGCTGTCTGCTTTTTCCCGCTCTCATTTCATTTCATTTCATTTCTTAAATTTCTACACCGCCCTTCTCCCGAAGGACTCAGGGCGGTTCACAGCCAACGTAAAACAGAATTCATACAATATACATAGATAAATTAAAAACACTGTAAAAATCTGATTAAATTTTGACTAACGATTAAAATTAAGTTATTAAAATCATTAATAATAAAACCCCCAGTTAAAACACAACACATTAGGCTAGCCCTGCGCGATGAAACGAGAGAGTCTTGAGCTCGCGTCGGACGGTCCGGAGGTCAGGGAGTGATCGTAACCCCGGAGGAAGCTCATTCCAGAGGGTGGGAGCCCCCACAGAGAAAGCTTTCCCCCTGGGGGTCGCCAGCCGACATTGTTTGGCTGACGGCACCCTGAGGAGACCCTCCCTGTGGAAGCGCACAGGTCGATGGGAGGCTACCGGTGGCAGCAGGCGGTCCCGTAAATACCCCGGTCCTAAGCCATGGAGCACTTTAAAGGTGGTTACCAACACCTTGAATTGCACCCGGAAGACCACCGGCAACCAGTGCAGCCTGCGCAGGATCGGTGTTATATGGGAGCCACGAGTAGCTCCCTTTATCACCCACGCAGCCGCATTCTGGACCAGTTGAAGCCTCCGAGAGCCCTTCAAGCCCTCTCTTTTTAATTCGAGCGATTACCAATCCAAGTCAGTCAAAGAATCCTAAAAGAAGCCGTATCCGTTGAATCGACCGGATGTGCAAATAAATTTCAGGGTTTCAACACTAACTTTATAAGTCCGTCTTCCACGTAGACATCGGCATAGAAGGAGTGGTCATCGTTGATAATTCGTCCGTTCTTAATGAATAAACCATCACCCTGAGTGGAGAAAAAAATAGAAACGGTGAGGACAACGTTCAAAGAATTAGATCGTACGGTCTTGTAACACGACTTGAGGATCTAAAAGAAGGGGCGACTCCTTGCCTAGCCTTGGGGAGTCTTTTGAGAGGTCTTCTCCCTGGACAAACCACCATTCAGGGCTTACAGGATTGTGAGTTTACAGAATTGTGGGTTTACAGAATTGTGGGGTGTTTTTTTTTCCAGAATTGTGGAGCAGAATTCCTCCTTCCGAGCATATCACTTACCTCTTAGATATAGCTCCTGAAGTGAAATCCTTCCGACCATTTCTGAATTGGAAGAAGATGCGGGAGATATAATAACTTCAGAGCTTGCCACACTGGGACAGGGTTGTCCAATCTTGACAACTCGTGGACTTCAAGTCCCAGAATTCCCCAGCCAGCTGGCTGGGGAATTCTGGTAGTTGAAGTCCACAGTTCTTAAAGTTCTCAAGGTTGGACATCTTCAGTGGTGAGTTGCTACCAGTTCGGGCGAATCAGTAGCACCGGCGGTGGGAGGCTCCACCCACCCGCCCGGACATCTCTGCACATATGCAGAAGCTTCTGCACATGCGCAGAAGCGTCACATACATGTGTGAGCATGTGCGTGCCCACGAGTGAACCAGTAGCGACCGAAATTGAAACCCACTACTGGACATCCTTGCTCCAAGACAGGAGTGAGGAAAAATGTCACTTTTATGACTTGTGGACTTCAACTCCCAGAATTCCCCAGTCAGCCATGCTGTCTCAGGAATTCTGGGAGTTGAAGTCCACAAGTCATCAAGGGGCCACAGTTCCCCCACCTCTGCCTTAGAACCCGAGTCTTAAATATTAAAATGGCTGGCTCGGGAATTCTGGGAGTTGAAGTCCGCCAGTCATAATGGCGCCGTCTTTCCCCACCTCTGCTAAGAAAATTCTAGAAAGATCGAAACCGGGTCCCAAGCTGACTCAAACTAGGCTATATGAATCAGGGAAGACTAGTGGCAGCAGGCTTCATCTGGCAAAAACGACGAAGGCTTTGCATAAAAGTTTAGCCCTGACTAGACAACCCACAACGATAACAACCATTTTATTCCCCCTCCCTCGATGCGCTGCCTGGTTCTTTGCCTAAAAGGAATTCCTGACAGTTCTCATTATCGTCTTGTCATCTGTCAGTCTTGCGATAAATTCTGACTCGGTACCTCTAGGGCTGGAGGCTCCGAAACAGAGAATGGCTTTCAAAGTGGCCGCAGGGAAACCATATGGGTTGTCGTTTTTTTCATGTGCAGTCAGGCAGGCAGGATAAGATCAGTTTGACCCAAATAAAGCTTTTAGCATCCAACTGAAGTAGACCATGATGGTTTGGAAGTTGGTTGGTTGGTTTTGGGGCCTTCAAGTCATTGTCGACTGCCTGGATGAATCCCTGCAATTTTTCTAGGCGGGATTTTGCAACGGCCTTACAACGTGAGACTTGGAGTGAACCAAGTCTTTGAGTTCTGCAGCTGTTATAATGTGAAACCAAGATTGAAGGATTACTTCTATTAACTGGGTTTTATTGCTAGGTCGCTTCTGACTAAGAAGTTTCTTCAGTCGGCTCCATAGATTTTCAATTGGGTTAAGATCTGGGCTATTCCCAGGCCATTCCAGCAGTGGAATAGGATTATCTTGAAACTCCCCCCAAAAATGGTGTTATTAGCCATCAAACCTCCAAAATATACTTTTCCCAAAAGATTTCCACAATTCTGGCCACTACTGTAGAGGCAGTTCTGAGTAAGATGGGTTTTTTTGTTTTGTTTTGTTTTGCAAAGTCAGAAAATTCAGGTTTGATACGTTCAACATTTCCATCTATCAAGGAACCCCTTTAGATAACCATTGATTTCTTTCTCCATAGTCACTCAACTTCAATTTGCAAATTGTGATATTTTGTTATTTTTTTTCCCTAGCTCTTTCTCTTCCATTCGTGCATCCCCTGGTATTGCAATCTCAATGAAGCAAACTTTCCTTCTTCTTCACCACCATAGTGATACCAGGCGTGTCATGAGGCCAGATATCGGTCTGTTTGCATTCGAAATTATTGTTATTGTTGTTGTTGTTGTTGTTGATATTATTAAAATTTATGTGCTGCTCATCTCACCATTCTGTGTGACTCTGGATAGCCAGGCACTCCCTTCCGAATCCCTTGCTCAACGATTATGTTGGGTTATGATCTGAACAATGGATAATGAAAAGAAGCCACGGCTTGTTCCGGTCTCGTTTTGGGAATGCAAACTAGGACTGCTAATTTCCAGATTGTGTCTAGTGATTGAACCCCTATCTATCTATCTATCTATCTATCTATCTATCTATCTATCTATCTATCTATCTATCTATCTCCCCCCTCCCCCATTCTCTCTCCCTCTCTTTCTCTTTCTCTTTCTTTCTCCCTCTCTCTTTCTCTTTCTTTTTCTCCCTCCCTCTCTCTCCCCTTCCCCCTCTCCTTCCTTCCTTCCTTCCCTCCCTCTGTCTCTCTCCCTTTCCCTCTCTCCCTTTCTCTTTCTCTCTCTCTCATTCTCTCTCCTCTCTCTGCCCCTTCTCTCTCTCTCTCCCTCTCCCTTCCCCTTCTCTCCTTTCTTCCCTCTCTCTTTCTCTCTCCCTTTCCCTCTGTCCCTTTCTTTCTCTCTCTCTCATTCTCTCTCTTTTTTCTCTCCCTTTCTCTTTCTCTCTCTCTCCCTCCCTCTCTCCCTCCTCCCTCTCTCTGCCCCTTCTCTCTTTCTCTCTTTCTCTCACTCCACACACACACATACCACTACTGTAAAATAACCGTTTGTGTTTTTTTTGCCCCTCACTCCATCTTGTCAAGACCCCCTCCTCCCTCCCTTCCATCTATTCTTCCAAGCTCTTGGCTCAACAAATCCTGGCGGTTTGCAAAAAAAAAAAAACACGGTAAAACCCGTTTTTCTGGCCCGCCAATCAAAGCAGGTTAGAAACACGCTTAAAACCCCAAAAGTAAATAAAAATAAAAAAGGCCCACAGCCTTTTTTTTTTTCTTTTTTCCTCAGTTTAATCGGCTGCGGGGCGCTGGGCATCTTTCTACATTTTGAGAAATAGAACTCGATGGAGCCCCATTCAATGCCTTTTTCCAAAGGTGGGTTTCAATAAAGGAGATTTTGGGGGGGGGCTGCTCAGGGTTGACCTGAAGGGTCCTTGATGCTCTCAGTGCTTTTTTTTGGGGGGGGGGGCGGTGTTTCCTTGCAAGACGTTTCCTGACCCAAACTAGGGAAAGAACATCAGTGGTCTGTCCTCCCTCCCTCTCCCCACATTCCGTTTCTGACTGAAGCAAAGAGCTCGGCTCCAGCCTTCCTTCCTTCCTTCCTTCCTTCTTTCCTTCCTTCCTTCCTTCCTCCCTCCCTTCTCTGCAATGTTCCTTCCTTCCTTCCTTCCTTCCATTCCATTCCATTCCATTCATCCATTCATTAAACCAAAATTGGAATTGTTTTCTTGATGGAATTCAAAAGTTGCCTGCATATACCTGTTAAACAGTCCTTCCTTCCTTCCTTTCTTTCTTCCTTCCTTCCTTCTTTCCTCCCTCCCTCCCTTCTCTGCAATGTTCCTTTCCTTCCTTCCTTCCTTCCTTCCTTCCATTCCATTCCATTCATCCATTCATTAAACCAAAATCGGAATTGTTTTCTTAATGGAATTCAAAAGATGCCTGCATATACCTGTTAAACAATCCTTCCTTCCTTCCTTCCTTCCTTCCTTCCTTCCTTCCTTCCTTCCTTCCTTCCTTCCTTCCTTCTTTCCTTCCTGCCCGGAGCTGCCGGGCTTCCATCCCTGCCCTTCGACCGAGCCTTCCCTTTCCCACCGGTTCTCCCGGCCGCGCCCGCTTCCCCTTCTCACGGCGGAGCCAAGCAAGCAGGCAGGCAGACAAAGCCGCCTCCGCCAGAGGCCCCCCACCCCAGTCTCTCCCAGCCCACCCTCTCCCTCTCCCTCTCCCCCACCCCAAACCCCTCTCACCTGCCGGGGAAGCCCCTCGGGGTCCGGAGCTCGAGCCATGCCGCGGGGGTCTCACGGCGCGGTGGTCGTGGTGGGGGGGACAGAGGCGGCGGGCGCCCCTTCCCAACGACGAAGCGAGGGGCTGGGTGGGGAGGGGGGGGACTGGCGACCCCGCCCTGCGCAGCCCAGGAAGCGGAAAAGGCTGCGCCCTCCCGCACTGGCACGTTCTCCGGTATAGGTCTGCCCCACACCCCAAAAGCCCCTCCCCATCACCGGGTAGGTCCTCGCCTTCCTGACCCCCGATCCTTCCCGGGCGGTGCACCTGCCTCTATGCAGAAGGAAGGCTCCCCCCCCTCCACCTTCCCGCAAGGGGCTTGCCCGGCGACCCCCCCCCTTTTTTTTTCCTCCATCCCCAAATAGCACCTGGGTCTCGCCGGGACACCCCCACCCACCTCCGGGACCCCGAAACGCAACCAGCCTCTTCCCTGGTTCTTAGCCTTCCCGCAAAGGGCTCGCTTGACTTGGGATGTTGGGGGGGGAAGGGCAAGAGCCCCCGATCCTTGGATCGGAGACCCCGATTCTTAGATCTCTTCGGACGGAGAAGGTGTGCCAAAGTTTCGGGGAGGGGGCGGTGTCTCCAGCAGCCAAAAGCCCGAGAGGAAGTTAACACCTGCCCGGCTTCCTTGCGAATAAGAACGGGACCCTCCCCAACTCTAACCTCTGCTTCCCACCCCCAACCCATCGCCCCTCCCCGGCTTTCTTCTGCCCAGAAGCAGGGGAGATTTTCCTCCACCACCAGCCCCCATCTTCCCTCTGCCTCCGTTACACTCAGCCCACGGTCTCTTTCTCTCACTCCACACACACACATACCACTACTGTAAAATAACCGTTTGTTTTTTTTTGCCCCTCACTCCATCTTGTCAAGACCCCCTCCTCCCTCCCTTCCATCTATTCTTCCAAGCTCTTGGCTCAACAAATCCTGGCGGTTTGCAAAAAAAAAAAAACACGGTAAAACCCGTTTTTCTGGCCCGCCAATCAAAGCAGGTTAGAAACACGCTTAAAACCCCAAAAGTAAATAAAAATAAAAAAGGCCCACAGCCTTTTTTTTTTCTTTTTTCCTCAGTTTAATCGGCTGCGGGGCGCTGGGCATCTTTCTACATTTTGAGAAATAGAACTCGATGGAGCCCCATTCAATGCCTTTTTCCAAAGGTGGGTTTCAATAAAGGAGATTTTGGGGGGGGCTGCTCAGGGTTGACCTGAAGGGTCCTTGATGCTCTCAGTGCTTTTTTTGGGGGGGGGCGGTGTTTCCTTGCAAGACGTTTCCTGACCCAAACTAGGGAAAGAACATCAGTGGTCTGTCCTCCCTCCCTCTCCCCACATTCCGTTTCTGACTGAAGCAAAGAGCTCGGCTCCAGCCTTCCTACCTTCCTTCCTTCCTTCCTTCTTTCCTTCCTTCCTTCCTTCCTCCCTCCCTTCTCTGCAATGTTCCTTCCTTCCTTCCTTCCTTCCATTCCATTCCATTCCATTCATCCATTCATTAAACCAAAATTGGAATTGTTTTCTTGATGGAATTCAAAAGTTGCCTGCATATACCTGTTAAACAGTCCTTCCTTCCTTCCTTTCTTTCTTCCTTCCTTCCTTCTTTCCTCCCTCCCTCCCTTCTCTGCAATGTTCCTTTCCTTCCTTCCTTCCTTCCTTCCTTCCATTCCATTCCATTCATCCATTCATTAAACCAAAATCGGAATTGTTTTCTTAATGGAATTCAAAAGATGCCTGCATATACCTGTTAAACAATCCTTCCTTCCTTCCTTCCTTCCTTCCTTCCTTCCTTCCTTCCTTCCTTCCTTCCTTCTTTCCTTCCTGCCCGGAGCTGCCGGGCTTCCATCCCTGCCCTTCGACCGAGCCTTCCCTTTCCCACCGGTTCTCCCGGCCGCGCCCGCTTCCCCTTCTCACGGCGGAGCCAAGCAAGCAAGCAAGCAGGCAGGCAGACAAAGCCGCCTCCGCCAGAGACCCCCCACCCCAGTCTCTCCCAGCCCACCCTCTCCCTCTCCCCACCCCAAACCCCTCTCACCTGCCGGGGAAGCCCCTCGGGGTCCGGAGCTCGAGCCATGCCGCGGGGCTCTCGCGCCGCGGTGGTCGTGGTGGGGGGGACAGAGGCGGCGGGCGCCCCTTCCCAACGACGAAGCGAGGGGCTGGGTGGGGAGGGGGGGGACTGGCGACCCCGCCCTGCGCAGCCCAGGAAGCGGAAAAGGCTGCGCCCCCCCCCTCCCCGCACTGGCACGTTCTCCGGTATAGGTCTGCCCCACACCCCAAAAGCCCCTCCCCATCACCGGGTAGGTCCTCGCCTTCCTGACCCCCGATCCTTCCCCGGGCGGTGCACCTGCCTCTATGCAGAAGGAAGGCTCCCCCCCCCACCTTCCCGCAAGGGGCTTGCCCGGCGACCCCCCCTTTTTTTCCTCCATCCCCAAATAGCACCTGGGTCTCGCCGGGACACCCCCACCCACCTCCGGGACCCCGAAACGCAACCAGCCTCTTCCCCGGTTCTTAGCCTTCCCGCAAAGGGCTCGCTTGACTTGGGCTGTTGGGGGGGGGAAGGGCAAGAGACCCCGATTCTTGGATCGGAGACCCCGATTCTTAGATCTCTTCGGACGGAGAAGGTGTGCCAAAGTTTCGGGGAGAGGATGGTGTCTCCAGCAGCCAAAAGCCCGAGAGGAAGTTAACACCTGTCCGGCTTCCTTGCGAATAAGAACGGGACCCCCTCCCCCAACTCTAACCTCTGCTTCCCCACCCCCCCAACCCATCGCCCCTCCCCCGGCTTTCTTCTGCCCAGAAGCAGGGGGGGAGATTTTCCTCCACCACCAGCCCCCCATCTTCCCTCTGCCTCCGTTACACTCAGCCCACGGTCTCTTTCTCTCACACACACTAACCCTAACCCGTCTTAATCTAAACTGCCTTTCTGGGGGGTGGGGGCAACGTAGACGTTTGTATTTCTACCTAGATATGAGGGGGGTCCTGGGTGCTCTCTGAGCTGGGTGGCTTTCTTGCAGACGTTTCACGACCCAGCTAGCTAACAGCATCAATGCTAGAAGGGACTGGGATTTTCAGGGAGGAGGAGAAGGAGGCAGGGGGAGGGAAGGAGCTAGGACTGTGGGGCCCTTGATGCTCTCTGAGCTGGGTGGCTTTCTTGCAAACGTTTCACGACCCGACTAGGTAACAGCATCAGCGCCGGTAAGGAGTGGTGTTTGCTGTCAGTTAATATTCTGTTGTCTCGACTGTCTGTTTGGGTGGGGGTGGTCTTAGAGATTGTTTGGCTGGGATGAATCTCTAAGACACCCCTCCCCCAACCACCACTTCCTTCCCCTCCCCCTCCCCCCTCTCTGCATACCCCTTCCTTCTAGCACTGATGATGTTCCCTAGTTTGGCCATGAAATGTCTGCAAGAAAACCACCAAGCTCAGAGAGAACCCTTCCGTCATCCTCATCCTCATCCTCCTCCCCCTCCTCCTCTTCTTTTCCTTCTCCTTCCTTTTCCTCGTCTTCCTCTCCTCCTCCTCTTCTTCCTCCTCTCTTCCTCCTCCTCCTCTTCCTCCTCCTCCCATTGATGATGTTCCCTAGCTGGGTTATGAGATGGACAGCTAACATCAAAAACATCATCAAAAAAGGACAACAAAGAATGTTCTTTCTGCGCCAACTCAGTAAGCTCAAACTGCCCAAGGAGCTGCTGATCCAATTCTACAGAGGAATTATTGAGTCTGTCATTTGCACCTCTATAACTGTCTGGTTCGGTTCTGCAACCCAACAAGAAAAACACAGACTTCAGAGGATAATTAGAACTGCAGAAAAAATAATTGCTACCAACCTGCCTTCCATTGAGGACCTGTATACTGCACGAATCAAGAAGAGGGCCGTGAAAATATTTACAGACCCCTCGCATCCTGGACATAAACTGTTTCAACTCCTACCCTCAAAACGACGCTATAGAGCACTGCACACCAGAACAACTAGACACAAGAACAGTTTTTTCCCATCACTCTGCTAAACAAATAATTCCCTCAACACTGTCAGACTATTTACTGAATCTGCACTACTATTAATCGTTTCATAGTTCCCATCAACAATCTCTTTCCACTTATGACTGTATGACTATAACTTGTTGCTGGCAATCCTTATGATTTATATTGATATATTGATCATCAATTGTGTTGTAAATGTTGTACCTTGATGAACGTATCTTTCTTTTATGTACACTGAGAGCATATGCACCAAGACAAATTCCTTGTGTGTCCAATCACACTTGGCCAATAAAATTCTATTCTATTCTATTCTATTCTATTCTATTCTATTCTATTCTATTCTATTCTATTCTATTCTATTCTATTCTATTCTCCTCCTCCTCCTCCTCCTCCTCCTCCTCCTCCTCCTCCTCCTCCTCCTCCTCCTCCTCCTATTCCCCCTCCTCCTCCTCCTCCTCTCCTCTTGATGATGTTCCCTAGCTGGGTTATGAAATGTCTGCAGGAAAACAGCCAAGCACAGAGAGCACCAAGGACCCCTCATATGTCAACCCTGAGCTACAAATCTTCTCCTTTACTGCTACCTAGATATATATGCAATCATTTTATTTCTCTATCTATCTATTTATTTATTTAGGAATAATGTATATCGCCGCTGACTCGCCCCGTGGCGACTCAAGGCCACTGACAAGGATCTAAAAACACCATCTAAAAGAAAGAAAAATAATAATTTAAAAAAAAAGAAAAATAATCAAATAACAAGCTCCCAACACAACATTCCCACTCCTGGGTAATAAGGTAAGTTTGTGCCAAGCACAGGAAAACGTGGGAAGCAAAGATTCCCAAAGGAATTAAAAGTGGGAAACGAGTGGGCTTCCAACGCAGAGCCTTCGTAATCAAAACGATTGCAAATCAAACACGTTCCTAAATTTTAAAACAGTTTTCACAGTCAAAGGGGAGAACAACAACAACAACAACTCCCATTCCCAGGTCAATAAGAGGACTGGACAATCTTGTCTCAAGACTATGCCCTTCTCTAGTAAGTCGACATGTAAGTAAGTATGCAAGTAAGGTCGACATGACCTGAGTTTAACTCATAGAATCATCTGTTACAACGTCCTTCCTGTCGAAGACTACTTCAGCTTCAATCACAACAATACACGAGCACACAATAGATTTAAGCTTAATGTGAAGCGCTCCAACCTTGATTGCAGAAAATATGACTTCTGTAACAGAGTTGTTAATGCCTGGAATGCACTACCTGACTCTGGTCTCTTCCCAAAATCCCCAAAGCTTTAACCAAAAACTGTCTACTATTGACCTCACCCCATTCCTAAGAGGTCTGTAAGGGGCGTGCATAAGAGCACCTGCATGCCTTCCGTTCCTGTCCTATTGTTTCCTTTCATTATATCCAATTAATATAGTTATTACATACTTATATATATGCTTATTCATCGTATAGTTATTTCATGGTTATGCTTATATATACTGTTGTGACAAATGAAATAAATAAATAAATAAAATAAAATAAAAATAAAGTTTTGTAAAATCAGGGATGTCACCGAATCACGAAACACTGCGAAGATTTCTGGCACTCGTCGCTTCTATGACTTGCGTGGAAAACGTGCAGACACGACTGAACTTTGAGCAGGGGTTCAAACGGTTTTCAAGCGTTCGTGCTTTCAGTCGGAGAGTAACACAACTGTGCTCAAGCAGGTGCTTTCAATAAAGGAGAATATTTGTAGCCCGGGGTTGAACTGTGGAGGGTCCTTGGTGCTCTCTGAGCTTGGTGGTTTTCTTGCAGACGTTTCATGACCCAGCTAGGGAACATCATCAATGCAAGAGGGAAGTGTGGTTGGCAGAGAGGAGGAGGAGGAGGAGGAGGAGGAGGAGGAGGAGGAGAAGGAGAAGAAGAAGAAGAAGAAGAAGAAGAAGAAGAAGAAGAAGAAGAAGAAGAAGAAGAAGAAGAAGAAGAAGAAGAAGAAGAAGAAGAAGAAGAAGAAGAAGAAGAAGAAGAAGAAGAAGAAGAAGAAAAAGGCGACTTTGGGTGTCTTGATGCTCTCTGAGCTTGGTGGTTTCCTTGCAGATGTTTCATGACCCAACTAGATAATATCATCAGTGCCAGAAAGGAGGAGGAGGAGGAGGAGGAGGAGGAGGAGGAGGAGGAGGAGGAGGAGGAGGAGGAGGAGGAGGAGGAGGAGGACGGAAGGGTTCTCTCTGAGCTTGGTGGTTTTCTTGCAGAAGTTTCATGACTCAACTAGGTAACATCATCGGTGGTAGAAGAGAGGGTGGTTGGCAGAGAGGAGGAGGAGGAGGAAGAGGAAGAGAAGGAGAAGGAGAAGGAGAAGGAGAAGGAGAGGAGAAGGAGAGGAGAAGGAGAAGGAGAAGGAGAAGGAGAAGGAGAAGGAGAGGAGAAGGAGAAGGAGAGGAGAAGGAGAGGAGAAGGAGGAGAAGGAGAAGGAGGAGAGGAGAAGGAGAAGGAGGAGAGGAGAAGGAGAGGAGGAGGAGGAAGGAGGAGAGGAGAGGAGAGGAGAGGAGAAGAAGGAAGGAGAAGGAGAAGGAGAAGGAGAGGAGAAGGAGAAGGAGAAGGAGAAGGAGAAGGAGAAGGAGAAGGAGAAGGAGAAGGAGAAGGAGAAGGAGAAGGAGAAGGAGGACTGTGGGGCTCTTGGTGCTTTCTGAGCTGAGTTGTTTTCTTAAAGACATTTCATGACCCAACTAGGTAACATCATCAGTGCTAGAAGGGAGGGTGGTTGGCAGAGAGAGAGGAGGAGGAAGAGGAAGAGGAAGAAGAGGAGAAGGAGAAGGAGGACTGTGAGGCCCTTGGTGCTTTCTGAGCTGGATTGTTTTCATGCAGACGTTTCATGACCCAACTAGGTAACTTCATCAGTGCTAGAAGGAGGTGGGATTTACAGAGAGGAGGAGTGAGGGGAGGAGGAGGAGGACTGTGGGGTCCTTGGTGCTCTCTGAGCTTGGTGATTTTCTTGTAGACCTTTCACGACCCAACTAGGGAACATCATCAGTGCAAGTGGTATCTTCAAACTATGTGTGCCCAGTCATGGAAAAAAAGGTTAGATCACCACCAGGGATAGTCTGGGGCTGTGGTTAAAGGCATTGGCTTAGAACCAGGAGACAAGGAGTTCTGGTCCCGCCTTAGGCACAAAGCCAACGGGATGACCTTGGGCCAGTCACTCTCTTTCAGCCCTAGGGAGGAAGCAATGGCCAGCCACTCCTGAGAAACCTTGCCAAGGAAGTTGCAAGAACCTCCTCAGGCAAATGCCAGGAGCCCTCACTGATTCTAAGGCCCACAAGCAGAAATTTGTTCAGCTGAGTTTTCCCTGAAACTCAGGGGGAGTCCGCGGACCTTATGGGCATTACGGAGACCTGGTTGGGGCCAGAGGGGGGGGGTTCCCCTCGTCGAACTGTGCCCCCCAGGTTTCCGAGCATTCCATCAGCCGAGGGCCCAGGGTAGGGGTGGAGGGGTGGCGGTTGTCATTAAGGAAGATCTAGAGCCGAGGGAGGCCACTGTTCCTCAGATTGCCGGCTGTGAATCCCTCTATGTGCGGTGGGGCCATAGGAATCAGTTGGGCTTGTTGATCACGTACCTGGCTCCTTGCTACGTGACCACAGCCCTGCCCGAGCTGCTGGAGTTATTTGCCACTGTGGCAGTTGAGACCCCCAGACTGATAGTCATGGGGGATTTCAACTTGCCATCAGCTGGCTTATCATCGACTGCAGCTCGGGAGTTCCAGGCTTCCATGACGGCCTTGGACCTGATTCGAGTAAATGATGGCCCTACGCACATGGGGGGAGGCACGCTGGATCTGATTTATATCTCTGGTCAGTGGCTAAATGATCTGATATTAGACGATTTAGTAACAGAACCAATGTCATGGACAGATCATTTCTCCTTCGCCTGGACTTCGAACCGCACCCACCATCGCAGGGAGACGGAACCTACACGTTGGTTCCGTCCCAGGCGCCTGATGGACCCTGAGAGGTTCCTGACGGAGCTTGGGCCATTCCTGAGGATCTGGCCCACGGCACGACTGAGGAACTAGTTGCGGCCTGGGAACAGGCCGCGGCTGGGCCTTGGACCGTGTCGTGCCTTTGCGCCTCTGACCCGGCGCAGATCTCGTCTGGCCCCTTGGTTCTCCGAGGGGCTGAGAGAGATGAAACGCCGGAGAAGACGCCTAGAGAGCACTTGGAGGTCCAGTCATTCCGAAGCTGATCGGACACTAGTTAGGTCCTATTCTAGGACCTACCTAGTGGCAATGAGGGAGGCGTTCCTACGCCTCCACCCTCATTGCGTCGGCAGATAACCGCCCGGCCGCCCTGTTTCGGGTGACCCGTTCCCTCCTTCATCAGGAGGTGCGGGATGACCCGTTACAGGGGCGTGCCGAGGAGTTTAGTGGTTATCTATATGACAAAATCGCTCAGCTCCGGGATGGTCTGGACCGAAATTGGGATGATCCAAGCGAGGGAGAGGAGGCACGTCTTGTTGAGTCTGTTTGGGATGAATTTGACCCTGTGGCTCCCGAGGACGTGGACAGGTTGTTGGGGAGGCTCCGCGCCACTACATGTTTATTGGATCCGTGTCCTTCCTGGCTGGTGCTGGCCACTCAGGAGGTGACACGAGGCTGGCTCCAGAGGATTATAAATGCTTCTTTGTTGGAAGGGGTTTTCCCTGCCGCCTTGAAAGAGGCGGTGGTGAGACCCCTCCTTAAGAAGCCCTCTTTGGACCCGGCTATTTTGGGAAATTATCGTTAGTCTCCAACCTTCGCTTGCGAAGGTTGTAGAGAGTGCTGTGGCGTCAGCTACCCCAATACCTGGAAGAATCCGTCTATCTAGACCTGCTCCAGTCCGCTTCCGACCCGGTTACAGCACGGAGACAGCTTTGGTCGCATTGGTGGATGATCTCTGGAGGGCCAGGGACAGGGTTATTCCTCTGCCCTGGTCCTATTAGACCTCTCAGCGGCTTTTGATACCATCGACCATGGTATCTGCTGCGCCGGCTGGGGGATTGGGAGTGGAGGCACCGCTTATCGGTGGTTCTCCTCCTATCTCTCCGACCGGTCGCAGACGGTGTTGACAGGAGGGCAGAGGTCGACCGAGGGCCCTCACTTGTGGGGTGCCGCGGGGTCGATTCTCTCGCCTTCTGTTCAACATCTACATGAAGCCGTTGGGTGAGATCATCAGTGGCTTTGGGGTGAAGTACCATCAGTACGCTGATGACACTCAGCTGTACTTCCACCCCAGGTCACCCCAATGAAGTTGTTGAAGTGCTGTCCCGGTGTTTGGAAGCCGACGGGTCTGGATGGGGAGAAACAGGCTCAAGCTCAATCCTCCAAGACGGAGTGGCTGTGGATGCGGCATCTCGATTCAGTCAGCTGCAGCTGCAGCTGACTGTTGGAGGCGAGTTATTGGCCCCAAAGGATAGGGTGCGCAACTTAGGGTCCTCCTGGATGAGCGGCTGTCGCTTGAAGATCATCTGACGGCCGCTCCAGGGGGCCTTCCACCAGGTTCGCCTGGTTCGCAGTTGCGCCTTCCTTGATCGGGATGCCTTGTGCACAGTCACTCACGCACTACTCTCGCTTGGATTATTGTAATGCTCTCTACATGGGGCTCCCTTGAGGTGCACTCGGAGGCTTCAGCTAGTCCAGAATGCAGCTGCGCGGGTGATAGAGGGAGTGTCGCACCTCCCATGTAACACCTCCCGCGCAGACTGCACTGGCTTCCTGTGGCTTTTCGGTGCACTTTAAGGTTTTGGTTATGACCTTTAAAGCGCCCATGGCTTAGGGCCTGGGTACTTACGGGACCGCCTACTGTTACCATATGCCTCCCACCGACCCGCACGCCTCACAGAGAGGGACTTCTCAGGGTGCCGTCCGCCAAGCAATGTCGGCTGGCGGCCCCAGGAAGGTCCTTCTCTGTGGGGCTCCCACACTCTGGAACGAACTTCCCCGGTTTACGCCAAATACCTGACCTTCGACCTTTCGCGAACTGAAGACACATCTTTTATTCAGCGCTGGGTTAATTTTTATGGATTTTATAGTTATTATTAATTTTAAACAGGGTTTTAGTTTTTTATAGTTTTTTAAATTTTTAGGCAAATTATAATAAGTTTTTTAATTTTATATTTTATATATAGTGTCTTGTTTGTTTTTATTTGCCTGTACACCGCCCTGAGTCCTGCGGGAGAAGGGCGGTATAAAAATTTAATAAATGAAAAATGAAAAATGAAATGAAACCCTTTTTTTCTGGCTAATTCCTGTTTCAAACTGAGCTTTAACCACAATTCGATCACTGCAGCGGCTGGATTCCCACAGCACAAGGAGCCGCCTTCTTTGTGTTTAGCACATGCAGTCCTCGACTTACGGCATCTTCAGTGCAACGGCACTGAAGCGAGGGACTTGTATCCGTGCTTCACACTTACGACCACTGCAGCATCCCCATGGCCACGGGATTTACATTCGCATGCTTGACAAGTGACTCACACTTATGACGGTCACAGAGTGCTGGGGGGGAGGGGGTTGTCACGTGATTCTTTTTTTGCGACTTTCCAAGAAGCCAGATTCACTTAACAGCCGTGCTACTCATTGAACAACCGCAGTGATTCACTCAACACCTGTGGCAAGAGAGGTCGTAAAACGGGACAACACTCGCTTGATCAATGTCTCGCTTAACATTTTGGGCTCGGTTGTGGTCGTAAGTCGAGAACTACCTGTATTAGGCGCCAGCTAATTCCCTATCCCTAAGTTTCAGTGAGTGGGACGCGGTGGCTCAGTGACTAAGATGCTGAGCTTGTCGATCGAAAGGTCGGCAGTTCAGCGGTTCGAAACCCTAGCGCCGCGTAATGGGGTGAGCTCCCGTGACTTGTCCCAGCTTCTGCCAACCTAGCAGTTCGAAAGCAGGTAAAAAATGCAAGTAGAAAAAAATAGGGACCACCTTTGGTGGGAAGGGAACAGCGTTCCGTGCGCCTTTGGCGTTGAGTCATGCCGGCCACATGACCACGGAGACGTCTTCGGACAGCGCTGGCTCTTCGGCTTTGAAACGGAGAGGAGCACCGCCCCCTAGAGTCAGGAACGTCTAGCACGTATGTGCGAGGGGAACCTTCACCTTTATGTTTCAGTGATTCCAGTCTGCTCAGATTAGTAAAGTTAGTAAGACCCAAAATACTTCTCGTCCTTCGCTTCGAACTTTCGAACTGCGCCCCCAAATTTAGGAGTCAAGCCCCCTCTGGGACCCCACTTCCAGATCTCCATTTCCACCATAAAGGTGCGTTTGCCCCCAAAGGAAGAAACCAAGCCACACGACCCGTGTATCATGCATGGAAGAGCAGAAACAGAGGGGGCATGCCAGAAAAAGCAAACAAAAAACAAAACCATTGTTGGATGTGTGATAAAGCAAAAAAAAAAAATTGGACTATGATCCCTATTTTAATACAGAAAATTTTGAAAATGGAGATAAAGGTGAAACCAGATTTTTTTTTTTTTTCCTTTTGTGAGCCTCACGGAAAAAGAACCGGAGGCAAAATCCGGAACTTTTGACGCTATATATATATATATATATATATAGCAGAGTGGTTTTCGTATAATTATGTCTTGAAAACTGTCATCTTCAGGCTTCAGGTTCGTGCTTCTGGGAGCTCCCAGAAGCGCGAAGCTGAAGCCTGAAGATGACGAATGAGACTTCGTCAAACGCCGCCAAGACACTTCCAATTTTACACGGAGAAAACCCAACAACCAAAGACCTATATACAAACACCGTGAAAACCTCAGAAAACAAATATATATATATATATATATATATATATATATATATATATATATATATATATATATATATATATATATATATATATAGGGCCTCTGGTGGCTCAACAGGCTAATGCAGCCTCTTATTAACAGCAACTGCTTGCAATTACTGCAGGTTCTAGTCCCACCAGGTCCAAGGTTGACTCAGCCTTCCATCCTTTATAAGGTAGGTAAAATGAGGACCCAGATTGTTGGGGGGCAATAAGTTGACTTTGTATATAATATACAAATGGATGAAGACTATTGCCTGACATAGTGTAAGCCGCCCTGAGTCTTCGGAGAAGGGCGGGATATAAATTCAAATAAATAAATAAATAAATAAAATATATGTAGACAGCAGCAGCAAGATAGCTGTGCGTGCAAAAATGGAAGAAGACTTTGATTCCTGGATACATGAAACGAATGGCTGCAGAAGCTGATGGCTGAAAGGGCAAAACTGACCACCCCGATTAAAGAAAAGAACGTAAGTGCTTTTGTTTCCAACCTGGAAACCGCGCCTGAACTTCTTGCTTCACGTGGATAAGAATGAAAGTTGGATTTGGGGTTTTACCGATTAGATTGACAGATCTTTATAGAAACGGCTGAGTTCATATTATTATGAAAAAAAACCCCAAAAAGCTGTGATTTGATGTTGACGCCTTATTTTACTGCAACGGAGAGAGTTGGAAGTCGATGCTTCTCTTTCTTTTTCTTTCCCCCTTTCTCTCTTCACTTCTCTTTTCCCCTTCCCCCTCCCACTGTTCTTCTATTTACTTGGGCATTTTGCACCTTATTTTATCTTATAGCTCAATAAAAAAATGTTAAACCAGGAGAAGGAGAAGGAGAAAAAGGAGAAGAAGAAGAGGAAGGGGAGGGAGAGGAGAAGGAGAAGGCTGGGAAGTGGCTCACCAGGCTAATGCAACCTGTTATTAACACACAGCTGCCTGCAGTTACAATTACTGCAGGTTCGAGTCCCACCAGGCTCAAGGTTGACTCAGCCTTCCATCCTTTATAAGGTAGGTAAAATGAGGACCCAGATTGTTGGGGGGGGGCAATAAGTTGACTTTGTATATAAATATACAAATAGGATGAGACTATTGCCTTACACAATGTAAGCCGCCCTGAGTCTTCGGAGAAGGGCGGGATATAAATTCAAATAAATAAATAAAAAAAAGAAGAGGAGGAGGAAGAAGAGGAAGAGGAAGGAAGAAGGAGAAGGAGAAGAGGAGGAGGAGGAAGAAGAAGAGGAAGAGGAAGAAGAGGGAGGAGGAGGAGGAGGAGGAGGAGGGGGGAGGAGGAGAAGAGGAGGAGGAGGAAGTGAGAAGAGGAGAAGGAGGAAGAAGAGGAGGAAGGGAGAAGAAGGAGGAGGAGGAGAAAAGGAAGGAGGAGGAGAGGAGGAGAAAGGGGAGGAGGAGAGGAAGAGGAGAAAAAAGGAGAAGGAGAAGGAGGAGAAGAGGAGGAGGAAGAAGAAGAGGGAGAAGGAGAAGTGGAGGAAGAAGAGGAAGAGGAAGGAAGAAAGAGGAGGAGAAGAGGAGGAGGAGGAGGAGGAAGAAGAAGAGAAGAAGGAGGAAGAGGAAGAAGAGGAGGAGGAGGAGGAGAGGAGGAGGAGGAAGGAGGAGGAGAAGAAGGAGGAGAGGAGGAGGAGGAAGTGGAGAAGAGGAAGAAGGAGAAGGAGAGGGAGAAGGAGAAGAGGAGGAGAAGAGGAAGAGGAGGAAAAAGAAGAAGGGGAGGAAGAAGAAGAAGAATAAGAGGGAGAAGGAGAAGAAGGAGGAGAAGAAGAAGAACCAGCAGCCAGACACGGGAATTTCTGCCCAACCGCCGGCAAAACCCAGGGCGGATTTGCCCATCGCATCACCATCTGGCCAGCTCTGAAGCCCCCCAGGATTACCCTCTGCCTGAGACCAATGAGGAAGATGGGGGAGGTGGATGGGAAGGGAGGAACGGGGAGGGGAGGAGGAGGAGGAAGAGCTGGGGGTCCGTGGAGAAGGCGACCCCGGGCTAAGAATGGGAGCCGGCCACCCAGGTCCGCCCAGGCCCTTCCTCCGGAGCCCCCCCCTCCAAAAAAAGCCCCAGGCCCAGCGACCCCTCCCCACGCCTTCCCATCCCCCGCCCTCCAGGCTCTTACCTTGCGTTCCTCGGGGCCGGGCCAGAGCTCGTGGGCCAGCGGAGTCCGGAGCTCCAGGCAGAGGGGCCGCCCGTGGTCGGTCTCCCGGCCGGGTGAGCTGACTCCGGAGCCGCACACTTCGCCGCCGTCGCTCTCACCGGCTCGGTCGAGCAGCTCCGAGCGGCTGCCGCTGCGCGGGGTGCGGGCTCCCTTTTGGCCCACGCTGTAGGCCTCGAAGTCGATGGTCTTGTTCTCGAAGGCGCCCTCCACGGCCGCGAACATCCCGCCGTACTTCTGCCGAGGCGTCTGGGCCGCCGTGCCGGGCCGAGCCAGGTAGACCGGCAGGTCCTCGTCCTCCCCCTCCTCGCCTCTCCGACCGCCCTGCCGCTGCCGCCCGGCCATGCCTCGCCCTCCGCCCACCCGGCCGCTCCGGGGACGGCGACCATGCAAATGCGCCCGCGGGGCGGCGGGGTGAGGTGAGGGGTGGGGGGGAAGATGACGAGCGCAGCCGCGGCGGGGGCTGCTGTCTGGCTGGGGGCTGGGACTGGGAGGCTGGTTGGGGGCACGGGGAGGGGGAACGGGGGGACTGGCGGGTTCAGGCGTTTGAAGGATGGCTGGTTGGGGATGGCTGCCTGGCTGGGGGATGGGGTCTGGGAGACGGGGCTGGGTGGATGGCTGAAGGCTGAGGAGCTGGGAGGCTGGGGATTGGGGGCTGGCTGGCTGGGTTGCTGCCTGACTGGGGGCTGGAGGAGCTGGCAGGGGGCTGGCTGGCTGGGGAACTGGGGGCTGACTGCGGAACTGGGGGCTGGCTGGCTGGGGAACTGGCAGGAGAACTGGGGGCTAGCTGGCTGGGGGCTGGCTGGCTGGGGGCTGGGGGCTGGCTGGCTGGCTGGGGGCTGGCTGACTGGGGAACTGGCAGGGGAACTGGGGGCTAGCTGGCTGGGGGCTGGCTGGCTGGGGGCTGGGGGCCTGGCTGGGAGCTGGCTGGCTGGGGAACTGGCTGGGGAACTGGGGGGGCTGGCTGGGGGTTGGGAAATTGGGGGGCTGACTGGGGGTTCGGGCCCTGGTTGGCTACGGGGCCTTTCCAGCCACCTCCTCCGGTGGATGGAGCCGCGCTCCGGGCCGAGTCAGGAACCAGCGAGGCCGAAAGAAGGAAATTCTCTCCGGGCAGCCGTGAGCTGGGAAACCCCGCTTGCGGCGCTGGGGAGGCGGCGGCCCTCCGGCCTGTCTGTCTTCAAGAAGCGGCGCCTGCCGGCCTGGGCGGCCGAGCGGAGACCGCCGGTCTTTTCGCGGCCCAAGCGGAACGGAGGAGTGGCGGCTCTGGAGCTCCGGGCGCGGCCGAGCGGGAAGCCCCTCCGGCTGAAACGACCGCAGGGCAGCCCATCCGCGATCTAAGGCTGAGGGGGGGCGGGGGGCGTCGGAGGCCGGGAAAGAGCAGGGCCAGAGGCAGCCCCACCCACCCCCCACCGCGCGCAGCCCCTCCTGCCCCCAACTTTAACTCTTGGAGCGGGGAGGCTGGGAGGGGGGGGGAGATGCTGCTGGGAGGGGGGTGGGCGAGGAAAGTGGCAGATGGGAGGGGCGGTTTGGGAACACCAGCTCCCCCCACCCCCGGTCAGACCCTCGCAGGGGGGACAATCGGAGCTCCGGCCCCGCCCGCGGCGGAGGGCTTTAGCCCGTCTGGATGGCCTTGCCCGATCCCCTCCTCCCCAACCCACCAGGTAGCGGCAGCGGGAGGTGGGCAACCGCCCCTTTGCCCACCCCACCGGTAGCTTCTTGCCGTAGAAAAAGCCGCGCGGCCACCCGACCCTTTTGGGGAGTCCGTGGGGAGGCTCGGTCCCGGCGGGAGAGGCGGCCGTGGAAGGCCCGGGGTCCCCTGCTTGCTTGGCACCCCGATCCGCGTTGGGGTGGCCAAGAAGAGGCGTTGCTTCTCCTTGCGGTTGCTTTCTTTGCTGCTGCTGCCGCTGCCGCTGAAGGCGTGGAAAAAGGACGCGTGGCTTCTATTGTTCCATCCGGCACATCCCCAGCGCCCTTTGGTGCTGGGTTCAAATCCAGCCGAGCAAGGAGGAAGCGGCCCCGGCGCGCGGGGGGAAGGAGGGGGCAGCCCAGGACGCGACCGAAACGGGAGTCCGCCTTGCTTACCGCGCCGTTCCTGGCGAAAGGAGCTGTCCTTCAGCACCACGGGCTCTCCGGAGCAGCCGCGAAACGCTGGATGGAGCTCAGCTCCGGATGAGACCCTGCCTTGGGGGATAGGGGGAGGGAGGGAGGGAGAGCCCCCTGCCCTGGCTTGGACCACGTAGGGGTAGTCCTCGACTTACAACAGCTCATGTAGTGACCGAAGTTGCAACGGCACTTGAAAAAAAAGGAACTTGGGACCTGGGTTTCACAGTTATGACCACACACGCTCGTGTCGTCCAAATTCAGACGCTTGGCAACTCTGGTTTCACATTTATGACGGTTGCGGCGTCCCAGGGGGTGACTTACGATCATCGTAGCATCCGTGTGGTCATGACATTCCTCCACCGTCAAACCCGAAGGCTGCATTTTATCCCCTGCCAGCCTCCTAATCTGTATTTTATCCCCTGACAATCTGCTAACCGACAGGAACCTATGGCATACAAAATGTATTTGTCAGTCATACATTATAAGTGTATTATACATTCATCAATTAAAGACAAATTTTAACTATTTCCTTTCTTCTTTCTTTCTTTCTTTCCTTCCTTTCTTCCTTCCTTCTTTTTCTTTCTTTCTTTCTTTTCTTTCTTTCCTTCTTTTTCTTTCTTCTTTTCTTTTCTTTTCTTTTCTTTTCTTTTCTTTTCTTTTCTTTTCTTTCTCTTTCTTTTCTTTTCTTTTCTTTTCTTTTCTTCTTCTTCTTCTCTTTCCTTCTTTTTCTTTTCTTTCTTCTTTTCTTTTCTTTTCTTTTCTTTTCTTTTCTTTCTTCTTCTTTTGTTTCTTTTCTTTTGTTTCTTTCCTTCTTTTGTTTCTTTCTCTTTCTTTTCTTTCTTTCCTTCTTTTTCTTTCTTTCTTTTTCTTTCTTCTTTTCTTTCTTTCTTTCTTTTTCTTTCTCTTTCTTTCTTTCTTTCTCTTTCTTTCTCTCTCTCTCTTTCTTTTTTTTTGAGCACTCTGTGTAAAGGACTCTAACCACGAAGAAAAATATACTATTTATCTAAATAATTTCCAATGATATTATCAACACAAAGAATGGCTTGAATTTAAAAGTGGCTAGATACCTTTCAATGGCCTCCTTCAGTCTCAACCTGTCCCATATATCTTAAGAAATATATTGTTCTCAGCCTTGCAACAATGTTAACTGATAAAAGTATCAGCACAAACAGCCAAAAGGCAATTTTTGGCACATGCTATTACTGTTTCCCCAAATAACCATTCTTCCCTGTATAAAATTCTTTTGTCTGTGAATTAAAAGATTCAAGCAAACAGAATTGGTTTGCCAAGACGGATTATATCTGATAGATAATATTTCTCTTTTAACACCAGAGTGTGTTAAAAAATTCACCCACGTCATCCATAAATTGACTCAGTGCTCCTACATTTTCTGAGAGTATCTTAACTTCCTTATCAAGAGTCAAATTACTCAAAGTACTATATCAAGAGTGTTAAGGTAAAGGTAAAGGTTCCCCTCGCACATACATGCTAGTCGTTCCCGACTCTAGGGGGCGGTGCTCATCTCCGTTTCAAAGCCGAAGAGCCAGCGCTGTCCGAAGACGTCTCCGTGGTCATGTGGCCAGTATGACTCAACACCAAAGGCGCACGTAACGCTGTTCCCTTCCCACCAAAGGTGGTCCCTATTTTTTCTACTTGCATTTTTACGTGCTTTCGAAACTGCTAGGCTGGCAGAAGCTGGGACAAGTAACAGGAGCTCACCCTGTCACACGGCAGCACTAGGGATTCAAACCGTTGAGCTGCCGATCTTTCGATCGACAAGCTCAACGTCCTAGCCCCTGAGCCACCGTGTCCCTTTCAAGAGTGTTAATGACCCTCAAAAAACAATATTTAGAGTTTATTGGATTCCAGTAGGCTTATATAGAAAAAGACAATCAAAGACAGCATTTTGTTGAAAATGCTTGTTTAAATATAATGCTTGTTTAAATATACAGTAGATTTCTACATTGTCCTATACCAGGGGGTCTGCAACCTTAAACACTCAAAGAGCCATTTGGACCCGTTTCCCACAGAAAAGAAAACACCGGGAACCACAAAACCCTTCCCATGCCTGACTATTTCTTGAGCGGCCACAGAACTAGCATATGTGGTTGAATTAAATGTTCTGTTTTCTTCTGAAACTTTTCTTTTCTTGGATTTATCCATGGTTGGCCTGCTGGGGGTCAAAAAGCTCAATACATCGCATGCTGACAGGTGTCGCATATTGGCGGTTGCGATGCATATTTTGAGTGACAGGGAGCCGCAGCAGAGGCGTGAAAGAGCCACATGCGGCTCCAGAGCTGCAGTTTGCTGACCCTTGTCCTATACAGAAGGGGTTCCCAACCCCTCAGACCAAAACCGGCTTGCGGCCTGCCAGAAATGGACTGCATAAGTGAGCAAAGCCCCATTCATGCACACATGGAATCTAGGCAGTGTATGCTACCACACACACACACATACCCCCATACACACATAGTCCACATAAAAACTGCCCTCCACAGAACCAGTTCCTGGCCCCCAAAGAGCAACAGAACTTAGACTTATATACCGCTTCACGGTGTTTATACAGCGCTCTCTAAGCGGTTTATAATATCAACATATTGCCCCCCCAACAATCCTCATTTTACCAACCTCAGAAGGATGGAAGGCTGAGTCAACCTTGAGCTGGACAGGATCGAATTCCAGGCTGTGGGCAGGGTTAGACTGTAATCTTGAATTCTAAGCACTGTGCCACCACGGAAGGAAGGAAGGAAGGAAGGAAGGAAGGAAGGAAGGAAGGAAGGAAGGAAGGAAGGAAGGAAGGAAGGAAGGGAAGGACTAGCAATAGCACTTAGACTTATATACCTCTTCACAGTGCTTCACAGCTCTCCCTAAGCGGTTTATAATATCAACATATTGCCCCCCAACAATCTGGGTCCTCATTTTACCGACCTCAGAAGGATGGAAGGCCGAGTCAACCTTGAGCTTGGTGAGATTCGAACTGCCAAATTGCAGTCAGCGGGCAGTCAGCAGAAGTCGCCTGCAGTACTGCACTCTCACCGCTGCGCCACCGCAATGTTGGAAGGTTGCTGCCATACAGCTAGTCCTCAACATGTCCATAATTGAACCAACCCATTATGATCATAAGTCATGACAGTCGTAACGCAGGGCATCATATAACCCTTATAACATTTCTGCGTCTGTGGTTAAGCGATTGCCGTGACTCTAAACCAACAATCTCCATTTTGGATGGGCTTCAGACATGAAAAGTGTCGTGTCCCACTCCTCCGCTGACAGCCGGGTTAGGGAAATCCGAATCAGGCGTGCCTCTGCAGCTCTGCCAAAGTCCTAGCAAAGTCCTCAAGGCAGGCAGGAGACCAGAAAGTGACTTCAGCAAGATATGTTTAGACTTTGCCTGACTCAGAGAATGCCAGAAAGCAGGTCCTTTATATAGGCCATGGGGTGTGGCTCCATGACTCAGCACTTATCCAGGCCTGCCCCTCCCTTCCTTCTGATGCCGCCGCCTATCAATTCTTCTGACGCGAGGGTCACTCCAGTCGGCAGCTGTTGGTAATAGACCTTCCTCAGGCTCACATGCTGTGGAGGAGGGGGAGGGGTCTAGTTGCTCCGTTTGCCTGGGCATGGAGCCAGAGCTGGGGGCTGGAGATACTTCCTCCTCTTCAGCCTGTCTGGGCATGGAGCCAGGGCTGGGGCCGGGAGGCATACTAGAACATTCCTCCGTGTTCGGAAGCAGATAAGAAGGCCCCGGCTGTGGTGAGATCGGACGAGACACAACAAAAAGCAGATCAGATGTCAGGCACAGCTGCCTTGATGCCACTTCTGCAGGCAAATCCATTTTCAAACCAGGATACGGACCACACACGGTATGACGATCAGAAAGCTAAGCCGAGTTCAAAAAGCCACTTAAGATCCATCTGAGTTTACTCTTCAGACAATCCTCCCAAAGGTGCTTTTTTTCCATGAGGCAACTGGACTTCCTTGGTTTTTCTTGGAAGACGTTTCGCTTCTCATGCCCGAAGCTTCTTCAGCTCTGACCGGATGGTGGGGAATGGGAGGATTGATACTCCTTGCAGACAGCTGGTCATTTGCATCCTTTTAGAGAGGGGAAACAAAACAACCACTTCACAAACGCACCGCACAACATAGGAGAACAAACCCGTCAGGACAAAATTCAGCGGTCCATCCGCATTTAAAAGACAAAGGCCGTTCTTTTGAAGACAGCAAAATCCACATTTTGGACAGAAAGGACCTCTGGTTTGAAAGAAGGATCAAAGAGGCCATCTATGTCAAAACTGAACAGCTCTCTCTCAAAAGAGGGGGAGGGAGACGATATCATCTATCTCCAGTCTACAACATGGTCCTTTCAGCAGTTCCCAGAAGGCTTCACACCCATTTGGACCACTCAGGTGATCCTGAGGACACAGATAAACCTCCAAGTGGCCTCTAAAAAAGGATGCAAATGACCAGCTTGTCTGCAAGGAGTATCAATCCTTCCGTTCCCCACCATCCAGTCAGAGCTGAAGAAGCTTCTTGGATGAGAAGCGAAATGTCTTCAAAGAAAAACCAGAAACTCCAGTTGCCTTTTGAGAAAGTACCTTTGGGACAACCGTGACCTGGGTGACTGAGAATCTCCATCGACACGTTTAGATAAATCTGTTTAAATCCAATTCTAAGAGTTGGAATTCCAGCGTCTTCCATTTTCTTTATCACTCTTCCTTTTGTTCTTCAGCTGGTTCTCTTCTCGTTCTAGTCTACAAATTGAAGTTAGATAAAATAAATGCCACTCGGTTGTCAACAGGGTAAAAGGAGGATATTTAATGCATTAAGACTCCGGCAAAATGAAAAACCTCAGGAAAGTGGATGAACAATAAAGCTTCAATACCAGCAATGACATTATGTAAAGTGATGAAATTATTGGATATGAAAATGAAGAGAAGAAGTGATGGAAGGAATATTTTAGAGACTTTAGTGGGAAAGATGCTATTGTGCCTGTAGCTTCCATGTGTTGTGGTCCGCCAGCAGCCTGCGGAGCTGGCAATGGAGTCAAACAGCGATGAGGCTGAGGAAGAGCGTGGGCCAGTCCTGGAGGCCGGGGAAGGCGCGGATGAGGGCTCTGTGTCGGAGGCAGAGGTGGGGCCAGGGCCATTGAGGAGTGATGTGCGGACTCCAGAGGCTGACAGTAGTGAGGCTGAGGAACAGGAGGAGCCTGTTCCTAATGCACACATGAGAAGAGCTGCCAGAAGGCAAGAGCAGCTCAAGCAAAGAGGACGACTCGGGAGTAAGGCCAAGAGATGATTGGCCCCTCCCATAAGGCTTAAAAGACCAGCAACGGCATTTGGGCTCTTTGCCGGAAAACAACATTGATAGCTTTGTCTTGTTGCGTTTGTTTTGTATCGGTGTCTTCTGAATTTTTGCCAAGAAAGGCCTTTGGCAGTTTGCCTAATTGGACCAAGGTTTGCGATAGGACTGAGGAATTTGAGTTGGGAGGAATTTGCTTTAATTTAGTTTAAGTCATTCTCAGCTGTTCGAATAAAGTTTGTTTGTTTTTACACTGACTTGAGTTTCCTACTCCTACTGGGGCCTGGGACCCAACACCTTGCCAGACAGGTAGAAGACAGGTGTCTTCAGCTATAAACCAAAGGTGTCCAACTTTGGCAACTGTAAAACCTATAGATTTCAACTCCCAGCATAGCTGGCTGGGGAATTCTGGGAGTTGAAGTCCACGTGTCTTAAAGTTGCCAAGATTGGCCACCCCGTTACTGAAAGTCAGATGACGCAGCTCTTCATCTGTTGGAAAACGGAACAAAAAGACTGATCTTTTTAAAAGAAGAAGCAAATTTAAAGGAAGCTGCAAAGGAAGGTTCTGGAAGGCCCAAGGCCTAATGTTGTCCCCAACCAACCACAGACTATATTTTCAGAGAAAAGGGAAGTCCTAATAAAAGGAATCAGAGCATCTTTGCTTCAAGGAAAATGGTTATTTCTGTTGAATTAAATGCATATTTGCACCTCTATAACTGTCTGGTTCGGTTCTGCAACCCAACAAGAAAAACACAGACTTCAGAGGATAATTAGAACTGCAGAAAAAATAATTTCTACCAACCTGCCTTCCATTGAGGACCTGTATACTGCACGAATCAAGAAGAGGGCCGTGAAAATATTTACAGACCCCTCGCATCCTGGACATAAACTGTTTCAACTCCTACCCTCAAAACGACGCTATAGAGCACTGCACACCAGAACAACTAGACACAAGAACAGTTTTTCCCCGAAGGCCATCACTCTGCTAAACAAATAATTCCCTCAACACTGTCAGACTATTTACTGAATCTGCACTACTATTAATCGTTTCATAGTTCCCATCACCAATCTCTTTCCACTTATGACTGTATGACTATAACTTGTTGCTGGCAATCCTTATGATTTATATTGATATATTGATCATCAATTGTGTTGTAAATGTTGTACCTTGATGAACGTATCTTTTCTTTTATGTACACTGAGAGCATATGCACCAAGACAAATTCCTTGTGTGTCCAATCACACTTGGCCAATAAAAAAAATTCTATTCTATTCTATTCTATTCTATATTCCAGAAGGAAGATTCCAGAAGAAAGGAATATTCCAGAAGGAGTATTCAATTGATTCTTTCCTCCCCTGTATTATGCTAAGCTAGGTCAATTGTTTTTAAATTTCCTAAGTTGTTGAAGTATCTATAAACGTTTGTACATTTTAAGACCCTGCTCCTAATTTTTTTTCGTTTTAAAATCTTTAGAATTGAAGTTTTCTATGGAAGATTCTGAAGCTCTGAGGGATGAAAAGCTTGTATCAGACCAGCGCCGCCTGGTGGTGTGCTCAGAGCATTACATTTACTCCTGCATTTTCTGTTTTTTTAAGTCAGTGGTCCAATCCTGAACATTGGTATTTTTAAATATTTTGTAAAATGGTGTGCGATTTTGCAGGGAGGAAAATACTGCCACATGATATGAGGGCAGGAATGAAAATAAAGCAAGCCAGATCCATTTGGAGATTCAGGAATAAAAGAAAATACACTCCTATTTGTTGAGCACCTGCTTAAAAAAACATTTCAGGTACATGGTTTAAGCATAAATCCATTTATTTGTTCAACCAGCAGAGGAATTAACCAAAAAGCTGGGCTGAGACAATTGTTATATTTAATTAACTTACAAGCATAATTCCGAAATGAATAAATAAAGATTAAAAGCCCCTAAATCTCTGTATATAATACAGGTTACAGTTCACTTAGTGCGGTGGCCTAGAGGTGGAGCTCTCAACTCACACTCAGGAGGCTGTGAGTTCGATCCTAGGTAGAAGAAGATATTTCTCTCTCTGGGCACAATGAGAATATATCTGCTGGGGGGGGGAAAAACTCCATACTGGCAACAGGGAAGGGCATCCGGCCAGTAAATACTCAGTTCCATTCAGTTGCCCAGACTGCTCCCCCCATCCCGCAAGGGATTAATGGGGCCATCAAAAGAGTCTGATTTAGTGACCGTTCAAAGTTACACAGCACTGAAAAGAGTGACTTATGATGGTTTTTCACCCTTACGACCTTTGCAGCATCTCCATTATCATGTGCTCAAAAGTCACGCGGTGCTTGGCAACCGACTCGTACTTATGACCATCGCCGTTCCTTTCAAGGTCACCTGATCCCCTTTTGACAACCTGTTGACAAGCAAAATCAATGGGGAAGCCAGAACAACTGGTCGTAAAACGGGGCAAAGCTGACTTAACCAATGTCTTGCTAAACAACCGAAATCTGGGGCTCGGTTGCGGCCGTACGTTTCCTCTAAGGTAGTAGCACTGACCGTGGCAAGATGTCTCCAGGGGTTGCTGGAATTTTGTCCGTTGTATCCGTGGTTGAGTAAGTTTCTGAGCTAAGAAAGTCTGTATCATATCCAAAATATATCCCCACAGCATGCATCTGAAAGAAGAAGAAATTCACTCGTTAGGAAGATCAGAACAAATCGCTCTTCTTCCCACTACGAAACCACTTCCATTCAAAGCAGGAGGGAGGGAGAGCCACCCAGAATTGCCCCTGAGTAATGACACAGGCTCTATATAAATGTAATAAAGAAATTAGAATACTCAGAAGAATTAAATCAGTGGGACTACTTGCCTCCAGAAGTGGCAAATGCTCCAACATTGGAAGTCTTTAAAAAGAGATTGGATAACCATTTGTCTGAAATAGTATAGGGCTTCCTGCCTAAGCAGGGGGTTGGACTAGAAGACCTCCGAGGTCCCTTCCAACTCTGTTATTCTATTCTATTCTATTCTATTCTACTCTATTCCAATATTATTCTATTCTTTTCCAATGTTGTTCTGTTCTGTTCTGTTCTGTTCTGTTCTATTCTATTCCAATATTATTCTATTCTTTTCAAATATTATTCTGTTCTGTTGTATTCTATTCTATGCTATGCTATTCCAATATTATTCTATTCTTTTCCAATCTGTTCTGTTCTGTTCTGTTCTGTTCTATTCTGTTCTGTTCTGTTCTGTTCTATTCTTTTCTATGCTATGCTATGCTATGCTATGCTATTCCAATATTATTCTATTCTTTTCCAATATTGTTCTGTTCTGTTCTGCTGTATTCTATGCTATGCTATTTATTTATTTATTTATTTATTTTTATACTTTTATACCGCACCATCTCCCGTAGGGTTCAGGGCGGTTCACAGGCATATTAAAAATACAACAATAATAAATAAGCCATTTAAAACCCAATTAAAACAAAATATTATAATCGCCAAATCACTAAAACGGTAAAAAACCGGTTAAAATTGACTAAAATATTTTATTCTTAGGCTAGTCCAACTCGTTGAAATAATAAAGTCTTCAGTTCACGCCTGAAGATCCGGAGGTCAGGGAGTTGCCGTAACCCTGGAGGAAGCTCGTTCCACAGGGCCGGTGCTGCCACAGAGAAGGCCCTCCCCCTGGGGGTCACCAACCTACATTGCTTGGTCGACGGCACCCGGAGGAGGCCCCCTCTGTGGGAGCGCACCGGTCGTTGGGAGGCTATCGGCGGCAGAAGGCGGTCTCGTAGATACCCCGGTCCTAAGCCATGGAGCGCTTTAAAGATGGTGACCAGAACCTTGAATTGCACCCGGAAGGCTACCGGCAGCCAGTGTAGGCCGCGCAGGATAGGTGTTATATGGGAGCAACGTGGTGCTCCCTCTATCACCCGCGTGGCCCCATTCTGGACTAACTGGAGCCTCCTGGTGCTCTTCAAGGGGAGCCCCATGTAGAGAGCATTGCAATAGTGCTATGCTATGCTATGCTATGCTATGCTATGCTATGCTATGCTATGCTATGCTATGCTATGCTATGCTAATCCAATATTATTCTATTCTTTTCCAATATTGTTCTGTTCTGTTCTGTTCTATTCAAAGAATGAATAAAAATAGAAGCTCTTCCCAGTGGGATTGTCCATAAAGTCGTATTCGTTTTTCTAGGTTTTAAGCAGAAAGTAATGAAAACCAAATCGGGCCCTAGATTCTGTCTCAGTTTACCTTCCCAAAAGGCAACTGAGTCAAAAAAATCATTTAAAAGCAGTTTTATTAGGGTACCCTGATAAAGTGGGATCTTTCTATGGAAAAGGAGAGAGAGGAAACCTGAGCCCCATCTTACATTCCTTTTTACAGTTAACACAACAAATAAAATGCAAGAGGAAAGTTGATTGGACGGGATATAAAAGTAACCTTCCCTTTTCCCACAGAGAAAATTAGTTACACGGAGTCAAACAAGTTACCTGTTTCCGTCCCATAATATCACAGGTGTTCATGAAAATGAGGTCTTGATGTCAGCAGGAAAAAGGCTTTTTTTTTATTGTGAGGAAAAAAGCTGTTTGGAGATTCACAAAAGAGATAAACCAGGCTCCAACTTGTACTAACCAACTTTTTCTTATCTGGAGCTTGTCTGCAGCTTGTTTTATCAGTTTAGGAATGTTAAAAGCTAATAAACCTGAACGTCAAATTACAAAACCCATGTCATTTGACCCTCAGACCTTCACATAGCAATGCAAGAGCCATCGTCAGGATGGGAAGGTGGGTGGATATGAACCTATTTAGAAATGATAGTAGATTTTAGGAGAAACCTTCCCACACTCACAGTACTAGACAACGTAGCATCAACCATAGAGACCTTCAAGTTTCTAGGTTCTATCATATTACAAGACTTAAAATGGAAATCGAACATCAAAAACGTCATCAAAAAAGCACAACAAAGAATGTTCTTTCTGCGCCAACTCAGAAAGCTCAAACTGCCCAAGGAGCTGCTGATTCAGTTCTACAGAGGAATTATTGAGTCTGTCATCTGCACCTCCATAACTGTCTGGTTTGGTTCTGCAACCCAACAAGACAGACACGGACTTCAGAGGATCATTAGAACGGCAGAAAAAAACAATGGCAACCAACCTGCCTTCCATTGAGGACCTGTATACTGCAGGAGTCAAAAAGAGGGCTGTGAAAATATCTACAGACCCCTCGCACCCTGGACATAAACTGTTCCAAATCCTACCCTCAAAACGACGCTATAGAGCACTGCACACCAGAACAACTAGACACAAGAACAGGTTTTTCCCCCGAACACCATTGCTCTGTTAAATAAATAATTCCCTCAACACTGTCGAACTTTTTACTAAATCTGCACTACTATTAATCTTCTCATCATTCCTATTACCTATTACCTATATCCTTATCTTCTTATGACTATAACTTGGTTGTTTGTCATGATTGTTGTATGTACGTTGAGAGCTTACGCACCGGAAACAAATTCCTTGTCTGTCTAATCACACTCGGCTAATAAAGAATTCTATTCTATTCTATACTGAGTCCATAGTAGACAGATAATATTTGAAAGCTGTCGTGTCCCACTCCTCCGCTGACGGCCGGGTCAGGGAAATCCGAATCAGGCGTGCCTCTGCAGCTCTGCCAAAGTCCTAGCAAAGTCCTCAAGGCAGGCAGGAGACCAGAAAGTGACTTCAGCAAGATATGTTTAGACTTTGCCTGACTCAGAGAATGCCAGAAAGCAGATCCTTTATATAGGCCATGGGGTGTGGCTCCATGACTCAGCACTTATCCAGGCCTGCCCCTCCCTTCCTTCTGTTGCCTCCGTCTATCAAGTCTTCTGACACGAGGGTCACTCCAGTCGGCAGCTGTTGGTAATAAACCTCCCTCAGGCTCACATGCTGTGGGGGAGGGGGAGGGGTCTAGTTGCTCCGTTTGCCTGGGCATGGAGCCAGGGCTGGGGCCGGGAGGTGCCCCCTCCTCCTCAGCCTGTCTGGGCATGGAGCCAGGGCTGGGGCCGGGAGGCATACTAGGACATTCTTCATCGTTCGGAAGCAGATAAGAAGACCCCGGCTGCGGTGAGAGCGGGCAAGACACAACAGTGTGTGCGCCGGCCAGTTGACTTTCAGGACTTCTGGGCCCACAAAAAGTAGGGAAACAGGCTGTTTCCTGCCTCTGGAGGACCCTGGGGGTGATGGGGAAGGCCCGTTTTTCTCTCTCCCCAGCCTCTGAAGCCTTTCTAGGAGTCTGGGGAGGGCAAAAACGGCCTTCCCCACTTCCCCGGAGGCCGGAAATGGCCCGCTTGCCAACTTCCGGAGCAAAAAACGGGCCTGCTGTGCCATCGTGTGCCAGGAGCAGGGCGCATAGAATTATGGGTGTGGGCATGTGCACGTGTGACCATCCCCCCCCCCGCTCCTGGCACGTGATGGCAAAAAGCTTAGCCATCACTGATATACATGTTTGGTATATATGTATTATACCAAAGATACAAGTACAGATTAGGCAAGACTTGGCTTAACAACCGTAACTGTTAGAGGGACTTTAAAGTCCTAGCGGACCATCCCTTAAACACGAGCCAGCCATGTGCAACAGCAGCTAAAAAGGTTAATACAATCCTCGGTTGTATAAACAGAGGCATCGGATCAAAATCACAGGAAGGATTAGTACCGCTTTATAAAGCCTTAGTAAGGCCACACCTGGAATCCTGCATCCAGTTTTGGTCACCACGTGACAAAAAAGATGCTGAGATGCTGGAAAAAGTTCACAGAAGAGCAAGTAAGATGATCAAAGGCCTGGAGATTAAAATGTATGAAGAACGGTTGCAAGATTTGAATTTGGCTAGTCTAAAGAAAAGAAGGACTTGGGGGGGACATGATAACAGGATTCCAGCATCTGAAGGACTATCACAGAAAAGAGGGGGTTTACTTTCCAAAACACCAGAAGGCAGGACAAGAAAGAATGGATGGAAACTAATCAAGGAGAGAAGCAACCTGGAATTAAAGAGAAACTTCCTAACAGTGAGGACAATTAACCAGTGGAACGGCTTGCCACCAGAAGTTGTGGGTGCTTCATCACTGGAGGTTTTTAAGAAGAGACTAGTGTCTAGGAGACTTCCATACTAGGCCGTAGGTTTCCAGACCTGACAACTGGACTGTCATTTGTCTGAAATGGTATAAGGCCTCCTGCTTGAGCAGGGGGCTGGACTAGAAGACCTCCAAGGTCCCTTCCAGATATGATCTGATTGATTGATTTTCTCCGTGGCAATCTGTCCCTGTTTCTTTAAGTCTTCTACCTGTTGCGCTCATTGTCACTGTAATTGAGTCTATCTATCTTCCCACATGAAATTTCTTTGTTCTGTCTAAATTCTGTCTTTGTGCCTTCAGATATATCCCCCCCCCCCCCCCGCATGGCAATGAGGATATCCTGAAAGTTTTAATCCGGCCACTTCATAAACATCATCAACGTAAGATGAACTGCTGGCACTTTAAAAATCAGCCATTTTGATACTTCCGCTTCAAGAGAACGGACAACTATTTCCTCAAGCCTTGCGATTTAAAAAAAACTGCCCAAAAATATGCTAGGGAGAAAAAAAATCACAAATACATGACAATGTGAGCCAAAGGTGCTTTCTGTCAAGAAGCAACTGAACTTTCTTGGTTTTTCTTTGAAGATGTTTTGCTTCTCATCCCAGAAGCTTCTTCAGCTCTGACTGGATGGTGGAGAATGGAAGGACTGACACTCCTTGCAGACAGCTGGTCATTTGGTCGAAGCGTCTTCAAAGAAAGTCCAGTTGCCTCTTGGAAAAAAACACCTTTGGGACAATCATGACCTGGATGACGGAGAATCTCCATAGACATTACAATTTGAGGATGCATCTCAAGATGATGTTACGCTGATGATCAAGTTATAAATCAGAAGAGGACAAAAACCTGTTGAGATTTTCAATTTTTTTCCCCGGAGTCTTCCTATCGTTGTTTTTCTCCTACTTCATGACTGGGAATTACGGTCAATATTGATAATACAACCCCCTACGTTTCGCAGACCTCTTGCTTCTAAGAAAGACTAAAAATGGCTATCCTAGGAGCTGTTATTCCACTTGTCTAATGCAAAAGGGCCCAGAATCACTCACTGCTTCTCATTACCATGTTTCCCCAAAAAGAAGACTTACATTATATAAATCTTATATTAATTTTTGCTCCAAAAGATGCATTAGGGCTTATTTCCTGTCTAGGTCTTATTTTGGGAGAAAATATGGTACTAAAGGCATCCATCTGGCTGACTTAACTGGGGCTTATTTTTGGGGTACGGCTTATATTACGAGCATCCTGAAAATTCATGCTAGGCCTTATTTTCCAGTTGGGTCTTATTTTCAGGGAACTATGTTACTAAAATGCATTGGTTTGGCTGACAATCTTAACTGGGGCTTATTTTTGGGGTACGGCTTATATTACGAGCATCCTGAAAATTCATGCTAGGCCTTATTTTCCGGTTGGGTCTTATTTTCAGGGAACTATGTTACTAAAATGCATTGGTTTGGCTGACGTTCTTAACTGGGGCTTATTTTGGGGGTAGGGCTTATATTACGAGCATCCTGAAAAATCATGCTAGGACTTATTTTCCAGTTGGGTCTTATTTTTGGAGAAATACAGTACCAAATGCACCATCTGGCAGTCAATCTGAACTGGAGCTTATTTTTGGGGTAGGGCTTATATTACGAGCATCCTGAAAAATCATGCTAGGACTTATTTTCCGGTTGGGTCTTATTTTTGGGGAAACAGGCTAATAAACCAAAGAGAGACCAAGAAGGGCAAATCTTACATTAAAAGAATCGGAGCTAAGTCAGGGACTTAAGAGCTGCTTCTTACCTTCGTGCTTGTAAGTCATTTCTTGGCATCCAGAAAAATAAAGGCACACCAGGGCGCAGAGCGAGACGAAGAAAGAGAAATACAAGGTGAGAAACAAGAACTCCATACCGAAGGAGCAGGTGTTGATCACACCCTGTTTATAATCACTGTTAATTTTTTTTTCCTAAACGACAAACGCCACGAGGTCATCGGATGCAACCCAATTCCGGAATTAAGAGTTAAGAGACATGTTGCCAGGGCTCGATTCCCATTTAAATTGAACCTCGTTAAGGTTTGACGTTCCGCAAAGTTCTTAAGGTGAAGAACGTAAACATCGCGTAAGGTGCTTCTTCTTACGATGAAGTGGTGGGAGCTTCATCCCTGGAAGCTTTCAAGAAGAGACTGGACAGTAATGGTGTAGGTAAGGTCTCCTGCTTGGGTGGGGGGGGTTGGACTAGATGACCTACCGGGTCCCTTCCAACTCTGTGATTTTGTTCTGTTCTGTTCAAAGTCACCTAAGAGAAACTCAGTGCTCCTTCTCCTTCATGCCCCAGGGCACAGCTTCTGGGCTAAGGAGGAACAAAACATTTCTTTGGAGCATCCCATGAGAACTAACAGGCTGCCTAATGAAAGATAACATAGCAACAGTTACTTAGCACTTTTACAGAGGAAGCAATCATCGCTTCTTGTAGTCTCTCCTCTGGCACAGACCTGTTGTGGCCCGCCGGCGGCCAGCAGAGCTGGCAGCAGAGTCAGACAGTGAGAAGGTTGGGGAGGAATATGGGCCAGTCCTGGGGGCTGGGGAAAGCTCGGACGAGGGCTCTGCATCGGAGGCAAAGAGGGAGCTAGATAGCAGTGAGGCAGAGGAACAGCTGGAGCCCGTTCCCAGTGTGCGCATGCACAGAGCTGCCGGAAGACAAGAACAACTAAGAAAGCAGGGTCGCCTCGGGAGTAAAGCCACACCTTGGAGGTGATTGGCCCCTCCCATTGGAAACAAAAGAGGAGATTCGACCGGAAGCATCGCGGCGAGACAGTTGGGGAATAGTGAGCTATTTACCGGTACTGAAACCGGCGGGAGGCTCCACCCACCGACCCTGAGGTCTTCAGGGTGCGCGTGCTTGAGCAAAATAGACATGCACGCGTGGCCCCGTTGTGAATCAGCAGTAAAAGTAAGCAGAACCCACCCTTGATTTCCATCCCAACCTGTATTTGTAATTAAATATTACTATTTAATATTACTGATATTGTAATATGCCAACTCTTATATTACCACAAAATATATCAACCACGACTAGAATTTTTTTTACACTACCTACTGGGACATTCGCACAATTTTCTCCACAGAGGAATAACTAACTTGTTGTGGGAGTATATTTCCATATCAAGAGTAACTCTATGAATATAATTGACACAAAGGTGAACAATAATTGTATTGTAAGGGCTTGTACTCAGTGGTGAAATGTAAAATTAGTTACTACTGGTTCTGTGGGCATGACTTGGTGGTGGTGGGGTAATGTGACTGGATAGGTGTGGCCAACTTTTTTTTTTTTACTTTTAAAAGTATTTTTTACCTCTTCGGCCAAAGAGGTTGTAAAAAAATGCTTTTAATAGCCTCTGACGATCAGGCAACTCAGCTGGGATTGCCAGCCTTTTAAAAGCATTTTTTAACAACCTATTTGGCCGATGAGATTGTAGAAAAAATGCTTTTAAAAGGCTCTGACGACCCCAGCTAAGCCACGTGATCATTAGAGGCTTTTTTTTTTTACTTTTAAAAGCATTTTTTCGGCCAAAGAAAAAATGCTTTTAAAAGTTTTTTAAAAAAACCTCTGATGATCGCGCAGCTCAGCTAGGCATGGGGATGGGTGGGCAGGGATTTTTGCTACCGGTTCTCTGAACCACCCGCCACCATCCCTACCAGATTGGGTGATCCGTCCAAACCGGGAGCATTTCACCCCTGCTTGTACTAGATCTAAAATGTGTTTCTTTTGACACAGAAGCTTAATAATCTATCTCTGAAGGATAAGTTTGGGGGAAGCATTCCCCCCCCCGCACTAGAGAATGAAATATTTGGGGGGGATATTAAAAAAAGCAGAACGTTATATCTTCTCCCTAAAGGAGAAGAGGAGAAACATGTTCTTAAAAGGCAGAAAGCAGCCCCCAGTCTTTCTTAACAACCTCCGGCAGATGCCTGAACTCTGAGCTGCTCCGACCTCCGGCAGAAAGTGGGGGAAAGGGTTGTGGTGGTCCCATGGCCTCAAGCATCCCCAGCTGCAATGGTGCGCTTGGTTTAGTTGGATGCCCATATGACGACGAGGCACTCAACAGGAATCCCATCTTTTTCTCTTTATTTTTATTTTTTTTTATGCCCGCATAAAAAGAGTGCGGTGCGGTGGCCTGGAGGGGGAGCTCTCGCCTCGCAATCCGGAGGCTGTGAACAAGTTCGATCCTAGGTAGAAGGCAGATATTTCTCTCTCTGGGCACAAGGAAGAATATATCTGCTGAACAACAAACTCCGCACTGGCGACAAGAAGAGCATCCGGCCAGTCAAACACTCAGGTCCATTTAGTCGCCCGGACTAAAGGGATTATGGGGTTCTTAAAATGAGATGATTGTTGTGTCTTCAGCTCCCGAGCCTGGCCTCTTGGCAGAGAGTGACTCAGAGAGTGAGGGGGAAGAGCCGACAGGGCTTCCCTCTGCAGGACCTTCCTCTCTGGCTCTGCTCCAGGTTCCAGAGGCAGGCCAGGTGGAGGAGATGATGAGGCCTCTTTCTCCCACACCTTCCCCCTCCCAGGCAATGCCTCAAGACTCAGCTGCTGACAATCAGTCCTGGTTAAATCCCAGGCATCGCAGAAAGGAGAGGCAGGAGCAACAAAAGAAGGGGTGGGGCAGGCCTAAAGCGTACTGAGTCACAGAGCCACACCCCACAGGGTATAAAAGCAGGAGGAGCTGCTCTATAGCTTCTTGTGACGGACAAAAACTGACTCTTGGAAACTTTGGCTGCAATATTTTGAGACTGAGACTTCGGCTTCTGGATTTCTGTTTATTTCTGAACTGCAGTTACGCTGGTCTGAGGAGATAAGAGAACTTGGCAGGCAATCGCAGGTTCGTTGCCAGAACTGATATCTGTTGTAGGAGTAAATTGCTGGCAGATATAGTCAGCTCGTGTGTCTTCTTGGTTGTGGATGGGGGGGACAGGACAATGATGCAGACACGCACACATTCCATTAAATTTGTTATGACTCTTTAGTGTGTTACGGCTGAAGAAAAGCACTACCGGTATCTGGAGCCTCTGGCATCAAACATGGCCGTTTGGACAATAAATTGAGCCAAGGTGGTGCAGTGGTTAGACTGCAGCACTGCTGGCTACTTCAGCTGACTGCTAGCTGCAGTTCGGCAGTTCAAATCTCACCAGCTCAAAGATTGACCTAGCCTTCCATCCTTCCGAGGTGGGTAAAATGAGGACCCAGATTGTTGGGGGCAATATGCTGACTCTGTAAAACCACTTAGAGAGGGCTGCAAAGCACTGTGAAGCGTTATATAAGTCTAAGTGCTATTGCTATTGCCCTTCCTTCCTTCCTTCCTTCCTTCCTTCCTTCCTTCCTTCCTTCCTTCCTTCCTTCCCACTAATTATAATGCAGTATTGCAGGCTAGCTCTGACCATTGCCAGCAGTTCGATCATGACCGGCTCAAGGTTGACTCAGCCTTCCCTCCTTCCGAGGTGGGTAAAATGAGGGCCCAGGTTGTCAGGGAAGAGGCAGACTCTGTAAACCATTTAGAGAGGGCTGTAAAACACTGTGAAGCGGTATATACTGGTAAGTCTAAGTGCTATTAATGTCTTTTCTTTTATGTACACTGAGAGCATCTGCACCAAAGACAAATTTCTTGTGTGTCCAATCAGACTTGGCCAATAAAAAATTCTATTCTATTCTATTCTATTCTATTGCTAAAGAATTTATTTAAGCCAGCAGGCAGAGCATTTTACATTTCATTCATTTTTCATTTACCAAAAAAATAAATAAATAAAGAGGCAAAGACTATTTTTCCCAGTGCTGGAGAATTCACCGCTCCGTAAAACTAAATAATTAAATAACTCAGTAACTAAATAACCAAATAACTAAATAACGAAGTAACTAAATAACGAAGTAACTGTAGAACTGATAATTAACAAATAATATTTACAGATCCCTCACATCCAGGACATAAACTGTTTCAACTCCTACCCTCAAAACGACGCTATAGAGCACTGCACACCAGAACAACTAGACACAAGAACAGTTTTTTCCCGAAGGCCATCACTCTGCTAAACAAATAATTCCATCAACACTGTCAAACTATTTATTGAATCTGCACTACTATTAATCTTCTCATAGTTCCCATCACCAATCTCTTTCCACTTATGACTGTATGACTATAACTTGTTGCTGGCAATCCTTATGATTTATATTGATATATTGATCATCAATTGTGTTGTAAATGTTGTACCTTGATGAACATATCTTTTCTTTTATGTACACTGAGAGCATATGCACCAAGACAAATTCCTTGTGTGTCCAATCACACTTGGCCAATAAAAAATTCTATTCTATTCTATTCTATTCTATTCTATTCTATTCTATTCTATTCTATTCTATTCTATTCTATTCTATTCTATATTCTATTCTATTCTATTCTATTCCATTCTATTCTATTCTATTTCATTTCATTCCATTCCATTATTTTCTTTTATGTACATTGAGAGCATATGCACCAAAGACAAATTCCTTGTGTGTCCAATCGCACTTGGCCAATAAAGAATTCTATTCTATTCTGTTCTGTTCTGTTCTATTCTATTCTAAATTCCATTATTCTCTCCTATTCTATTCCATTCCATTCCATTCCATTCCATTCCATCATTTTCTTTTATGTACACTGACAGCTTATGCATCAAAACAAATTCCTTGTGTGTCCAATCACACTTGTCCAATAAAGAATTCTATTCTATTCTGTTCTGTTCTATTCTATTCTATTTCCTTCCTTCCTTCCTTCTTTTTTGTTTCCTTCCTTTTCCGTCCTTCCTTTTCATTTTAAGTGTTGTACCTTATGCTTCTTGATGAATGTATCTTTTCTGTTATGTACACTGAGAGCATATGCACCAAGACAAATTCCTTGTGTGTCCAATCACACTTGGCCAATAAAGAATTCTATTCTATTCTATTCTATTCTATTCTATTCTATTCTATTCTATTCTATTCTAAATAACTAAATAACCAAATAACTAAATAACGAAGTAACTAAATATCGAAGTAACTAAATAACTAAATAGCCAAATAACTAAATAACCAAATGACTAAATCAATCAATATCAATCAATGTTCCAAGGAAGCATGAAAAGGTGAGAGAAGGCTCGTCCTCCCCCCACCCCACCCCCATCCCTCCCTAGCCGGCCTTGGAGGCTCCGCCGCCTGCCAGCCTTCCGTCCCGCCCGGCGAGGGCAGTCCCAGCCGGGGAAGGCAGAGCTACCCAGCGGCGGCTCCTCCTCCCCGGGGATCCCGTTCGCCTCCTTCCCGTCCGCGCAGGGGCAGCGGAGGAGGGCCAGGATCGCAGCCAAGGCGAGGCGGGGGAACCTCGCCCTGTCTGCAGCCGGGAAACGAGCGAGCGAGCAAGCAAGCAAGCAGGGTGGGTCGGTGGGCTGGCGGGCGGGGGTCTCTCTCTCTCTCTCTCTTCGCCTCCCACCCCCCACCTTCCTTGGGTGCGCGTCCCCGCCGTGCTGGTGCACGCGCTTGCGGGTTCCCGAGTCTTTGCTGCCTTGCTGTCCGGGAACGGTGGGTGGGTGGCGGGGTTTGGGGAGGGGTCGCGTGAGACCCCCGCGGGGCTTTGATTTTTTTCTCCCCCCTCCAAGCGGGGTTAAGGGGGGCTGGCCCGGTGGGGTGAGGTCCTTACATCTGCGGGGAAGCCCCAAGCAGGGTAAAGGGGGCTGAGACTGCCAGGGTGGGGGATGGGGTGGGGTGGGGAATGAGGCTGCAGGTACTTTAAGTCCTCCCCCTAAAAAGGCAGAAAAAGCCCCCTCCCCATCGTTTCCAAGCAAGGTTAAGGAGGGCAAGGGGTCGCGGGAGACGGGGAGGGGGGAGGGGCATTGGGTTCCTCCCCTTGGGGGGGGGGGGAGGCCCCAAGCGGGGTTAATGGGGCTGGGGTAGGTGGGATGGGGGGAGATGGGAAGCTGCAGGTACTTTTAAGCCCCTCCCCCCCAGAAAGGCAGGCAAAGACCCCTCCCCATCATCCCCGCCCCTCCCATCCAGCTCTTCCTTGCCTTGCTCAGCTGGCATCTGGCAAAAGATTGCTAGGAGGTCATTGCACGTTTGTAAAAGCAGGAGTGACAAGCCCCCACCTCCCCTCCCGCCCAGGGCTGAATATTGGGGGTGGGGGAGAGACAAACAAGGTGTTAAAACAAAAAAAAGAGAGATGATGAGCAGGCATCTTGAGCCCACCCCTCCAGCCTCCTGACTGGACCAGGCCGCTGCTGATGCCGCCCGGCTCTACTTAGGGAGAAGGAGGGGGCGGAGGGGGGGTGGCTTTGCTGGTCTGGATAAACAGCCTGTCCCAGCACACCCTTAAAAGGGCCAGCGGTTCAGAGAGATAGTTAGGCACTCAAAGTACTCAAAGTAAACCTCCTAGAGACATTTGGCCAAGCTTGGAATGTTTTGAGATCCTGGTTGAGTTTTCCTGGCACCTGCTGACTCTAGAAGACCTCTAAACAGCAAGAGAGAGAGAGGTGGTATATTAAGGAAGGAGGGAGGGAGAGAAAGAGGGGGAGGGAGGGAAGGAAAGGAGGAGAGAGGAAGGAAGGAAGAGGGAGGGTGGAAGATGAGGGAGAGTGGGACAGAGAGGAAGGAGAAGGAGGGAGGGACCAGAGGGTGGAAAGGAGAGAGAGGAAGGGAGGAAAGGAAAGGAGGAAAAAGAGAGGGGAAGGAAGGAAGGAGGGAGGAAGAAGAGGGACAGAGAGGAAGGAGGAGGGATGAGAGGGAGGAAAGGAGAGAGAGGAAGGGAGGAAAGGAAAGGAAAGGAGGAAAAGGAGAAGGGAAGGAAGGAGGGAGGAAGAAGAGGGACAG